>NC_138973.1:86280000-86880000 GCF_055761805.1 Camellia sinensis
ATCGGTACACATTTTTGTCAACAGTAAATATGATTTTAAAAATAAATTGTTAACAAGAATCTGTTCCGATTAAGGGGCTACGGATATCCGATCAATGTGATTGTTTGCAAGCATGAAGTACTCGACGAGCTCTACACATTGAACGGTTTGGATCATCGAAACAGAATCCGTGGTGGATCCCATGGGCCCAACAATAAGCTCTAGTCCACACGGTGGACTGGAGAAAAGCCTCGCCCTATTTAATGTATGGGCAAATTACTCACAAGTCCTTTTTGAAAAGTGTGTATTCTATTTAATCTCAAAGCCTTTTTGTCACGACCCAAACCCGCCCCTATAGGTTTAGCGTTGTAACCGGCCAGTAATCCGTAGATTACCTACGGCCTCAACGACAAAATTTCAAAATTATTTAATTTTATCGGGGCCTGAAACGGAAACAAAACAAAAATGATGATGTCCATCGAACTGTGCATACATGATTAACTGAAATAACTAAAACATTCTTAACACACTTTTATAGATACATGTACGAAGACATATTTTATATCATATCTCACACACTACGTGAAAGACTTCTAACCAAGTGCAAAGATTATCCCAAGCTTGGCAAAACAAAACAAAACAAAACAAGCCTCTATAAAGAGGCACTATTGGGTGGCTTGACAAAAAGGCGGACTCCTGAGCAACTCTAATATTGATCCTCTAATTGCTCACCTACACCTACATATACATAAATAGAGAGTGAGCTAACGCCTAGTGAATAATACCAAAGTAAAGAGTTTTAAGGAATGATGTCCATCATAGAGTCTTATGCATATTTAGATTTCAGTCAGAAACGGATTCATATACATATTCATATTCAGATTTTGCATATAATCATACATGGTACATCCATTAACGCTAACAAATCCGATGACCCATAAAGGGACGGCCATAAAGGCATTCTGATGACCCATAAAGGGACGCCCATAAAGGCATTCCGATGACCCAAAAGGGGACTTGATGACCCATGAAGGGACGCAAAATATCACATAATACTATGGATGCCACGTGTACATTTCAAAAAAACTTGGACGAGCATTCATTCATACAAAATATAGCATTTTCGAAAACTGATCATTTCATACCATCAGAAAATAATCAAAGTCTAACATAACTTTACAGAGTTATTACTTACAGTGTTCAAATGTCTGGTTCGCCCTTGTAGTTGACCCTACACAATTCATAATACACATAGAAATCAGGTCACAATACAATTTATTCGGTTTTTAACTTGTTTAATTCTCTTAGGCTTCCTTTTTACTCTTTTAATTTATTTATAATGTTCAATGTATGCCTAAGAGTGCTTAGAAATAAAAGAGAACGGAAATCGGGACATGAAATAGCTTTTCAAACCTTTTAGAAATAGGGTTCCTCGCTCGAGCGCAACATTGGCCGCTCGAGCTGACCCCTTAGTTTGCAAAAATACTGGTTGCTTGCATTCTACGCTCGAGCGGAAACTTCTCCGCTCGAGCGATGAAGCCGATTTATGGTTTTTCTAGAATGTTGTTTGTGCTACAAAACATAACTTTAAATGACACAACTTACATGTTTGTCCTATATATCAACATACAACTTCTAATATGATATAATGCCAATTCTATAAGATTTGAAGCTCAAATCCCCTAGGATTCATCATACAAGCCCAAATTATTTCAAATTCATTTCCATAACTTCATAACTCATGCACATCAATTCTAAATTTCATGGATTGTACATGCATGTGAAATGTAGACTCTAATTTCATCTCAAATAGTGGAAATGGCACTCAAATTCATGAGATTCAATAAAATTATGTATGCATGTGTGATTTGGTGCCAAATTCTCCATGTTTCAAAAATCATTTTTATTTATTTTATGAAGCATAACTTGAAGCTATAAAGCCCCTTCTAAAAATATTTGCATGTATAAAATTGTAATAACCCTCACCACTGTTTACTGATTAACCACTGATTACTGCTAAACTGAAACTGAACATGATTAGTAATTGAATTGATTGAAATACTGGACTGACTGATTGAAGGTGCTAGTTTAAATGCATTTCTATCTATTGACTGTTTAAATTATCTGTTCATATTTTATGCATTAAACTGCAAATTGAAGGCCTTATCGGCGGATGAACCAGAAATTGACTGATGTTTTATGATCATTAGAATTTATAGGATTTTATGGAGTATTTATCTGAAAAGTGATTTGGTATGATTAAAATAGATTGAATTGAGCTAAATTGCAATAGTTGGCTTAATTACCAACATGCCACTTAGTGGACCACTTAGGCAACACATATTTGAGCTTTATTATACATTCAACAAAACATTTCATCAGCCTTTTTCCTTGTTATTTCCGACTATAGAGAGAGAGAGATAGGGAGTTGGAGTGAATTCATCTTGTATTGGTTGGAAATTGAGAAGATTGGAAGAGTTTGTGATCAATTGAGCTTCTAGACTTGTATTTGAGAACTTAGGTAAGGAGTTCATCCTTTTAATTGTGAATTTAAGTTAGTCCTTGCATGTTTCATGCTAATTTGAAGAGTTGAGCCTAGAATTGGTTTAAATTGTTGCATTAGAGCTTGAATCATGCATGCATGTGTGCATTGTTGAGTTTGGAGGTTTGATTCCATGGAAATCTTGTATGCATGTTCATGTTTATGTTAAAGTTCAGGATTTCATCTTGTTTTTGAAAGAATTGGCTCAATAGAGCATGAATTTGAGGCTTGAAAGTTGTTTAAAGTTATGCATGTCCATTTGAAGTCATGTTCAAGAAATTGGTTTGAAATTGGATTTAATTGAACTACCATTGGGCTTTGATTTCCTAAATTGATCTTTGAAACATGTAATATTATGGGTTTTAAAGTGTTTTCCAGAAAATTAGCCCAAGAGGATCGAAATTTGTGCATTGAAACTTGGTTTTGAGCTTGAATGTGCAATCTGGATTTTCCAGGTTTTGGTCTTCCTCTCAAGCGGGGAGAGTGGCGCTCGAGCGGGGAATTCGAGCTCCTAGCATCTTGTATTGTTTTACAGTCTGCTCGAGCGGAGAAATGTACACTCGAGCGGAGGCTTGTGTCACACGCTCGAGCGGGTGTCGAGCGCCCATCGAGCGTGAATTTCACCTATCCAGTACTTTTGCAGTCCGCTCGAGCGTGGAAGTTGACGCTCGAGCAAAGACCTTTGTCAGCATGTCCGCTCGAGAGGGGAAAGTGACGCTCGAACGGGACCTCTATTTTCTGAAAATTCTGAAAATGTTTTTAAGATACATCTTTGCATCCTCATCCCATCCTAGGCATTCTTAGGTCTAAGTTTAAGACATCTTAATGAGGATATAGATGTAGAACCACACCGAGGCAAATTAGGGATTAAGTTATTATATTCCCGAATGTGAAACTTAGTGTGTGTTCATCCTGTAAACTGTGTAGGGTTGGCAACTGGAGACGCTCTAGCTTACTATAGCCCAGAACTCTGTGAGTAACAATTGTGTAAAGATATGTTCAAATATGAATATCTTCTGAATACTGAACTGTACTGTTTTCTAAAATGATACTGTTACGGAATGAATGTATGTTCTCTTTTCTGAACTGTATTGTGGCATCCATAGCAACTACTGTTTACTGTTTACTGTTATTGCTACTATTACAGAGATCTCTATCAGTTCCTATCTTGGAACTTCTGTTTACTGTTATGATGGCCATCATTGACTGTTCGGTCTTTTAAGACCTACTATTTACTGTACTGCTATGCTAATGGATGTACCACATATGACTGTTATGACTGAATGACTGATATACTGAATCAATTGATTGTTTTCAATAATGAAGGATATTCATTCTTAATCTCTTTACGCATTATGTTATTCACTGAGCTTTAGCTCACTACTTATATATATATGTAGGTGTTCAGGCACCGGACCGCTGCTAGGGGCGTTAGGCAAGCTTTTGTTTTGTCAGCCAACCACTGTGCCTCACTGCGAGGTTCCAAGTGTAATCAAGCTTAGGCTGCTTTTGGGGTGTCCCAGTTTCACCCAACTGTCACTGTTCTGTAATACAGTATAGACTGAAAGTTTTTGTACTATACTGTCTTAATAGGGATTGAGTCCCTGATCTGGATGATTGTAAATGTTGTGCTTACTGTTTTGTACTGATTGTATATATGTATGTATGAAAAGTCTTTTTACATACAGACTGTCACAGCTCATTGGACATTGTTTATTTACTGATTAGGCTTCCGCCATGCCCTTATACTCTGTATTACTGTATTACTGTTAAGCAGGCCTTCGGTAATCTCAGATTACTGGCTGGTTACGGTGCTAAACCCATAGGGCGGGTTTGGGTCGTGACAGAGTGGTATCAGAGCCAAGTTCTACCGCGAGTTATACAGCACACACGTGTCCAAATGAGCTATAGGAAGTCCTAGAAAAGTGATTAGGGCATTACATGAGCATGATAAGTGTGTGTGGCTAAGGCATGAATATAACTGTTAATGTGATAATCTATCTAAGTATGCAACTGCCTATGTTTATAATTGTTATAACTGCCTATAGTGAAATGGACAACGCAAGAAATGTTGATGAAACTGAATCCTCTGAGGCAAGAATGGTAAGGTTGGAGATAATGGTGGAATTACTAACTCAAAGACTAGAGTAACAACAGAACCCACAGCCTCCACCTCCTCCTCCGGTACAGCCGAAACATAATGTTAATGATGAGGATATAATTGCTCTCACCCAAAAGTTCAGCAAAATGAAACTGCCATCCTTTTAGGGAGGCCTTGAGCCGCTAAAGGCTGAAGCTTGGGTTCTTGAGACAGAAAAATTGTTCAAAGTTTTTCCATGTTCTGAAGCACACAAAGTGCTATTAGCCACTTTTACTTTACAGGAAGAGGCTAGAAGGTGGTGGGTGCTAGTCCGTGACACCAACACCGTTATGACTTGGGCTCAATTCAAAGGAGCCTTCTTTGAAAAGTATTTCCCTTAGTGTGTCAGGGACAAAAAAGTGACATAATTTGAAGAGTTGAGACAGGGTACCATGTCCGTTGCTGAGTATGAAACAAAGTTCACCGAGCTTGCTAGATATGCACCACACATGGTGGACACCAACTACAAGAAGGCCAGAAAGTTTGAGGGCGGCCTTAATGTTGCAATACTTGACAGAATAAATGTTTTAAAACTACTGAACTATGTAAATGTTCTTGACCGAGCATTAATGGCTGAGTCGAACATCGAGGCACTGAAACAAACTGAAACACCAGCATCTGAATGGCGTGGTAAAAAGCAGGATTTTAAATTCAAGAAAGACAGAAACAACCCGTTGAACAAGAAACAGAATACAGGGTCAACGACTACTTCTAGTCAAGGAAACCGTTCTATACCGCCCTGTTCTGAATACGGTAAGAATCACAAGGGGGTTTGTTATAAAATCTCTGGTGCTTGTTACAGGCGTGGCAAGGTGGACCACATGGTTAAAGATTGCCCTTCCACTTCACAAGGCAATAGCAAAGCTGCACTAAGCGTAGCAGCATCAACTGTTGCACCAAAACCGAACCCCAAAGCTACTGGTAAAGAGCCTATGAGACAAGGCCGAGTGTTCGCACTCGTACCAAGAGACGTCCAAAATACCGAGACTGTTGTGTCAGGTATCCTCTTTATTTGTACTCAAAATGCATATGTACTGATTGATTCGGGGTCTACACATTCATATGTATCGCATGCTTTTTCGCGAAAATTGAATAGACCATTGGAACCCATTAATTACTTGTTAGCCGTATATTCACCTGTTGGGGGACCTGTAACTTGTGCTTATATGTACCCTGCATGTGAAATTATTGTTGGGGATATGCATCTGTATATTTATTTACTGCCTCTGAACATTGATCATTTTGATGTGATATTGGGAATGGATTAGTTAACAAAATATCATGCTACTATAGACTGTGTGACTAAACAAGTTGTTTTCTGTCCACCTGGTTTACCTGAATTTGTGTTTAATGGAAGTGGAGTAGTACCTCCCCCGTATTTGATTTCGTCTGTGAAAGCTGTTAAATTGATTAGAAATGGGTGTAAAAGGTATCTATGTACTGTATTGACTGTACCTACTGATGTTAACGCTAATGTGAACAGTATTCCTATAGTCAGGGAATTCCCAGATGTTTTTCCAGATGATCTACCAGGGGATTTGATTGATAGGGACATTGAGTTCATCATTGATGTGATTCCGGGTACACAGCTAGTATCTAAAGCTCCTTACCGAATGGCTCCGACTGAACTGAAAGAATTGAAAGTGCAACTGCAAGAACTGTTAGATAAGAAGTTCATCAGGCCCAGTACTTCACCATGGGGCGCGCTTGTCTTGTTTGTGAAAAAGAAGGACGGCTCATTGAGACTTTGTATTGACTACCGTGAACTGAACAAGGTAACTGTGAAAAATAAATATCCATTGCTGCGTATTGATGACTTATTTGATCAGTTACAGGGTGCTCAAGTATTCTCTAAGATTGATCTCAGATCCGAATATCATCAGCTGAAAGTTAAACCAGAGGACATTGACAAAACTGCTTTTCAAACGAGGTATGGACATTACGAATTTTTAGTTATACCTTTCGGAGTTACCAATGCACCTGCTGCATTTATGGACCTCATGAACAGAATTTTTAAACCATTCCTCGATGACTTTATTGTTGTATTCATAGATGACATTCTGATTTATTCTAAGAGTAGAGAAGAACATGAACATCATCTGAGACTTGCCCTACAGACCCTAAGAGAACAGAAACTTTATGCTAAACTGTCTAAATGTGAATTTTGGCTTGATCATGTTATGTTTTTGGGACATGTCATTAGCAAGAATGGAATTTCAGTTGATCCACAGAAAGTTGAAGCAGTAGTAAACTGGCCTAGACCAACAAACGTGACAAAAGTCCGAAGCTTTTTGGGATTGGCCGGGTATTACAGAAGATTTGTCAAAAATTTCTCCAAAATTACCCTACCACTGACTCAGTTAACTCAGAAGGGGATATCATTTGACTGGACTGACCAAAGGGAATCAACATTCCAAGAGTTGAAAACTTGACTTGTGACTGCACCGGTTCTTACCCAACCTTCAGGTACGGATGGTTATACTGTATTTAGTGATGCTTCTCATAAGGGTTTGGGATGTGTTTTAATGCAGAATGGGAGAGTTATTGCCTATGCTTCCCGACAACTGAGACTGCATGAAAAGAACTACCCGACCCATGACTTGGAACTTGCTGCAGTAGTGTTTGCATTGAAAATCTGGCGTCACTACCTTTATGGGTCAACATGTGAAGTATATATAGATCACAAGAGTTTGAAGTATTTCTTTACACAGAAAGAACTGAACATGAGGTAGCGGAGATGGCTAGAACTGATTAAAGACTATGACCTACAGATTTTGTACCATCCCGGGAAAGCCAACACCGTTACCGATGCATTGAGTTGGAAGTCAATTGGAAACTTAGCCTGTTTGCTCACCGGACAGAAAGAGTTGCTTTGTGACCTTGAAAGATCTAAAATTGAGATTGTTTTGCGAGAACAAGGTGGAATAATAGCTGCTATTTCTGCTCAACCGGCATTGATTGAAGAAATTAAAGAGAAACAGCAATAGGATGACTTCTTGAAGAAGATCATCGATGAACGAGAATCTAAACCGAGGCTGGATTTCAAATTTGAAAATAATGTACTGAAATTTTAGGGAATACTGTGTGTACCGAGTGATACTGAACTGAAAAGAAGAGTTCTGCAAGAAGGCCACAATTCGAAATTTTCTATCCATCCAGGGAACACAAAAATGTACCAAGACTTGAAACTGAATTTCTGGTGGCCAGGAATGAAGAAAGAGATTGCTGATTTTATTTCGAAATGTCTTCATTGCCAACAAGTTAAAGCCGAACATCAACAACCCACATGTTTATTGCAGCCCTTATCGATACCGGAGTGGAAATAGGAACATATCACCATGGATTTTATTGTGGGATTGCCTCGCTCCAATAAAGGTATAGACTCAATTTGGGTTATTGTTGACAAACTGACTAAATCTGCTCACTTCTTACCTATCAAAACCATTTATAATGCAGACAAATTGGCTATACTCTATATTGATGAAATTGTTAGGTTGCATGGAGTGCCTGTGTCCATTGTTTCTGATAGGGACTCGAAGTTTACATTGAGATTTTGGCAAAGCTTACAAACTGCATTGGGTACTGAACTGAGACTGAGTAGTGCCTATCATCCTCAGATAGATGGCCAGTCAGAAAGGACCATCCAGACTCTGGAGGATTTACTGAGAATGTGTGTTCTTGATTTCCAAGGAAATTGGGAAAGCCATTTGCCGTTGGCTGAATTTGCCTACAACAACAGCTTTCATTCAAGCATTGGTATGGCGCCTTTCGAGGCATTGTACAGCAGGAAATGTCGATCTCCGATCTGCTGGGCAGAAGTTGGAGATGGGCTTTTACTTGGGCTCGAGATTGTGCAAGAAACTACGGAAAAAGTGAAACTGACACAACAAAGACTGAAAACCGCACAGAGCCGACAGAAAAGTTATGCGGATGTCAGAAGACGAGACAGAGAATATGAAGTAGGTGATCACGTGTTCGTGAAAGTGACACCAATGAAAGGCCAGACTCGTTTTGGAGTCAAGGGTAAGCTAGCGCCGAGATATGTCGAACCGTATGAGATTATTGAGAAAATCAATCCGGTGGCGTATCAAGTAGCGCTTCCTCTTGAAATGGAGCATATGCATAACGTCTTTCACATTTCTATGTTGAGGGACTACCTCCAGGATCCTTTCCATGTGATTGAGCCTACTCGTGTAGTGCTGAGTGATGACTACCCTTACGAGGAACGGCCTATACAGATTGTGAACAGACGGATCAAAAAGTTGAGCAACAAAGAGATCCCGTTAGTGAAAGTTGACTGGAAAAACCATGGTGGCATGTATGCCACTTGGGAAAGGGAAGATGACATGGCCAAGAGATATCCTGAATTGTTCCCACTAAATCTTGTTTTCTTCCAGAATGAAGGTAATTCGAGTTTGGAGGACCAAACTCTTTATAAGGAGGGGAGAATGTAATAACCCTCACCACTGTTTACTGATTAAGCACTGATTACTGCTAAACTGAAACTGAACATGATTAGTAATTGAATTTATTGAAATACTGGACTGACTGATTGAAGGTGCTAGTTTAAATGCATTTCTATCTGTTGACTGTTTAAATTATCTGTTCGTGTTTTATGCATTAAACTGCAAATTGAAGGCCTTATCGGCGGCTGAACCAGAAATTGACTGATGTTTTATGATCATTAGAATTTATAGGATTTTATGGAGTATTTATCTGAAAAGTGATTTGGTATGATTAAATTAGATTGAATTGAGCTAAATTGCAATGGTTGGCTTAATTACCAACATGCCACTTAGTGGACCATTAGGCAACACATATTTGAGCTTTATTATACATTCAACAAAACATTTCATCAGCCTCTTTCCTTGTTATTGTCGACTAGAGACAGAGAGATAGGGAGTTGGAGTGAATTCATCTTGTATTGAATTCATCTTGTATTGCTTGAAAATTGAGAAGATTGGAAGAGTTTGTGATCAATTGAGCTTCTAGACTTGTATTTGAGAACTTAGGTAATGAGTTCATCCTTTTAATTGTGAATTTAAGTTAGTCCTTGCATGTTTCATGCTAATTTGAAGAGTTGAGCCTAGAATTGGTTTAAATTGTTGCATTAAAGCTTGAATCATGCATGCATGTGTGCATTGTTGAGTTTGGAGGTTTGATTCCATGGAAATCTTGCATGCATGTTCATGTTTATGTTAAAGTTCATGATTTCATCTTGTTTTTGAAAGAATTGGCTTAATAGAGCATGAATTTGAGGCTTGAAAGTTGTTTAAAGTTATGCATGTCCATTTGAAGTCATGTTCATGAAATTGGTTTGAAATTGGATTTAATTGAACTACCCTTGGGCTTTGATTTCCTAAATTGATCTTTGAAACATGTAATATTATGGGTTTTGAAGTGTTTTCCAGAAAATTAGCCCAAGAGGATCGAAATTTGTGCATTGAAACTTGGTTTTGAGCTTGAGTGTGCAATCTGGATTTTCCAGATTTTGGTCTTCCGCTCGAGCGGGGAGAGTGGCGCTCGAGCAGGGAATTCGAGCTCCCAGCATCTTGTATTGTTTTACAGTCCACTCGAGCAGAGAAATATACGCTCGAGCGGAGGCTTGTGTCACACGCTCAAGCAGGTGTCGAGCGCCCATCGAGCGTGAATTTCACCTATCCAGTACTTTTGCAGTTTGCTCGAGCGTGGGAGTTGACGCTCGAGCGAAGACCTTTGTCAGCATATCCGCTCGAGCGGGGAAAGTGACACTCGAGCGGGACCTCTATTTTCTAAAAATTCTGAAAATATTTTTAAGATACATCTTTGCATCCTCATCCCATCCTAGGCATTCTTAGGCCTAAGTTTAAGACATCTTAATGAGGATATAGATGTAGAACCACACCGAGGCAAATTAGGGATTAAGTTATTATATTCCCGAATGTGAAACTTAGTGTGTGTTCACCCTGTAAACTGTGTAGGGTTGGCAACTGGAGACGCTTTAGCTTACTGTAGCCCAGAACTCTGTGAGTAACAATTGTGTAAAGATATGTTCAAATATGAATATCTTCTGAATACTGAACTATACTGTTTTCTGAAATGATACTGTTACGGAATGAATGTATGTCCTCTATTCTGAACTGTATTGTGGCATCCATAACAACTACTGTTTACTGTTTACTGTTACTGCTACTGTTACGGAGATCTCTATCAGTTCCTATCTTGGAACTTCTGTTTACTGTTATGATGGCATCATTGACTGTTCGGTCTTTTAAGACCTACTATTTACTGTACTGCTATGCTAATGGATGTACCACATATGACTGTTATGACTGAATAACTGATATACTGAATCAATTGATTGTTTTCAATAATGAAGGACATTCATTCTTAATCTCTTTACGCATTATGTTATTCACTGGATTTTAGTTCACTGCCCATATATATATGTAGGTGTTCAAGCTCCGGACCGTTGCTAGGGACGTCAGGCAAGGTTTTGTTTTGTCAGCCAACCACTATGCCTCACTGCGAGGTTCCAAGTGTAATCAAGCTTAGGCTGCTTTTGGGGTGTCCCAGTTTCACCCAACTGTCACTATTCTGTAATACTGTATAGATTGAAAGTTTTTCTACTGTACTATCTTAATAGGGATTGAGTCCCTGATCTGGATGATTGTAAATGTTGTGTTTACTGTTTTGTACTGATTGTATATATGTATGTATGAAAAATCTTTTTACATACAGACTGTCACAGCTCATTGGACATTGTTTATTTACTAATTTGGTTTCCGCCATGCCCTTATACTCTGTACTACTGTATTACTGTTAAGCAGGCCTTCGGTAATCTTGGATTAGTGGCCGGTTACGGTGCTAAACCCATAGGGGCGGGTTTGGGTCGTGACAAAAATTAATTCAAAATTAAACTAATTTTTTATTCTCAAATATAAATTAGAGTTTATTTCCACATTTGTCCAAATTTAAATTTAATTCATGATCTTCATATCAAGCCCAATTTCAAACTCACAAATTCTAAAACATGAATTAAACTTTCAAAATATAATCTCAAAACTTGGGTTCATACATGGCTTGTCTAAAAACACACAAACTCTCAATTAATCAAGAAAATATGATCAATTTTAAATCATTTACATCAAAACTCCTTTAATTTAAAAAATTGAACTCATTTGTTCATAAATTCATAATTTTCCAAAACTTAGTTCTCATTTCATAAAAACATAAAATCAATTCCAAGAAATCTATGATGCATGCAAATTTACATCTCATATACATCAAGGTTTCCAAACCCAAGCTCAGCTAAAGAATTATAATTATTTCCAAATTGATTAACCTTAACCATGTTCATGAATTAATTCTTTAATTTCTCCAAAATACATGCATGTAAAAATAAGACTCAAATTCATATAAGATATGCAAAATCAAATCCAAAATAATTAATTTCTAAGTTGATTTTCATAATCATTAACCTAATTCATTTGCATGGGTCAAATCGTTAAATAAATCATTGTTGCATGTAATTTATAGAACTCAATTCAAGAATAATTCTCTAAATTGAACCCAAATTTAACAAATTAAAAGAATCATAACTCATGTTTTTCAACCTAACTTGATTTAACATACAAATCCAATTTCTATGAATTTATAATTAATCCTCAAATCTTTATTTTGAATCTTCTCAAAATCCACCTTCAATAAATTTTTGTCTAGATTAAGTAAACAACATTAGAAAGAGAATGAAATTTCTTACCTTAAAATGAATTTTTCATAATTTTTAACTTCACTGTTAGTATCCCACAAAACCATCTTCTTCTTTATTATTCCTATCATCCTTCTCTTTTCTTGATTTCACGTCTCCAGAATCTCTCTCTCCCTCTCTCCGTATGGTTTTCTCTCCCGGCTTCTCTATAGTTTTTTTTTTTTTTTTTCAACTCATATAGTTCCAACCAACAACAAATTGAGCACTCATTGTCTCTCTCCTCACATATAGCTAAACGCACCCTCTAGTGAAAGAATTCTATATTCTTCTCCATTCTTCTAACTCTTCTTCTTGATTATGTAATTATTTAAAATTAACTTAATTTACTAATTGCACATCAACTTAATTAATTAGGATTAGTTTGGCACACTAATTACACTTTAATTTAATTAAACCACAATTAACCATACTTAATCGTGATCGATAAATTTTTACATAGCTCAATTAGTCTAATTGACTTTAATTAAGTCCCAATCAATCATAATTAAATTTATCAATCCGAATCAGATTTTTAATCAATATTCCAAAAGACTCTAATTATTAAATTGAACTTATTATCATAATCAATTTTGGTTTCGCAAATCACCCAAGCTTTTAATTTCAGATCAAACTTAAAATTTTCATCAATAAATTACATACTCAATTGAACACCTCATAATTAAATTTAATTCATAATAATCGTAATTTCCAATTCTCATAACTTAATTAACTCCAATTCGGACCTAATTGATTAAATCTTAATATTATTAAACTGAATCGAATATTTAATTAAACTCCCATATGATTCGATACTCGAAATTAAAATAATTCAATTCACCAATTATACTCTCTTGAGCCATCTAAGCTTTCAATTTCTAATTCCAAACTAAATCCTTATTAAATTCAAATACGAATCAGATTCCAAAATTCTCATAAATCCCAAATTACCGTAGAGTAACAACTAATTAGAATCTAAATCTCCTTAATCAATTAAACTTAACATCACATACATAATGAGGTTGGCTTAGTCTAAAGTTTATGCTAATTAAGTTCAATTAATTCATTACGAATCGTAATTTTGCCAAATTTCACCATAGGCTTCAAAAATCATGTTAAACACAGATATGAAATTGGTTTTGGTTTCTGGCACCTTTAAGGCTTTGTAAATTTTCAGTTCAGAGCCCCAATTGCAATAGATTTTCCTATACTCAACAGATATAAATTCATAATCACATAATAACTCACATAATTAAACATACAAATTCATATCAAACACATAATCACACATGTAATTAAGTATATTATAAATTGGGTTATCATACTTTTATATAGAACCAAAAGTCCTATACCCATTTATCTTCTCCTCTTTCCTTACACCTTACTTCTTCACTGTATCTCTCTTTCTCTGATATCGACGACGACCGCAACCACATCTTCCTTTATTGATAATGTTATTGCTGGACCAAATTATAGTTTTTTTGGGGAACACAAGAACACATGATGGTTTATTTGTTTTGGCAATTGATGTGGAATTAGTTTTGTAGAATCTTGAACTCGGTCTTTTTGGTGAAAAAGTTTGAATCTCCCTTTTTCTTTTAATATGGTTATTTGTTGGACCAATCTAGAGTTCGCGTTATTCACCCAAAAAACCTAGACGTCGTGTTATTAACATAAGAACGGTCGATGGTTTATTCGTTTTCAGACGTTTGATATACAACTATGTGAGGGGGCATTGAGTGATTTTGGTTTTTCTAAATACTTTGGCATTGTCTTATGACGCTTCTATCCTATCTATATTTTCTGGTATTTTGTAGCTTTGTCCCATACATTCGTATCTGTATTTTTATGTTCTTTTATGTTATTTTGTCAATGAGTTATCACATTACGATTCCAATCTCATTTTGTAATTCTTCTGTTAGCCGCTATTTTAATATTATAATGTGTTATAGATTATATTGTTTGCTTGGGTTCCAAGCAATTTGTTCTCCTAGCTACCTTTCTTTGCCTTTAAGAAAAATGTTTTTTCCTTCCAAATTCTCTTTTCTTTTCCTTCAAGTATTCTTGCCCACCAAGTAACTCTTGTCTTTTCTTTTCCTCCAAGTCTTCTTGCCCACCAAGTTTCCTCTCCTATAAATTGAGCTAATCTCTTATCTTGAAATAAGAAAGAAAAAGTTTTTGTTATTTTATTATTTTTGTGTGAGATTATCAAGCAAAGAAATAAAGAATGTATGTGATGAAACTTTGGATTCAACCAATTATACAGTATTGGTAAACCATACGAGTTAGTCGAGCTGTTATATCCTGGGGGGACAAGTCAAGGTTTTTTTCTGCTGTACCGGCGTGAGACTTTGCCTAACCGTAGAGGGCATGAATCTCTTTAAAAAGAGCGAATTTTCCGCGCCTCAGCCCTTTCAATAGTTATTATAATTTTTATTATTTGTATTTTCTAGTGTTTTATTTGTAATTATCACCAACAATTTTAAGGAGATTCAAACAGTAAAATTCATGGAGCCAATATTGGAGAAGCCCAACAAGAATACCGACGACAAGCCCTTCCGGTTCAAGGAAGCCCATTTCAAGAGATGGAAAGGCAAGATGTTTTTTTACTTCAATCTCATCAAGGTGGCCTATATCTTGACCGATAAAAATCCAAACAAAGTCCCCACTGAAGAGATGACCAATGAGGAGTATGCCAAAAAATCGAGAAATACAACACAAATGATTATTAATGTCGGTATTATCTTGTAACACCCCAAAATAAATAGGATAAACCCGTCTCATAACAGAAGATAAAGTTGAAACACGATACTTTCATTAATTTGAATTAGTATACTAAAGATGAAACATGTATTATACATTCATGAATAACTCATCATGAATCTACAACATGTGTTATAAACGGCAAGGACAGATGAAAGTTAAATAGATATTCAAATGCTCTTTGCAAAACCATGCTTGGTTACAACAAAATGAGTCAGAAGCTCTATACACATAAAGCCCTAGGCCTGAAAAGAAAATAAATACAAAATGGACAAAAGTAAGCTTCAGCTCCACAATTCTCCCAAGTTAGGTCTTTGGCGGAAGCATATCACCAGCACCTGAAAATGATTTTTCCCAAGTAGGGTGAGCCAAAATCCAGTAGAAACAATCTAACACAATATATGAATATTAACAAAGATATAAATATGATGTATATATACAATGCTTGTGACAAAATCGTTCACAACTCTTTCATGCTAAGTTTTATATCACAATTCATGCTACCTTAATCCCATTTTTCATTTCAATCCATTTTATCTCAATTCATGAGTTATTTCCGTCTATTACAAACAACCAAACTAAAGATACAACTCAAAAGTTCTCAAATCCATATAATCATCATAGAAACACTTCCATTTGCCATTTTACGGAAATTTCATCCGCGGGATCAGCACCCATGTATACACAATATTTTCGGGACTTTCATCCTAGACACACAGGCCAACTTAATTCAATGGAGTTCCATCCTCTTTCTTCTCCAAAACATGGAGTATATCCCCTTTCTTCTTCCAAACATCATACATATACAATGTATTAACACACAGTCATGTTCAATGACAGCCAATAAGAGATTAGTTTCAATTCACCTAATCCTCATGCAATTTCTACAACAACCATGGCTATCCTCCACCGATAGCCTAAAATAGATATTTCTAATCAGATGTGCAATCTCTTAAAACAAATAAATTATCCAAATCCCCATTTATGAGAGGTAATACACATACAACTCCACCATTCATATAGACATTCATCTAATTCCATAACCCCATTACCAATTTTATCATTTATACAAAATAATTATTTGAACTTTTTAGGGCAAAACCCCATTTCCTTCTGAATCCAATTTATGTGTCAAAATTTACAATTTTAACACAACTCCTCATTTCTACACCCATAACCATTTTCATTATCTTCATTTGAAAACCCCTCTTTTGATTTTGGACCAAAACCCTAGGTTTGTCTAAACTCCTCCAAACTTCAACATTATGTACACAATCAATAAATAACTAAGTTAAAACCCATAAAAAGTGTAGAAAGTCCCTATCTCAAAGTTAGGAGATGAGCAAAGCAAAGTAAAAACTTCAATGACGCCGAAACCAAGTTCTAATCGGATCAAAACGAAGCTCGAGCGGAAGAACAAAAATTTTGGCAACAAAAATTTGAAAACTAAGCAACCAACCTGTTCCAATCATGTTCCAACCAACCCAATAGTCAAACTCAAGTAAGAATAAAGGAAAGAAGACATGAACAACATTCAGAAACCATAAGACCTGAGTCCAGAAAGACAAATGGGTCAGGTCAAAACCGGAATCGCTATAACCTCCCCTCCTTAAAGAATTTCATTCCCAAAATTTAAAATCGAGTTTTAAAACTAAGTTAAAACCAACTACAACCAATGATAATCATTTAATTTCATCACCATGACCCATTCTCTGATCATTCAACCTCATTAACATAATAAACGAATTCTCAATATTTAGTACACAATTCATATTTCCAAAACATATGCAATGCTCATATTAAACCTCGTGTTTCAAAGACATAGATGACATATACAATGTTCTCATATTCTCAAAACATATACAATGTTCTCATATTTCATTAACATAACAAAATTTCAATACATGATCAAACATCAACAAATAAACCTGGATATTTCTCACGGACTTCCAACTCACGTTCCCAAGTTGCTTCCTCAACTCCGTGATGTTTCCACAATATCTTAACCAAGGGAATTGTCTTGCCTCGTAAGACTTGGTCCTAGGTATCCAAGACCCTTACCGGTATCTCCACATACGAGGCATCCTCATCTACCTCTGAGTCGGTCCAATCCAACACGTGCGATGGATCCGGCTCATACTTTCGAAGCATGCTAATACTAAACACATCATGAACCCCGGAAAGCTGTGGCGGCAAGGCCAGACGATAAGCTGCCACTCAAATCCACTCAAGGATCTCAAAAGGCCCAATAAATCGAGGGGACAACTTCCTACTCATCCCAAACCTCATCAAACCCCTCCTAGGTGATATCTTTAAGAAGACGTGATCTCCCACCTCAAAAGACAAAGGTCTCTCCTATGGTCGGCATAAATTTTTCTGGCGACTCTGAGCTGCAGCCAACCTCTTACGGATAAGTGTAACTTTCTCCGTCGTTTCTCGGACTAACTCCATGCCCAACATTGGTACATCACCCACCTCGGCCCAACACATAGGAAATCTATTCGGTCGGCCATACAAGGCCTCAAACGGTGCCATGCCAATACTCGATTAGAAGTTGTTGTTATAGGCAAACTCCACTAAGGGCAAGTGCCTCACCCACGACTCCTAAAAATCAAGGACAACCCCGAAGCATATCCTCTAAAATCTGAATGGTACACTCTGATTGCCCGTCAGTTTGAAGATGATACGCAATTCTAAAAGTCAGTCTCGTGCCCAAGGTATTCTGTGGGCTCTGTCATAGACGAGCCGAGCCGTGAAACGTGGATCTCTATTCGAAACAATCATCATAGGGACCCCGTGCAAGCTCACTATGTTCCTAATGTAAAGGTCATTAAGATGATCTACCAAATCACTTATACGCATAGGAATAAAGTGCGTCGTTTGGTCAACCGGTCAACTACCACCCAAATCGTATCACTACCCCATTGAGTCCTCGAAAGGCCCACAACAAAATCCATCATGACATGCTCCCACTTCTACTCAACTATAGGCAAACAAACCCGCTGGCCTGTGATGCTCGGCCTTCACTTGTTGACAAGTAAGGCACCTCGATACAAACACGACTACATCATTCTTCATACCTCTCCACCAAAACTGGCAACTAAGATCATGATACATCTTTGTGCCTCCCGGATACACCGCAAGGCGTGAAGGGTGAAGCTCTCGGAGTACCTCCTCTCAGCAAGACTTCGGTATGAAAAGACGATCACGATATCTAATAATCGCACCGGGATACACATTCAAGCCTTTCTCCACCTTTCCACTGGAGATCTTTTCCTGGAGGGTTTCTACCTCAAGATCACCCCTCTGTACTTCTATCACTCGGTTCACAAAGAGTAGGTTGTCCAACTATCGAAAACAAGATTGCAGACTCAACGAACTCACCAAGATGCAAGTCAAATTCCCCAATAGCACCCAACATCTCCCATTCCCATATGGCAATACTAGCCACAGTTATAGCGATCCCGGTTTTATCCCAACCTTTGTTGTGTCCCGGACTTGGATTCTGTGATTGTATGTTGTTGTCTATGTCTTGTTTCCTCCCTTTAATTCTTTGAAATTGAGTTTTGGGACTTGTTGGGTGAGTTTGGAACAAGTTGGTTGTTAGTTGGTATAAATGGTTGTTGCCCAGATTGTGGTCTCTTTACTCGAGCAAGGCCTTTTGCGCTCGATCGAGCCTTGAGTAGTTTGCTTCTTCGCTTAGGCGAGGTTTCTTGTGCTCGAGCGAGGATTGAGGGTCTTCAGGTTTCTTTCCCAAACGCAGCTTTTCTGGAAGGGTGAAGCACTTCGCTCGAGCGAGGCTTCTTACGCTCGAGCAAGCCTTGTGAAATTGTTTATTCACTCGAGCGAGACTTCTTGCGCTCGAGCATGCGTCTGCATTTGTAGCAGACCTGAAGCTTTGCATTGTGCGCTCAAGCGAGGTTTCTTGCGCTCAAGCGAGGTCACTATTGTGTTTGGTCGCTCGAGCGACAGCTTCTTCGCTAGAGTGAGGATTGCGTATATTAGTTCACAGCAGAGTTTTTCTGCATCACTTTTTGATTTCTTTTCATCCCAAAACCCTAATTTGGTAGCTCCTATCTCTAAAACTCTCCCTTTCTCTACAAATAACACTAGATCTAAGTATCTCTCAACCCTAGTCCCTTTGTTAAAGTGTTGGAGCATCTCAAGAGCTTTCCTTTGATCCGAGCGAAACCGAATTTGGGGCATTCTTGAAACTGTTTATCATCTCCTTTGGTCTCATAGCTTTGAGGTAGGGATATTCTACACTTTAATATGAGCTTTAACCTAGATATTTGTCATTTTGTATAAATGGTGGGATTTGGGAAGATTTGGGTGAAGTTGAGGTTAGGATTTTGATTTTTGAAAGAGGGGTTTTCAATATTTGGTACCATATGTGTATGAGAGGTCTTGAACATGATATTGCTTGGGTATAATTAGTGAAATTTGGTCTTGGGTGTAATATTTGGGAAAGGGGGAAGATTGCCCTAATTTGAACTAAATAATTATTTTATTTGAATAATGAAATTGGTACGGGAAATATGAAATTGGGAGGATATGTAAATAAAGGGTGTAGTTGGATTTGACAAATCATTCACCTATGGAAATTTGATAAATTATCTGTTGACAGATTTATTTATCTATTTAGAAATATATGTTTTGGGCTATCAGTGGAGGATATCTATGATTGTTGTAGAAACTGCATGAAAATTAGGATGATTGAAACTAATCAATTGAATTATGTCATTGAATATGACGGTTTGATTAAACCATTGAATATGTGTTTTGATTAGTCATTGTATATGACAACGTGTTTAAATACATTGTATATGTATCATTGTTTGGGAGGAGATAGAGGATGTACTTCATTGTATGGGAGGAGATAGGGGATGGACTCCATTGATAATTAAGTTGGCCGGAGTGTCTAGGGTGAAAGTCCCGAAATCTTATGTGTATTTGGGTGCCGATTCCCTCGGATGTAATTCCGTAAAATGGCAAGAAAATGGAAGTGTTTGAGTAATGTTTGTTATTGAAGTGTTAATAAATGAGTTGTAGTCTTGTTTTGAATTGTTTAGATAACAAGGAACTATGTCAATGAATTGATTTGGATGAATTAATAGAAATGAATCGAAATATAGATGTCGATATGGATTGGTCATGGAAAGGGTCTAAGTTTTATCTAGTGATGATATCTTAGATAATTCTCATATATTGTTTTAGCATATCTCTACTAGGCATTGGCTCACCCTACTTAGGAAACCATTTTCAGGTACAGGTGACATGCCGCCTCCAAGGACATAGCTTGGGAAGTTTAGGGGCTGAAGGCTCCATTTTGCATATTTCGTTTTATGTTTAATGTAAAATTCAAGCCGAGGGCTTTATATGTATAGAGCTAGGACTCTTCTTTTGTTGTAACCAAGTGATAACTTGGAAAGATGTAAGCCTGTAGGGCACTCTTTTTGTTATTAACAGTTAGAGTTACATGCTATAGTTTCAAGATGAACATTTATGGAAGTGTAATGCATGTAATATTTTTTGTAATATTAACTTTAATAAATGAAAATATAACATTTCTATTATGTCTATAGATCTTATGAATGGTTGATTTATATAATATTTTGAGGGCGTTACACTACCAATGAATTTCCTACTCAAAGTATCGGCTACAACATTGGCCTTTCTCAGATGGTAATGTAACTCAAAGTCATAATCCTCTATAAACTCCATCCATATCCTTTGCCTCAAATTCAAGTCTTTCTGGGTAAATAGATATTTTAGACTCTTATGATCAAAAAACACCTCAAACTTCTCACCATATAGGTAATGCCTCCAAATTTTCAAGGCAAAGATCACCGCCACTAACTCTAGGTCGTGAGTAGGGTAGTTCTTCTCATGAGTTTTCAACTGTCACGAGCCATAGGCTACTACCTTTCCCTCTTGTATCAATACACAACCCAAACCTTCCCGTAAGGCATTACAATAAACCGAATAACTCAAATCCCTCTTCGGAATAATCAATATTGCAGCAGTGGTAAGTCTAACTTTAAGCTCTTGAAAAGACTTCTCACAAGT
The DNA here is from genome assembly GCF_055761805.1 of Camellia sinensis. Lineage (NCBI taxonomy): Eukaryota > Viridiplantae > Streptophyta > Magnoliopsida > Ericales > Theaceae > Camellia > Camellia sinensis. The sequence goes on from NC_138973.1 coordinate 86,301,220, forward strand.
CTCATTCCACACAAACTTAACTCCCTTCCTCGTTAATCTAGTCAATGGTGAGGCTAGCTTAGAGAAATCCTTCGTAAATCTACGATAATACCCGGCCAACCCCAAGAAACTACAGATCTCAAAAGCATTCTTAGCTTGTTCCCAACCTTGCACTGCCTCTACCTTGGATGAATCTTCAGTCACCCCTTCCCCAGATACCACATGGCCTAAGAACTTAACCTCTCTCAGCCAAAATTCACATTTTCCGTACTTAGCATACAATTTGTGGACTCTAAGCAACGCAAGTACCACTTGCAAGTGCTCCTCGTGCTCTTCTTCAAAGGGTGAGTAAATTAAGGTGTCCTCCACAAAAACTACCAAAAAACGGTCTAGGAGTTCATGGAAGATTTGATTCATCAAATCCATAAACACCGTTGGTGCATTGGTCAGCCCAAAGGGCATCACTAGAAACTCATAATGGCCATACTGCGTACGGAATGCCGTCTTCGGGATATCCTCCTCCCCTACTCTCAACTGGTGATAACCCAATCTCAAGTCTATCTTTGAGAAACAACAAGACCCCTTCAACTGAAATCATCTATACGAGGCATTGGGTACTTGTTCTTAACAGTTACCTGGTTCAACTTCTGGTAATCTATACAAATTACAATGCACCATCTTTCTTTTTAGCAAAAAGAGCCACTGCTCTCCAAGGTAAAGTACTAGAGCAAATAAAACCCTTATCTAACAGTCCCTGGAGTTGAATCTTCAACTCACTCAACTCGGCAGATGTGAATCTATATAGTGCCATAAAGATCGATGTCGGGCCAGGTACTAAATCAATCGTGAACTCAATCTCACAGCAAGGTGGTAAACTGGTAAGATCATCTGGAAAAACATTCGGGTATTCACAAACTACCCTCAGCAACTCAACTCGGACTTCATCACACTCAGTGCTCAAGAAGTTAGCAAGAAGGTAACTAAGCTTACTCTGCCCACGCGGATCATACACCGATGATAAAACTCTATCAACCTAATCTCCCAAGAAATAAAAACAATCACCGCTCAAGGTACATATAATAACCCTTTGACGGTACAAATCTATAACAGTCCGATATGAAGACAACCAGTCCATACCCAAAATAACATCAAAGCTAGACATGTCAATCAACACAAACTAAAAAGGAAATTGGCGACCGACAACCTCTATGTCACAACCCTAACACCCGTGTTTCAAAATCATCTCACCACCAATAGGTGACTCTACACAGATAGGAGATGCTAACCGAGCCAACTCTAACCCCAAAATCGATATAAATGCAGACGAGATAAAAGAATGGGATGCACCCTATATTAATTAACACATTAACAACTGAATTGCAAAACAAAAAGGTACCTCGCACTACCGAAGGTGCTGGTACAAGATCTGGCGTGGTAATAAAATACACACGCCCTGTAGGCCTTTGATCTACCTGCTCACCCTTCGGAGCATAGGACTGATGCACTTACTGGCCGAAGAGGCTCCCTGATTGGCCCTCGAGGCCTGTGCTAACTGTGCTAGCTGGTGGCTCTGCGTCTGTCTAGAACCAGACACACCAGATGTGCCGCTCAACTGAGGGAAAAACCTCTTCATGTGCCCCGTCTGCCCACACTGATAACAAGTGAGTGACTGCCCTCTCCATTGACTCTAACTCTAGGAGCGAGCCGAAGACAATGCAAACCGCTGCCCTTTTCCTCTCTGCGGGCAAGCTGGAGACTTGTGGCCCAACTGGCCACACTTGTAACAAGTAAAATCTCCCTGACCACCTCTCTTCGAACCCGAACTCGGCATTGGACAGGTAGACCTAGACTGTGCTCCCTGGGACTGCTGTGGGGTAAAACTAACATAAAATTACTTGGATTTATTTATACCTAGAAAGCATGGGGAATACATGGAATTTTGTGAATTTTAGAGAGGTTGTGGGCCCCAACGACCCCCTTATCTGTCTGCTGCTACTCATAACCAATATATCTTCTGACTTGACATTGCTGAATGAATACAAGATTTAGCCACAAGGATGTGATCTTGTCCCCTTTATAAAAGGAAACAGAGTAGAGCACAACAGTGGTTGGTTTTATGGCTTAAGGAAGTAAGAATGTTCTTGGTTTTCCTTTCCATTTCAAAATTAGAGGACATTTATTTGAGTGATTAGTGATGGGTGCTTAGTTGATGATATTGGATGCTGAGTTTGGATTAATAAGGTTGTTTAGACTTACAAGTTCAATATCAAAATGAAAGGTTAATATTGTTCCTTCTTAAATATGTTCACTATAAAATATTGCCAATTTTAGCTCTTACTGATGGAAAGGACAGCATTGTTCCTAGTAGTTTTAATACTCTACCACATTAAGATAATTAGATTGTATTGTGGAATATCTCGGTGTATGTGAAGATAATTTTTCTTGAAGGTAGCATTGATTTATAAAGCATAGTGGGATCAAAGTGGGCTGGAAATGGAGCATTGAATAAACCATATGGCTAATTTGGATTACTTGATATATTCAAATGAGTCCATTTTTTCTTTTAGGTCCTCATTCATGGGATCCATCATTCCGTAAACACCCTATTTTTGACCGTCCTCAAGACTTGGACGTCATCGTTTGAACACTTGATAATCATCCATGCTTGTGTTCGTTTTGAGTTCCCGGAGGCCTCGGTTGCACGCCATGCCTCATGATCTCTCAACTTATCTGTTTTGTGCTTGGTTGTGGACCACGCACTTGTGTTTTTGCTTTTGAGGGAAGAGGGTGGCTTGTTTGCCATCTCCTCAACCCATCGGCCAAGGCTTGAGGTCATCGGCCTTGTTTTCTTGCTATCGGCCAAAAGTATTGGCCAATCGGCACATTATTTGGTCGGCCAGCACTTATGTTGGTCGATCGACCATGTTTTCTGGCCGAACCCTGTTCATCTGCTTTATGCAGATATTCTATGTCAGCTGTCACAGCTGGCATGCACAATTCCCTCCCTCCATACACGTGTATGGAGGGATTTGCCCCTTGATTAGCTTGCTTAGGAAGCTTTAGAATTTGGAATTCTATAAGAAGGGAGCTCCTCCTCCCTTCTCAAAGGTTCTGAAAAATAGGGTTAGAGAAGTTGTATCTATCTATCTCTATATTTTCCTCTCTTTACATTTTTGTGTGTGTTTTTGTGCTCTAAAGGGTGTTTTGTTCTCACTATTGCACACAAACACCTAGCAATACACCTTCCTTGGTTGCTGAGGTGCTAGGGAGTTGGCATTAGGATTCTTGAGGTGATTTTGATCAAAGAAAGTTGCTGGAGTGGTGTTCTTGAAGTGGTTCTTCAAGGGTGAGCAAACTTGCTTTTAAACCCCCATTCTTGCTCAAGCTTTTAAACCTACTTGCTTATTGTTTTAAGCCTAGCTCTTAACTGATAAAAGTTTTATTTTTTGGTGCTTTAAACCTTTAGTTAAGGTCTCTTTCTGGTTTGGGGTTGTTTACCCCCCTTCAAGGCCTCGTTAGGCCTTATTTTAGGCCATCCCTTTTGGCCCTTGTTCTTAGCTTTGCATGACCTTTCTACCACTGAGAGGGTCATCCCCTCTCCTTGTTGTCTTGTATGCTTGCATAAATGGCTTTTGTTGGTAGCATGTTTGTTAAGCTTGTCTTAGCTTCATTTCAACAAGTATTTGGTGTTATTTTGCCATGCTTTACCTCTGTCTAAGGTTGGTTTAGTGGCATCTTGCATGTACCATACACTTGTAATGTAAATCACACACACTAGCTTTATATGCTTCATGTTTGAGCATGTCTTTGTAGCCTATGTTGTGTCCATTTCAGCATGTTTTAGGTGATATTTTACCATATCATATCTCTGTTTAGGTTTGGTTTGGTTAGCCTTTGCATGCTCCTTGCACTTGTAGTGCATTTTCATGATTTGGCCTAACATGCATCATGTTGTAACATGTCATTTTGACATGATTTTGGCTCAACTTCATGAAGCTTTTAACCTTGTTTTTATCGTACTTGAGCTCTGTTTTGCATTGTCTTGGTCATGCTTGCATTGTTTTGTATAACTACCGTGCAATCTAGCTTGTTAGCTTTGGGTGTTCAAGTCACTAGCATGCTTTGCTTGGCTCATTTCAATGATTTGGCATCATTTGTAATGTTATTTCAGTCCATGTTTCATACTCATATACTTGCAATTGTCATCATTTCAATGCTTTGACGAGTTGGTGTTTTATGTCTCATGATTGGACCATTGTGCATGCCTTCATGTTTAGGCCTCTAGGATGCCGTTTCCATGTGTTTTTGGGCCTATTTTTGACATGCCATAACTCTGATTTTGGTTGCTTGAATCATGCCATGTTTGGTTTTGATAGGTGTAGTGTAACACCCTTTTTGTGGCCTTGCATGCCTCATGCTTTTGGTCCTTCGTTCTAGCTTATTTTGGCTTTGGTCCTTACATGTTTTAGGCTCATTTTGACATAATCTAGGACTGTTTTGGATTATACTTGCCATTTGCTTCATGTTTTGCATAGCCATGGTTTGAACCCCTTGGCTAGCCTTGAGCCTTGAGTCTTCTTGCATGATTTGCTTGCTTTGATTAATTGGCTTGGCACCTTTCCTAACATAATTTTAGAGCTTACCATGTTTGTCACATGCCCATATTTGTCTCCTTTTAAGTGCTCTTGAAAGTTGCCCTTTTATGCCTAGGTGATAGGCCATTACATGTGCATGTTTGTATGTGTTTTTGTCCATTATTTCTTAGCATTTTGGCCACTGATTTGGGCATGGCCGAGGTCCTCCCATTTTGGTTTAAGTCCATCTTCACATATTGTTGCATGCTTGCCTTGTATGTTGTCGCATGCTTGTTGCATTCTAGTTCCATTGCATATTGTTGCATGCTAGTCCTATTACATCATGCTTACATGCTCGTTGCATGCTTGTCAAATTGCATGTTGTCACATGCTTGCTAATTAACATGTTGTTACATACTTCCCCCTTTGCATATTGTTACATGCTAGTTGCATTACATGGCATTGTTGTTAACATGCTCATGTTGTATTAGCTTTGTTTGCATACTTAGGTTGCATTGCATTGTGTGTGCATTTCCTTGCCTCTTGATCAAGCATGATAGAGGTTGGGGCTCCTTATGTGTTTTGTGCATTTCATTTGATATTGAATTGCACACTTGGCTCCTTTGGCCATCACGTATTGGAATGCGTGATTGGTGGCCCGAGGGTCGAGAACTACACTCCTTTGAATCTTAAACATGATAAGGGGTGTAGTTGCAAACATTGTCTTGCAAATGTATTGCCATGCTCTGTCTATCCTCTATTACAGCAAAAGAAGCATTCAGCAGGAAGAGATGACCGATCGGCTACATTTAGTGCCGGTCGGCTAACAACATTTGGCCGAGAGCCTTATATCTGGTCGATAACCAATTTCCCATGGCCGATGGCCCTATCTTTTGGCCGATGGCCTCTCATCATCCCCACAAGGTGGTTCAGAAATATCACAGAAGTTGGCACAGTTTTCAGAGGTATTGAACAGTGCAAACAAAGGCAACATGAAGCATGGCAACAGATTTCCGAACGAAGCCGACCGAGAATGCATTCGTCCCTCTTCCCGAGGCTGCTTTACTGTCTGCATAGCTTAATTAATTTGTTAATTATTTAAGTGTTGTAATAATTAATTGTATTTAATATATGTTGAAGGATAGAGATAAACAAAGAAAAATGATAGAGAGATGAAAGAAGACATGAAAAAAAGAATCTTGCATCTTCTAACACTTTAATTTTCTTCAAATATTATTCATCTCCAAGAGGTAATTCACTTTAGAGCAATTTATACGCTTCATAAAAGCCTACAAACCACGCAAACACTACTTATACTCATCCTACCCCATACGATAACAAATAAAACATCATATTTTATACTTAAAATAACATATAAACTCTTAAGAACATGAACACTCAGCAACATTATTCCAATAAACATTCTAATTAGCAAAACTATAGCAATCAAAAGACATGCTCTTGTGAGTCCATCTAAAATAAGAAAATGCACAACGCAATTATAAGGATTTCTAATAGACTTATAACAACCCAATTAACTATCTTCACGAGAATCTTGCATAACTAGACTGCATACAAAACTCTCATATGATATTAACAGTAAGTAATCGTAGTGGTCACACTACATTGATTGCTAAAATGCATGAAAATTTTGGAACGAATGTGTAGACGCGCCCTTGAGCTTCATGCTACAGTTCGGACTCAATGTCACGGTTCTTAATCTGATCTCACAATGTGCGATGTGAGATTGATAAATCACCAAAGAGTCCAAATCCGGCAAATCATTTTGAAAAATTGATTTTTGTAAAGAAGTGTCAAACATGGACTGTTTTGCCAGATACAAAGTCGCCACCTAAATATTTTATTTTTTTTAGAGAATTTAGGAAACCCTGACTCGTGCCTAAGGCCATGTGTCCATATCACCAAAGTTGTCTCGGCTCGGGAACTTGGGTACGAGAGGGGAAGGTCATGCAATGAGCACCCCCGCTCGCCCGATCAAAGATCGGCCACTACTAAACTATCTTGTTTTTGAAAACACATGCGTTCTTATTCCGATTATTAGCTAGAATTACTAAGTGATGCGCACAACACACATGTATAGACTAGATCGCCTAATTTGGAACAAAGCATTGCATATCTGTTTGTTTGGAAAATGATTTGAAGTTTGCTACTCGCAAGTAGGCTAAAATGCATATTTGATGAATTGTTCTAATTCAAGCAATCCAACCTTCACCTACAAGCATTCAGGCAGTTATATCACATAAGCAAATAGCCTCATGGTAAGCATGCTATCATGGCAACACTTACATACTCATGCAAGATGCTAAAGCATAAACACTCACAGTGTACTCCAAGCCAAAACAAAGAACTAGTTAGTAATCAATGCATGATCCTAATTCATCTTAAGATGGCTAATGCAACACATGCAAGATGTAACTAGAAATAGGCTCGGCTATTCTAAGATGTCATATGAGATGCGACAATTGGATACATGTATTCAAGTAGGAATTGAAATACAATGCAGTTAGTATGATGCGAGCCCGGTGCATACAATACAGATGAATGATGCAAACATGCATAGCATAAGGATGCTAAATGAAATATGCCCTAAAACTAACCATCGTGAGCGGTTAAGTAAAAGGGAGAAAGAAATGGGGGTTGGAAGACATGCATCACACACACACACACACACGTTTATTACACCAATTGGCTCTCTCGAGGGAGAGACTGAAATAATAATACAAATTAACTAATTAACTAACTAACAAGCTAATTAATTATTACAAAACCAAATGAATAACTAGCTAAAAGAACATAAAATTTTGACTTATTTTTTTTATCTTATCCCATGTTTGAATAAATACTTGTGCAAGCTAGGTTACTTACATCAACTTGGTATCAGAGTGAAAGATCTATTGCAAACATCAATATATTGTTATAGTCTATTCAAACTTGAAGAGTCTTGAAACTGAAGGTTGAGCTCTCTCCAAAAAGAGGGGATTTATGAAATTTAACTATGAAAGATTCACATGAAGATAATTAATGAGTTGTTAGAATTCTAGTAGGAGCCTTTTTAATTTTGTTGTACTAGTTTTTTTATTTTTAGATAGAATGCCTCTGGTTTAGTGATTAAAACTTGGTTCATAATGTTGAAACAACTAAGTCTACATTTCATAGCGTTTTATAGGGTAGTTGTATCCAATCTACCCCTTATAGACCCCCATCCAATGGGGACTAAACTAAGTCTACGTTTCTTTTTAGTTTCTTATGTTTAGATGTTTGTAGGGTTTCAGGAGTGAAATCATGTTGTTTAACTTGTTGCTTGTTAAGTTGTTACCATATGCATAACCATAGGTTTGTTTTTCATGGCAATTACTTGTTATTAAGTTTCATGAGGCATCTAGAATAGCTCTCTCCCCCTCCTCCTCCTCCTCCTCCTCCTCTTTTATTCTAGATCTATCATCTCTCTTATTTTCTGCTGCCTTTTTATATCTCGCTCTTCCTCATGATTCCTCTTTCATATTGTCTTCTCTTCTCATGTCTACCTCTTGGACATCTATTCTTACTCCTCTCAAATCTTGTGTCTTCCCTTCCCTCTTGTCCTACCTTCCCTCCCTTGTATTCTTTTCTTATCTTTTTTCTTGTTCTATCTCTGGTTCATCATATGTGAAAAGTAAACGAATAAACAAATTCATCATGCTTAATTTCCCCATCACGTGTTTGAAGAAATTATGCCATCTAATTCACAACAAGCTCTTGAGTATGTTAGAGTAGTAAAATTGTGTTTTGAGAGTTATTACATAGACAATTGCCGGTTAATGCTAGGTTATGAATGCACTAAGACGTATTTCATGAACATTAAGTTAGCATTTGAGCTTACAGTAATATTAGTTAAATCGCAATTTTTTTCATAGCAAGGTAGTGAATACGGCAGCAAATGTGCAAATTGAAGAGCAATGTATCTACCTACACATTTTAGTCTTCCTAAAGGAATTGCAATTGATTCCTCATTAGTGGGGTCTAGTAACAGAGAGACATGAGACGAGGCTGATCACATGAAAGAGTCAACTGGGAGTCACAAGGAGCTTTTATTGGTCTATTGTCTTTCTCTTTACCTTTGTAGACCTTTATTGTTCTCAAAATGGAGGTCTGATCATAAATCTTGCATGTATTGTTATAGTGCTTATGCACAGGGCCAGTGCTCTAGACTTGCCCCTTTTTACAAGTTTATGTTGTAAGGAAGTGGTGGTCTTTATTAAACTTGTAGTTTCAATTGTATTTTTCTTTTTTTATTAATACCATTTCTCGATTTTTGCAAAAAGACTATTATCACTTGAAGCACATATTGTAGTTTCAGTTGTATAATAGGACTCTTTTGTAGTATTGTAGTTTAATCACTGGTTTGCGCTATCTAAGTTAATATTTGGCCTGTGCATTCTTCTGATCCCTCTGTTTAATCTCTTCACAACATCTGGGACATGCTTTTCATCTGTAAAAATTTGTGTATTTATATATAGGGAGTCTCTTGTTTTCTCCAACGGCCAGGGCCAATATTTTAATACCAGTCATTAGATTGTACGCGGGATCAAATTGTTGGAATATGGAATATTGTATATTTAATTTAGGAATTTAATTTTAGGGTTTGATTGTGTAATTATTTATTTTCTTTTTCCACGTATTATATTTATTATATATAGACATGGTCTCACCCAAATTAGGGTAAGCCAATATTTTATAACTCTCTTCTTGGTATCAGAGCCAAACCTTAGCCACCCATCCAAACACTAGCCACCCACCACCCTTGTCTTCCATTGCCGGCAGCCCTAAACCACCTGCCTAGCCACTCGATAGCCCTTCTTCTTGCCTCCACCCAGCCGAAAGTTTTCCTCTTCCTTCTTAGCCCCTCAGCAGTCCTTTTTCCTCACTGTCGTAGCTTCCTTAGGTGCCGACTAGACCCTCCCTGCCTTGGGTCTAGTGCGGCTTTCCCTCTTGGGCGTTGTTCTTCTCTCTTTACGTTTCTAGGGTTCATGTGCAGTTGTGGTAAGCACTTTCTAGTTTGATTTTCTGTTGTGTTAGGCTACCGGTGTGTTCTATAGCATCTCTTTTGTTTGAGGCCGCTACTTCAGCTTCATGGTGTTTCAGCATGTCTGACTTTGTTACACAAACTCAGAGCATTATGCCTCGTTCAGATGTTTCCTTGGCCTCCCATGTTCCGGTTCATCGGATTACCAATGTATTGCTCACTGGTCACAACTTTGTGGCTTGGAGTCGATCTATACGTCTCTACCTTGGGGGTAGAGGAAAATCTGGATGGCTTTTGGAAACCGAAATACAACCTCCCGCTGATGATCCTAAGCGGGTTCAATGGGATATTGACAATTGCACCTTACTTGGCTAGATGTTCAACTTTATGAAATAATGCATCTACAACATGTTTATGTACTGTGATACAGTTCCTCGGTTGTGGAGTGCTCTTACCCAGATGTACGCACATGCCCACAATGATGCTAGGATTTTCGAGCTCTATCAGGATATTTCTCATGCCTCTCAGGAAGCTTTGGGTTTTACCGTTGCTGAATTTTTTGGGTATCTTTAGTCTCGTTGGGAGGAGTTAGCACAATATGAGCCATTGAGTGATTTTCCAGCTGTTGTCACTTCTATTGTGTCTGCTCGTCTTGTTCACCAGCACACTTATCAATTTCTGATGGGTTTAAAACCTAAATTCGAGTCTCTTCATATTCAGATTTTGAACACATCACCTATGCCATCCTTAGATGAGGCTTTTGCTACTATTGATAGTGAGGAGCGTCGTCATCGATTGATTTAATCGGTGGCTCTGTTTCCTTCCTCTGTTCTTACTTCATCTTCCGTTTCAGATTAGATGGCTCTTGTTGCCAAGTTTAGTTCTCGTGCTTCTAGTAGCAAGGTTATTTGTCACCATTGTGGTGCAGCTGGTCATGTCCAAGCACAGTGCTTCAAGCTTCATCCTGAGTTGAAGTAACGCTTTGTAAGGGCACGCCATTCAAGCTCTTTCCATACTACTGTTATTGCAGACACCTCTAGTTGTAATAACCCCGACCCGTAATTAGCTACCAATCAATGATTAAAGATGCTAATTGAGTGGATCAAATGAATTATGGGATTAATATGTAAATTGCATGATATTTGGCCTTCTATCTGTTACTTATAGAAATATCTGTTTGGAATTCCACTTTAATATGTAAATTGAAAGCCTTATCGGCATCCGAAACCGAAATTGACTACACCGTTGTATTATTTGGAATTTTTAGAACCATATGGCAAGTTGTATTAAAAATTGATTCAGAACGATTAATTAAGTCATGTTTGGTTAGTCTAATATTCTAATTAATGTGTTTTAACACCATAAACATATATATGAGCCTTAACTTATTTTTTAGCTCAATTCTTTGCTCCCCTTAGTGCAAAAATATGAGGTTTTCTTTTAGAGAGAGAGTGTGTGCTATTCTAGAGAGAGAGATGAAGGAATTAAAGGAGAATTGAAGACCTTGGCTTAGATTCATCAAAACTAAGCTAGAGCAAGAGTAATTCAAAACTCTAGGTAAGCTTTTGACTATTAATTCAAAGAGTTATGTGTTGTAGAGATGAATTCATGGAGTTGTTAGGATCATTGCATGTAATTTACATATGTTGGTCAAGAAGATGGAGGATTTGATTATAATTTCACTTGCATGTATACATATATATATAGGTTTGTCATTTTGGTTTGATTTTGAGCATCTAAATTATTTTGTGAGTTATTTAGTGCATGCATGTTTGAATTATCATGTTCCTTCACTTAAAATCATGTTTTGGGAAGAATTTCTTACATGCATGGAGCTTATGAGCTCAATTTGCTAGTTTCATGAGGTTTGAAAAAAAGATTTTACACGCATGTTTTGTTTCTTGAATTTCAAGATGAATTGTGAACTTTTGGCAAACCCTTGGGCCATGATTTTATGAAATGATCCTTTATTCTTCATATTTTACAAGTTTACTATGTTATCTCAAGTTTTAGGGCCCAAGAGATGTGTTTTGATGAGTTGAATTCGAGTCTTGAGCTTGGAGGTGCAATCTGGAAATTTTAGATTCTGCATCTACAGTCGAGCGACCGCTCTGAGTGCGTGCACTTCCACTCGAGCAACCATGAGTTCGCTCGAGCGTGAAATGCAAGCTCCCAAAAGTTTCATGTTTTTGCAGATCACTCGAGCAAAGGAATCTGCGCTCGAGCGACCACCCCCATTTTGCATGTCCGCTCGAGCGAGGAAAGCTACGCTTGAGCGGGGATCCTGTTTTCAGAAATTTGACTAAGTGTTTTCCAAAACATTTTGGCATCCTCATTGCATCTTAGGCATTCCTAAGCCTTAATTAAGCCATGGTAATGAGGTTATGGATTAGAAACACACTAAGAAAAGAATGTACTAAGCTCCGAGACTGCAAGTGTGTGTGTTTTAGGCAATGTGATAAGAAAGAATAAGAACCAATGTCATGAAAGCTAAGCCTTAATGGCCACTTGAATATGTAATGACAAGACATGCTTGTGTTATGTATTTTGTGATTATAGGTCAAGACTCGAGGATTGATTGACCGCTTACTGGAACCACTGTGAGTAACGCTATCGTAAAGATACGTTCATATGAATCATGTTCTAAATGAAATATGATAAGCTGTGATTTTTTAAATGATATCTATTTTCGTAAACGAATATTCCATGTTTGAAATCTATTATGGCATCCATAGATAGTCCCAAGTCATGGGGGACGACATGAAAATGCGGGTCCATGACATACAAGTAATTACGAGATCTCGTTAGCCACTTCATTATGGTGATATGTGTTTAATCGGTATCCGGAACCGATTACTCTAGTCGGAAGACGTTTTGTGATGTGTTCTATGGGATGTACCATTATTATGTTCCGATACAAGAATGATTACGCTATGATCTGTTTTACGCTTATGATATGTTCGGAATTCGTTCACTAACCTCTTTATCTTAATGTTGTTCACTGGGCTTTAGCTCACTGTGTGTATATATATGTATAGGTGAGCATTCTGGAGTTTGAGTCTGAAGGCTTTTGTCTGGATCTGTGTTCCGTTGTCAGCCAATCATTGTGCCTCATGTGGAGGTTCCCGAAGCGTCCTGTGTTTAAATTCTGTGGTTTCTGTTTATATAAGACTTGATTTGATGTCGTTGGCTGTACTTAAAATACTATAATGTGTGTGGGTATAATGTATGGTTGACTACCGGTTATATATATAAAGTTTTAAATATTCTGTTTCATATAAGTCAGCACAGCTCATTGGACAACTATATTTATGTATTTGCTTCCGCTAGCCCCTTAATCTTGTTATTCTGTTCAGAGGCCTTCGGTAATCCAAGGATTACTGGCCGGTTATGATGCTAAGCCTATAGGGGTGGGTTTGGGTCGTGACACTAGTACTCGTCAGCCGACTCATCCTATTGATCTTCATCAGCTTCAATCTCAGATTGGTCACTTTTAAGAGCAACTTGGTTCATTCACTACCATGTCTCCAAATGTTCTTTCCACTACTACACTCGCTACAGGTACTCTTACAGCCTTTCATGTTCGCACTACACCTACTTGGGTATTAGATTCTGGGGCCAATGATCATATGACCAATGAGTTTTCTTGTTTATCCTCTCCTATCTCTACTACTGCTCAGACTGTATGTCTTGCTGATGGGTCTAATTCACATGTCCAACATAAGGGTAATGTGTCCTTGTCATCTAATATTACACTTATTTCTATCTTACATGTGCCCCGTTTTGCTTATAATCTTCTCTCTGTAAGTCACCTTGCTAAAAACTTTCATTGTGCTGTTATTTTCTTACCTACTCATTGCTTGTTACAGGACCTAACTTCAAAAAAGATTTTTGACAGAGGGTTTGAGCGCGGCGGGCTATACTACTTCGGGGAGCCACCACCTTCTCATCCTACCACTTCTGGCCTACAAGCAGTTGTGTTACCTGCGTCGTCTTCCTATGTGTTTTCTTTTCAAACTTTAGCCTTGTGGCATGCTCGTTTAGGACATGTAAACTTTAATTATTTATGTTTACTTTTTCCATCACTTAATAAAGCTTGCAAGGATCATCAATTTCATTGTGGTGTTTGTGAACTGTCTAAACATACTCGTACTTCTTATATTCCTCGCATGTATCGTGCCTCCTGTATGTTTGAACTTATTCACTCTGATATCTGGGGTCCTTCTCCTCTTTTGGCTTTTTCTGGGCATCGCTATTATGTAACTTTCATAGATGACCATTCTAGGTGTACTTGGGTTTATTTGCTCAAAAATAAGTCTGATATGCTTCCACCTTTTATTCAATTTCTCCAAATGGTCAAAACCCAATTCCACACCGTTGTATGCAATGTTTGTACAGCTGTAAAGAACCCACTAACCACCACAACAGCCACTGCTGCTAGTGCCACCTCGCACTGCCAACAAGCTAGTTATATCTCTCAGTTCTTTCTTGAGTTCTCTCTCTCTCTCTCTCTCTCTCTCTCTCTCTCTCACTCTCAATATGTGTACAAAATTTTGTGCACACCTAGGCCAAATACATGTGTTCAAATGGTCAAAACACATATCGGTAAGTGTTCAACAAGTGTCGGTGTCCGAAGTGGACACAACACCTTTTTAGAAGCACTTGTGCTTCATAAAAAGACCCAGCCTTTTCATTGTAAGTCAGCTTATTAACAGCAAAGGAAAAAACTTTGTCCTGCTTATAACAACAAAATATTATGATGGATTTCCCTCGAAATTGACCTTCAATCTTATTAATGTGTTAATAAATAAACTCTTTGGTTTAAATCTCTCTCTCTCTCTCTCTCACACACACACACACACGCACGCACACACACACACATGCACTCACACTGACAACAACAACAGTATAATCACAAGCTTGCTTTAGATATCGTCTTGAAGGTAGAAAGTCAGTTGTTATTGTTTTTAATTATTTTCTTCCTCTGATCATGCAGGTTGAAGGGACCAAATCTCCTGAGGAAATGCTGACAATATTGCAGCGAGTGCTTGAAGAAAGTGCCCTTATTCTTGTTGCCACGAGGCTTGATTCAGCAAAAAGAAGAACCAACATGCGTTTGAGGGAGGAACAAGATGCTGCTTATCGAGCAACACTTGAAGCTGATCAAGTATGTCAAATTATTCAATTTCTTATTTTCTTTATCCCTTTCTCAGTCCCCAGAGCTTATGCTTTTTAATGAAATATTAGCATATTGTGATGCCACAAGGTCTTGATGAGGTTTCTCCACCTATCTCAGGCTAAGGGACGCCAGAGGAAAGAAGAGCAAGAATGGTTGGCAAGGGAAGCTGCTGAAGCTGAAAGGAAGCAGAAGGAAGAAGAAGAGGCTCATGAAAGAGCGGCATGTGAAGCTACTGAGAAGAAGGCTGCATTAGCTAGAATGCGGGAGGAGAAAACCTTTTCACTTGGAGCTGAACCTGAGAAAGGACCTGATGTTACTCAAGTAATGCCTATTTTTTTGTTTGTAATTACATTTTGTGCTCCTCTTTAGAACTATTTCACTCATCACAAAATAGAGTGAAATTAAATTAAATTGCTCTCAATCTGACACATTTTTTTTTTATGTGATGTTTTGGACCATTTAGGTTTTGGTGCGGTTCCCAACCGGAGAGCACAAGGGAAGGAGGTTCCAAAGTACTGCAACAATTCAGTCTCTGTATGACTACGTTGATTCGTTGGGTTGCTTAGAAGTCGAAAGTTACAGTCTTGTCTCCAATTTTCCCAGTGTTGTCCATGGCCCAGAGAAGCTCTATTTGTCCCTTAAAGAAGTGGGATTACATCCGCAGGCCAGCCATTTTGTGGAGTTCAACTCTTGAGTGGCAACATCTCTTACACAAATTTGAATTCGTAAGCTTAAATTCATTCGAGTAGTCTGAGATTGAACCCCACTAGTAAGATGTTTTGTGTTGACTTGATTATATTTCAAACTAATTTAGTAAATGACACAATGAGAGAACATTCTTGCCTATGCCTAACATGTTGATGTCAGATCTTTTGTGCTGCAGATTCAAGTGAACAAATGATCCGAGTAGAGAATTTGTTTTAAATAAATATATTGTCCTAAAAAATTATTTCAAAAGAAACTATGAGTGCATTTATTATTGATTGATCTATGCTACAGTGGGATTTTGTTTCTTGTGGTAATTTTAAGAATCGGAGCAGAATCGTACAAATTAATTAGGGTTCATGGAAGATGTTCTTCTCAATGACCTACCTCCTTTTGAACACCCAAAATTGTTAGGATAGTGGCCTATGAAATACTATGTCCCAATTACTGTGGCTTCTATTTTTGCCAAACAATCTGACCCGGGCTTAAAAGGGTATACAAAGTCCCAGTTGTGAAGATTTATAGACCATGAATGGCAGAAGCTTGATCACTGCCTCGCTTAATACAAGACCAATTTTGCAGTACATTGCGAGAAATGCACAAAATTATTCTGTATGACATGATTGGCCTGTAGATGAAGATCAGTACCCTTACTCAGGCTGAACAACTAGGCATTCTGCAAATATCATTGCTCACGTGCACAAATTTTATCTTTTATATATTTTATCTTTACGGTCATGGATGCCACAGTTTCTCTGTAAGAGAAGAGCCTGAATCATAAGATTGTACACAAGATTGAGTACATGATATTTAAATTTTCCAAAACATATGCATTATGTTTTGTTGTTTAAAATTTTCACAACCGCTAACTTCTTTCAATTCTTTGCAAAACCTCTCTCTCTCTCTCATAAACTCTCTCAATGAATCTGCTCTAGACAACCTCTGGTAGATAGCATAGACGTAGTTGAAGGGACTAAGAGACGGTATGAATACTTGGAAGACCTCGACCACACATGAGCCTATGCAACCATTTTCCTGAGGCAAATTCCAATTTTTTTAAGATACAAAAAGAAAAAAGCATACAAATTTGTAGCAAACTATTTAATATCACATAATCTCAGTTAGAAGACATTCTTTTTAAGCCTAAGAATGATGTGTTTATAAGTGCCAAGCAAGAGACAATGACCACTAATCCAAATCTCTTTGTCGTTTAGAAGATTGATTATTGTCATCCTTAATGTGCCTTTTTGTCGAAATCCAGAATCAGGGAAAGTATTAACAGATTGACGAGACCCCCAAACTTGAAGCAGAGAAGATTAGACAATTTTACTAGAAAGAGCATTAAAAAAGACGTAAAAGTTTAAAAAAAAAATATTTGTTTACTGAATAAAGAGGGGATTCCCACATCACCTCACTACAAGATCATACTACTAAATTACTGAACTTATCAAACTGTCAAAAGCTACCCAGCTATGGTTCAGCTACGGGTAATAAAGAGAGAAAAGGATAGGACTCTAAGAAAGAAGTCGGGCTCTGGCATCTCCCAAAGCTGCTTCTAAGTCAGCAAGTCGTGCAGATTGCTCCAAAGAATTAGATAATGATGCCAACTCGAGCCCATCCATGAGATTAGAGGCATCTGAAAGCTTCTTCGAGGTTTGTTCCAAATTACTCTTGATGTTACGAAAATAAGCACCTTTGGATTCCCTCTCCCCCTCCAGAACTGGAAGCCGAGATCTCAATGGCTCAATTTCATCGTCAATGGCTTTTAACCCTTTCTTCACTTCCAACCATAAAAGCTCAAGGCGATTGCGCTCTTCAGTCAAAACTTGAATACAATCAGAAGTTTTCTGCAACAATTGAGTGCCGTTGAAATCTGAACAGCACAAATTCAGTTCTTGTCTCGCACATGCTAGCTCATAAGCTTGAACAATAAAGTCCTTCACCGAGATGTACAAAGAACCAACATCGAATGGAAACTGGGAAAAAAATTTCAGAAAAGAGTTAGCAAGTTCAATCATTTCTTTTGGTGCAAGGGGATCCATGTCAACCAATTTCTTCACAAAATTTTTCTTTATGGCCAGAACGCGAGATGTTAGAGTATTATCCATTCTGACAAGATCATTTTCACATTCAAAGTTGGTTGGTTGTTCTAATTCCTTTATAATCTCATCGATTTTGGGTAGTTGCACATCTGATTTTGTAAATTCTTTGGGACTTGGATCGGAAGTTTGACTGGCTCTGAAAGAGGACTGTTTTGCTGAATCATGAATTAAAGCGAGGACCAACACTGGGACCTTCATAACATCCACTCGAATGCCTAAATCATTGCAATACCTGCTCATAAAATATGTCCCAGTTGATAGTGCTATGGTCGTACCCATACCAGCTCCAGAAGCTAGCCATTTTATGACTTTGCAAGTACCAGATGCCAAGAATGGAACCTGAAACACAAAAGCTTGTCCACTCCCGCCAATAATGCATAGAAGTCCAGTTTTGCAGTACATTGCAAAATGCTCACAGTTATTACGCATAACATTGTAGTCCCCGAATCCATGTTGAAGCAGATACATGGCCTTGTGGATCACTAGTTCTGGCGGGTCTGATTCTGCAGTGGTGCACGTGCCACCTCTGAGTTTGAATAGGAGCTTGGCTTTAGAGACTCCATACTCGAAGCGA
Source organism: Camellia sinensis (assembly GCF_055761805.1). Lineage (NCBI taxonomy): Eukaryota > Viridiplantae > Streptophyta > Magnoliopsida > Ericales > Theaceae > Camellia > Camellia sinensis. Next base: position 86,319,356 of record NC_138973.1, read on the forward strand.
TACAAGGACCCATTAGCAAGGAAACAATCCAAGCAAGAGAGCACCACCCCACTGTTAGGATGTCGAAATCCACAGTTAGGAAAATTTGGACAGGCTGATAATGGGTTCGAAGTTGAAGCACTGAATCCGAAAGAAGACCATGGAAAGGGATTAGAGGAGCTGCCAAATGTGCCTGCAAAATGAACGACTTTGCTTTCTCCAATATAGATGCCTGCATTCACAAATTTTACTGTCTTTACTGATATTATAATTTATAAGATACTACTATATATATCTTCAGACATAGCAGATGCCACTTCACAAATTTCTAACCAAGACTAGCTAAAAATGAAATCAACCCTTGCAGGAGATTAAACTTTGCCTAAGTTGTGATCTTGGATGGTTATCAGTAATTTTGTTGGAAATGAAAAGTTGGGTGATTTGAAGTTCTATCAATGTCCGAATTTTTTTGATAAATTTGAATGAGGTGTGGAAGAATTGCCTTAAAATCAATAAAGAATTGAGGTATGTTGAAGTTGAAATCAATAAAGAATATTAGATATCTCGAGAATTGCCTTACTTAAAACATAGCAGATACCCATGATGCAATGCCAGCACAGAGAGAGAGAGAGAGAGTAGTTTTTTTAAATCACTGACCATGGTGGGAATAAGTGAAAGCAGCTCTCCAAGTGTAGATATGATCACCAGCTACAAGCTCACTTCTTTCAATTTTTTGGGAGAGAAAACTCATCTCATAAACTCTCTCTATGAATCTATCTGAATCTGCTAAGTACCCAAACACCAGTAATTAATTAATGTATGAATGTAGCAGAAAATTATTTTTATTTTTTAGTTCAAAGCACAGAACTTCGTTAAAATATCAGATAAAGGAGTACAATGAAAAATGCCAAGCACAGAAAGTACAGACCTGGGAGAAGATTACAAAACTAGAACAACAGAACCAACAAAGCCCAGAGTACACAGCCAAATTCTACAAAATGGCACAGAGACAAAACACACAGAGAGAGGTATAAATACATGGAACTTGGAACTTTCCCCAGGCAAAATTAAAAGAATCTGGCGGTAGATATACCTTCATTAACACATTTGAATGAGCAAGCCAAATATGCCTCTTCATTTTCCATTTTCTTTAGCCAAATTTAAATTTAAACCCATCCCTTAAAAGAAGGTAAAATATCCATTTTTGTCATCAGATCTTGTTTGGATGCACAGCCCTTTTTATTTTTTTTATTTTTTTTTATACTATACATAATGGTTTTTTTATCTCGTAGTATGTTATAGCTACCCATTTTTGGTTAAACTCTGTGTGACAGAAACTGCGGTCAGACGCAGTTAGATTGATTGCTACAAAATCACTTTCTAAACATCTATTTTTGTTCTTCTGCAGTTGATATTTGACCAACATAAATGATTTGTACTCAAATACAGTGTGGTGTGTAAATATTATATATTGATGCTGTTGTTTGTACACCAAAATATTTTATTTAAAAACAATTACTCTATAGAATAGCGGTTAAGACTACGTGTTGATCCATATGGACTAATGATCAATAATTTAATTTAGAAATTTTAAATAAAGTGTTTTGAATTTTTGGAATGAAAATTAAATTACTAAAATAAGCAATTAATTAAACACGATGAGATAAATATCTTAGAATTTCAAATCTACCACTAACTTCATAATTAAGAGTAATTGTACTCAATCCTTAGAAAATCATTGATTTCGATAATGTCATGTAAGTTGATCAGAAATACATCGTCAAGAAGATTTGTATATCAAAACTAGAAATGCATGAATCATCTTCGCATAGCATAAACCATCACCACTAACTATAGTTTGATGCACGGCCTGTCTTATTAGGTATGACTCGTCTAACAATTCTAATATATCGTAGTGAAAATCATTGTATAAGATGATTTGAATAAAATATTTATTACACAAAAGATCTGAAAGTTATATAAGTGTATCCAAATCAAATCAAAACTAAAAATATTAAATATGACTTACCCCAATTATTTAGTCAGGGCTTCAATATTTACAAAATAAACACTCTTGGCCTTTGCCTGGAGCTGGAGCTCTCCCACAAGCTCTGCTCCTCTTTTCCTCACCCCCAAACTCTGGCTGAACCTTGTTGCCTTCCGTAGGCAACTTCCTAATGCATCATTATCTCATGTGCCAACCAAATCAAGTGGAGTCCAGCAAAGCAAAGTAACAAAGAATATAAAAAAGGAAAGAAAAGTGAAGTCCTACAAAGCAAAGCAACAACAATTATGCGTTGCTTTTCTTTTTCCTTTTTTTATTTTATTTTATTTTATAATAAATATAATATAATATATAATGATGAATAATTTAATTTAGAAATTTAAAATAAAGTGTTATGAATTTTTGGAAAGAAAATTAAATTACTAAAATAAGCAATTAATTAAACAAGATGAAATAAATATCTTAGAATTTCAAATCCACCACTAACCTCATAATTAAGAGTAATTGTACTCCTTAAAAAAACATTGATTTGGATACTGTGATGTAAATTGATCAGAAATATATCGTTAATAGGATTTGTATATCAAAACCAGAAATGCATGAATCATCTTCGCTTAGCATAGATCGTCACCACTAAACTACAGTGTAATGTACAACCTGTTTTACTAGGTATGGCTTGTCTAACAATTCTAATACACAACAGTGAAAACCATTGTATAAGATGATTTGAATAAAACATTTATTGTACAAAAGATCTGAGAGTTATATAACTATATCTAAATCAAATCTAAACTAAAAATACTAAATACAATTTACCTCAATTATTTAGTCAGAGCTTCAATATTTACAAAATAAACTCTTGGCCCTTGCCTGGAGCTGGAGCTATCCTGCAAGCTCTGCTCCTCTTTTCCTCACCCCCAAAATTTGGCTGAACCTTGTTGCCTTCTGTGGGCAACTTCCTAATGCATCAATATCAAATCAAGTGGAGTCCTGATCACACCCTACAACTTACACTTTGCTAGCCCTCAAGCAAAATAAAACTAAAAATAAAATAAAATAAAATTTGTCTATGTCATTTTCATAGGAAACATGATTGCATTTAACGTATGCAACTAGCCTTGGAGCTCATAAGTTACCCTTAGTGGACGAGTTGCAATCTCATGAGGGTTTACAGTGAATATTAGGGGTGGGCAACGGTTTATCCGAACCGCTCAAACCGTCCAATCCGCCCAACCCGCATATAAATGGGCGGTTTCGCAAACATAATGCGGGTGGATGCGGTTTGAAATATGACAAATTTGCGGGTTGCGGGCGGGTCGCGGGTTAAACCGCAACCCGTAAAAACCGCCCGCACTTTAATTATTATTATTAATTTTTTTTTATATACCAACTTTGTAACTTTAACAGGAGCACCATTATGTTATCTATGACACTAGAATCCTTATTTTTAAATATTTCTCAACTTTCGCCATTATCAAGTCCTAAACTTGGTTTCTTATATGATTTTTATTAGTGACTCATCCACTTTTTTCTAATAAAATTTTCTTTCTGGTGGTCGATAGAACTTCTAGTTTGATTATTGATTACTGAACTGACAATTCTAATTGAGTTCAACCTTAATGCATTGATATACATTTTTTAATGCATTGATATACATTTTTTTCATGACAAAAATGCTAGTGTAGGGTCTCTTTGTTTTTGGTACTTTCATTTAATGCATTGATATTCAATTTTTATTTGTAAACTCATTAGAAAATTGTTGTCAAATGATCTCGAATATATAAAATGAATCTGATGCCTAAATTCGATGGGAAAAAAAAAACTCAAAAATTAATTTTTAAAGAAAAAAGTGTAAACCGCAAACCGCCCGCAACCGCCCGCACATCTGCAAACCCTACCCGCACAAACCGCAAACCGCACTGCGGGCGGTTGCGGGTTGACTTTTTCCCAAACCGCATAGATGCGGGCGGGTCAAAACCGAACCGCAAACCGCACAAAACCGATCCGCGAACACCCCTAGTGAATATACTCATAAAATTCAGATTTTTTTTTTTAAGAAAATATTCATAGAGATAATTGTTAATTTTAATATATTAGCAAAAGAATTATCAGAGTTCAAAATACTACCAATTAGTGAAAATAATTTGTCTCTCTCTACATTCGGTGTTGTGCAAATTATAGCCGACAAAAATATTAGTTAATCTCTAAATGAAATAAGACTCTAGTTCTATCAGAAGCATGTTTCGACTCCAATCTCACAGATATTGCACTTAACAAATGAATCATTAGATATGGTGCAAATTTGTGTACTCTTAACATATGCGAGTGAAATTAATATAAACAAATTAAAATATCTTGCATATAAGTGATGAAAGACGCTAGCATGAAAGAATACAATCTCTTCAAAAGAATGCTAAATGTTGAAAATTTACACTAACACCTCTATCCATCATGTCTGTTTCTAAATTTTACCAACTTTGGGATCAAATAGGACTTTTATTAGGTTAGTCAAACAGGGTTTGGGATAGGTAAAAAAATGGGTAAGAATCAATATCTCCTTTTGAGTGTAAGAGAGTAGTCAAAATTATTATATCATGCTTTCAACATTCTCTTTCTTCAACAATATGTATCAGTATAGACTTATTTCCATAATCTTACATCTTTCTTTTTTCTTTTTTCCTCTTCTTCTTCTTCATTTTTTATTTTTATTGTATTTTTTATTTTTGTTGTTGTTGTTGTTGTTGTTTATTCTCTATCCTCTTCCTTATCAATTCCTTCATTATTTTGCTCCTGAAGAGGTCAGTTATCACCAGGGGTTTATTGAATGAAAGGTTTGGCATATAGGCTCAAATTGGTTTCTAAGGATTTTTGAGTGTAGAAAAAAATGTTAAAGCTCAAATAATACAAAAATAGCCTAAATCATTTCCCAGAATTTGGCACAATTTTTCAACTTTCATGATTTTTAGAGGGTGTAAATGCAACATGATTTCTCAACATTCAACCAAAATGAAAAATGTGAGACTGAACAATGAAATAGTGCGCTTCCAAATGAATAGTTAAAAAGAATGATAGGCTCAAAATCTCATACGGGTATAAAGTCTCCACATTAGTCATCAAGATATTCTAGTCTAAGTCTAAGAATTAATCAAATAATATTTAAGCGGCTATGTGTATGTGCTGATCATCCAAATATGAGACAGATAATTATTTTTAATCAAAAGATAGTATAATAAACTAAGATATAATAAAAATGCTAAAGGGCCCTTCTTCAATGTTAGTTACAATGGGCCCTTCTTCAATGTTAGTTACATTTGACATGTGAGATTCACTTTCTATGTGTTAATTTTACTATTAGTTGGTGATATCGCGTACTAATGATGACGTGATATTATTATTATATTAAATTTTTAATCAAATTTTATATAAAAAATAATTTATCATTATATAATTTATTTTAAGACTTACATCCATATTTTTTTATATTGTCTATGATACATTAGTTATAAATAACATAATTTTTTTAATGTTTCTCGAAATCAATTGTAAAAACTTGCGTGAAATATTTTTGTAAAATTTTTTGATATTATAATTAATAAGTACCCCCTAATTTAACTTTCTAGCTCCGTCACTGTGCACAGCTCTTTTTGAATACCTTACCTTCATTAACACATATTTGAATGAGCAAGCCAAATATGCCTCTTCATTTTCCATTTTCTTTAGCCAAATTTAAATTTAAACCCATCCCTTAAAAGAAGGTAAAATATCCATTTTTGTCATCAGGTCTTGTTTAGATGCACAACCCTTTTTTAGCTTGTAGTATGTTATAGCGACCCATTTTTTGGTTAAACTCTGTATGATTGATTGCTACAAAATCACTTTCTAAGCATATATTTTTGTTTGGAAGTTCATATAATTATTTTCCAAATTATATATTTGGAAAATAATCATCTACTATGTTTACAAAATTCACCGCTTCAATTTTTTTTTATTATAAATTTTATGTTTAAACTAATAATAATATAATGACCAAAATTATTTAGGCCTATTTTTTAAACAAAATTTGAGGCTTAAGACCAGCATTAATCACTTGCCCTGCTCTGCTATTAGTGGTGGTGGTGGTGGTGGTGGCAGAGGTGGGCTAGTCAGGGACAATGGGAGGGGGTTGGGGGAGTTGTGGCTCCTATAAGGATTTCGGAAATCTCATGTTTATTTGTATGCTATAAAGTATGTGTATTTCGAAAAACATATTGTACCCGTATTGGGTACTTACCGGCACCTGGTATTTATATCGGATACACAAAACATGTATTTAAATTTTTTCTTCTTAATTTTTGGCGTACCTAGAAGTAGCTTAGTATATACCTAAGTTGTACCATACCTTAATTGAGACAATATTTTCTTTTACTACAGAGATAAAATTCTTTCCACTAGATTTCTTTTTTATTTTCAATTTTTTGTTTAGTATGATTTTAAAATTAAGCATTTGTAAGTTATTTAATGGGAGAGGCTTCTCTCCAGTTTACAGTGTGTACTGGAACGTACTATTGGGCTCGTGGGGTCCACTACGAGTTCTGTTTCGATAATCTGAACCGTTTAATGTGTAAAGTTTGTCGAGTACTTCATACTTGTAAAAAATCACATTGATCGGATATCGGTAGCCCCTTGATCGGTACACATTTTTGTCAACAGTAAATATGATTTTAAAAATAAATTGTTAACAAGAATCTGTTCCGATTAAGGGGCTACGGATATCCGATCAATGTGATTGTTTGCAAGCATGAAGTACTCGACGAGCTCTACACATTGAACGGTTTGGATCATCGAAACAGAATCCGTGGTGGATCCCATGGGCCCAACAATAAGCTCTAGTCCACACGGTGGACTGGAGAAAAGCCTCGCCCTATTTAATGTATGGGCAAATTACTCACAAGTCCTTTTTGAAAAGTGTGTATTCTATTTAATCTCAAAGCCTTTTTGTCACGACCCAAACCCGCCCCTATAGGTTTAGCGTTGTAACCGGCCAGTAATCCGTAGATTACCTACGGCCTCAACGACAAAATTTCAAAATTATTTAATTTTATCGGGGCCTGAAACGGAAACAAAACAAAAATGATGATGTCCATCGAACTGTGCATACATGATTAACTGAAATAACTAAAACATTCTTAACACACTTTTATAGATACATGTACGAAGACATATTTTATATCATATCTCACACACTACGTGAAAGACTTCTAACCAAGTGCAAAGATTATCCCAAGCTTGGCAAAACAAAACAAAACAAAACAAGCCTCTATAAAGAGGCACTATTGGGTGGCTTGACAAAAAGGCGGACTCCTGAGCAACTCTAATATTGATCCTCTAATTGCTCACCTACACCTACATATACATAAATAGAGAGTGAGCTAACGCCTAGTGAATAATACCAAAGTAAAGAGTTTTAAGGAATGATGTCCATCATAGAGTCTTATGCATATTTAGATTTCAGTCAGAAACGGATTCATATACATATTCATATTCAGATTTTGCATATAATCATACATGGTACATCCATTAACGCTAACAAATCCGATGACCCATAAAGGGACGGCCATAAAGGCATTCTGATGACCCATAAAGGGACGCCCATAAAGGCATTCCGATGACCCAAAAGGGGACTTGATGACCCATGAAGGGACGCAAAATATCACATAATACTATGGATGCCACGTGTACATTTCAAAAAAACATGGACGAGCATTCATTCATACAAAATATAGCATTTTCGAAAACTGATCATTTCATACCATCAGAAAATAATCAAAGTCTAACATAACTTTACAGAGTTATTACTTACAGTGTTCAAATGTCTGGTTCGCCCTTGTAGTTGACCCTACACAATTCATAATACACATAGAAATCAGGTCACAATACAATTTATTCGGTTTTTAACTTGTTTAATTCTCTTAGGCTTCCTTTTTACTCTTTTAATTTATTTATAATGTTCAATGTATGCCTAAGAGTGCTTAGAAATAAAAGAGAACGGAAATCGGGACATGAAATAGCTTTTCAAACCTTTTAGAAATAGGGTTCCTCGCTCGAGCGCAACATTGGCCGCTCGAGCTGACCCCTTAGTTTGCAAAAATACTGGTTGCTTGCATTCTACGCTCGAGCGGAAACTTCTCCGCTCGAGCGATGAAGCCGATTTATGGTTTTTCTAGAATGTTGTTTGTGCTACAAAACATAACTTTAAATGACACAACTTACATGTTTGTCCTATATATCAACATACAACTTCTAATATGATATAATGCCAATTCTATAAGATTTGAAGCTCAAATCCCCTAGGATTCATCATACAAGCCCAAATTATTTCAAATTCATTTCCATAACTTCATAACTCATGCACATCAATTCTACATTTCATGGATTGTACATGCATGTGAAATGTAGACTCTAATTTCATCTCAAATAGTGGAAATGCACTCAAATTCATGAGATTCAATAAAATTATGTATGCATGTGTGATTTGGTGCCAAATTCTCCATGTTTCAAAAATCATTTTTATTTATTTTATGATGCATAACTTGAAGCTATAAAGCCCCTTCTAAAAATATTTGCATGTATAAAATTGTAATAACCCTCACCACTGTTTACTGATTAACCACTGATTACTGCTAAACTGAAACTGAACATGATTAGTAATTGAATTGATTGAAATACTGGACTGACTGATTGAAGGTGCTAGTTTAAATGCATTTCTATCTATTGACTGTTTAAATTATCTGTTCATATTTTATGCATTAAACTGCAAATTGAAGGCCTTATCGGCGGATGAACCAGAAATTGACTAATGTTTTATGATCATTAGAATTTATAGGATTTTATGGAGTATTTATCTGAAAAGTGATTTGGTATGATTAAAATAGATTGAATTGAGCTAAATTGCAATAGTTGGCTTAATTACCAACATGCCACTTAGTGGACCACTTAGGCAACACATATTTGAGCTTTATTATACATTCAACAAAACATTTCATCAGCCTTTTTCCTTGTTATTTCCGACTATAGAGAGAGAGAGATAGGGAGTTGGAGTGAATTCATCTTGTATTGGTTGGAAATTGAGAAGATTGGAAGAGTTTGTGATCAATTGAGCTTCTAGACTTGTATTTGAGAACTTAGGTAAGGAGTTCATCCTTTTAATTGTGAATTTAAGTTAGTCCTTGCATGTTTCATGCTAATTTGAAGAGTTGAGCCTAGAATTGGTTTAAATTGTTGCATTAGAGCTTGAATCATGCATGCATGTGTGCATTGTTGAGTTTGGAGGTTTGATTCCATGGAAATCTTGTATGCATGTTCATGTTTATGTTAAAGTTCAGGATTTCATCTTGTTTTTGAAAGAATTGGCTCAATAGAGCGTGAATTTGAGGCTTGAAAGTTGTTTAAAGTTATGCATGTCCATTTGAAGTCATGTTCAAGAAATTGGTTTGAAATTGGATTTAATTGAACTACCCTTGGGCTTTGATTTCCTAAATTGATCTTTGAAACATGTAATATTATGGGTTTTAAAGTGTTTTCCAGAAAATTAGCCCAAGAGGATCGAAATTTGTGCATTGAAACTTGGTTTTGAGCTTGAATGTGCAATCTGGATTTTCCAGGTTTTGGTCTTCCTCTCAAGCGGGGAGAGTGGCGCTCGAGCGGGGAATTCGAGCTCCTAGCATCTTGTATTGTTTTACAGTCTGCTCGAGCGGAGAAATGTACACTCGAGCGGAGGCTTGTGTCACACGCTCGAGCGGGTGTCGAGCGCCCATCGAGCGTGAATTTCACCTATCCAGTACTTTTGCAGTCCGCTCGAGCGTGGAAGTTGACGCTCGAGCAAAGACCTTTGTCAGCATGTCCGCTCGAGAGGGGAAAGTGACGCTCGAACGGGACCTCTATTTTCTGAAAATTCTGAAAATGTTTTTAAGATACATCTTTGCATCCTCATCCCATCCTAGGCATTCTTAGGTCTAAGTTTAAGACATCTTAATGAGGATATAGATGTAGAACCACACCGAGGCAAATTAGGGATTAAGTTATTATATTCCCGAATGTGAAACTTAGTGTGTGTTCATCCTGTAAACTGTGTAGGGTTGGCAACTGGAGACGCTCTAGCTTACTATAGCCCAGAACTCTGTGAGTAACAATTGTGTAAAGATATGTTCAAATATGAATATCTTCTGAATACTGAACTGTACTGTTTTCTAAAATGATACTGTTACGGAATGAATGTATGTTCTCTTTTCTGAACTGTATTGTGGCATCCATAGCAACTACTGTTTACTGTTTACTGTTATTGCTACTATTACAGAGATCTCTATCAGTTCCTATCTTGGAACTTCTGTTTACTGTTATGATGGCCATCATTGACTGTTCGGTCTTTTAAGACCTACTATTTACTGTACTGCTATGCTAATGGATGTACCACATATGACTGTTATGACTGAATGACTGATATACTGAATCAATTGATTGTTTTCAATAATGAAGGATATTCATTCTTAATCTCTTTACGCATTATGTTATTCACTGAGCTTTAGCTCACTGCTTATATATATATGTAGGTGTTCAGGCACCGGACCGCTGCTAGGGGCGTTAGGCAAGCTTTTGTTTTGTCAGCCAACCACTGTGCCTCACTGCGAGGTTCCAAGTGTAATCAAGCTTAGGCTGCTTTTGGGGTGTCCCAGTTTCACCCAACTGTCACTGTTCTGTAATACAGTATAGACTGAAAGTTTTTGTACTATATTGTCTTAATAGGGATTGAGTCCCTGATCTGGATGATTGTAAATGTTGTGCTTACTGTTTTGTACTGATTGTATATATGTATGTATGAAAAGTCGTTTTACATACAGACTGTCACAGCTCATTGGACATTGTTTATTTACTGATTAGGCTTCCGCCATGCCCTTATACTCTGTATTACCGTATTACTGTTAAGCAGGCCTTCGGTAATCTCAGATTACTGGCTGGTTACGGTGCTAAACCCATAGGGCGGGTTTGGGTCGTGACAGAGTGGTATCAGAGCCAAGTTCTACCGCGAGTTATACAGCACACACGTGTCCAAATGAGCTATAGGAAGTCCTAGAAAAGTGATTAGGGCATTACATGAGCATGATAAGTGTGTGTGGCTAAGGCATGAATATAACTGTTAATGTGATAATCTATCTAAGTATGCAACTGCCTATGTTTATAATTGTTATAACTGCCTATAGTGAAATGGACAACGCAAGAAATGTTGATGAAACTGAATCCTCTGAGGCAAGAATGGCAAGGTTGGAGATAATGGTGGAATTACTAACTCAAAGACTAGAGCAACAACAGAAACCACAGCCTCCACCTCCTCCTCCGGTACAGCCGAAACATAATGTTAATGATGAGGATATAATTGCTCTCACCCAAAAGTTCAGCAAAATGAAACCGCCATCCTTTTAGGGAGGCCTTGAGCCGCTAAAGGCTGAAGCTTGGGTTCTTGAGACAGAAAAATTGTTCAAAGTTTTTCCATGTTCTGAAGCACACAAAGTGCTATTAGCCACTTTTACTTTACAGGAAGAGGCTAGAAGGTGGTGGGTGCTAGTCCGTGACACCAACACCGTTATGACTTGGGCTCAATTCAAAGGAGCCTTCTTTGAAAAGTATTTCCCTTAGTGTGTCAGGGACAAAAAAGTGACATAATTTGAAGAGTTGAGACAGGGTACCATGTCCGTTGCTGAGTATGAAACAAAGTTCACCGAGCTTGCTAGATATGCACCACACATGGTGGACACCAACTACAAGAAGGCCAGAAAGTTTGAGGGCGGCCTTAATGTTGCAATACTTGACAGAATAAATGTTTTAAAACTACTGAACTATGTAAATGTTCTTGACCGAGCATTAATGGCTGAGTCGAACATCGAGGCACTGAAACAAACTGAAACACCAGCATCTGAATGGCGTGGTAAAAAGCAGGATTTTAAATTCAAGAAAGACATAAACAACCCGTTGAACAAGAAACAGAATACAGGGTCAACGACTACTTCTAGTCAAGGAAACCGTTCTATACCGCCCTGTTCTGAATACGGTAAGAATCACAAGGGGGTTTGTTATAAAATCTCTGGTGCTTGTTACAGGCGTGGCAAGGTGGACCACATGGTTAAAGATTGCCCTTCCACTTCACAAGGCAATAGCAAAGCTGCACTAAGCGTAGCAGCATCAACTGTTGCACCAAAACCGAACCCCAAAGCTACTGGTAAAGAGCCTATGAGACAAGGCCGAGTGTTCGCACTCGTACCAAGAGACGTCCAAAATACCGAGACTGTTGTGTCAGGTATCCTCTTTATTTGTACTCAAAATGCATATGTACTGATTGATTCGGGGTCTACACATTCATATGTATCGCATGCTTTTTCGCGAAAATTGAATAGACCATTGGAACCCATTAATTACTTGTTAGCCGTATATTCACCTGTTGGGGGACCTGTAACTTGTGCTTATATGTACCCTGCATGTGAAATTATTGTTGGGGATATGCATCTGTATATTTATTTACTGCCTCTGAACATTGATCATTTTGATGTGATATTGGGAATGGATTAGTTAACAAAATATCATGCTACTATAGACTGTGTGACTAAACAAGTTGTTTTCTGTCCACCTGGTTTACCTGAATTTGTGTTTAATGGAAGTGGAGTAGTACCTCCCCCGTATTTGATTTCGTCTGTGAAAGCTGTTAAATTGATTAGAAATGGGTGTAAAAGGTATCTATGTACTGTATTGACTGTACCTACTGATGTTAACGCTAATGTGAACAGTATTCCTATAGTCAGGGAATTCCCAGATGTTTTTCCAGATGATCTACCAGGGGATTTGATTGATAGGGACATTGAGTTCATCGTTGATGTGATTCCGGGTACACAGCTAGTATCTAAAGCTCCTTACCGAATGGCTCCGACTGAACTGAAAGAATTGAAAGTGCAACTGCAAGAACTGTTAGATAAGAAGTTCATCAGGCCCAGTACTTCACCATGGGGCGCGCTTGTCTTGTTTGTGAAAAAGAAGGACGGCTCATTGAGACTTTGTATTGACTACCGTGAACTGAACAAGGTAACTGTGAAAAATAAATATCCATTGCTGCGTATTGATGACTTATTTGATCAGTTACAGGGTGCTCAAGTATTCTCTAAGATTGATCTCAGATCCGAATATCATCAGCTGAAAGTTAAACCAGAGGACATTGACAAAACTGCTTTTCAAACGAGGTATGGACATTACGAATTTTTAGTTATACCTTTCGGAGTTACCAATGCACCTGCTGCATTTATGGACCTCATGAACAGAATTTTTAAACCATTCCTCGATGACTTTATTGTTGTATTCATAGATGACATTCTGATTTATTCTAAGAGTAGAGAAGAACATGAACATCATCTGAGACTTGCCCTACAGACCCTAAGAGAACAGAAACTTTATGCTAAACTGTCTAAATGTGAATTTTGGCTTGATCATGTTATGTTTTTGGGACATGTCATTAGCAAGAATGGAATTTCAGTTGATCCACAGAAAGTTGAAGCAGTAGTAAACTGGCCTAGACCAACAAACGTGACAAAAGTCCGAAGCTTTTTGGGATTGGCCGGGTATTACAGAAGATTTGTCAAAAATTTCTCCAAAATTACCCTACCACTGACTCAGTTAACTCAGAAGGGGATATCATTTGACTGGACTGACCAAAGGGAATCAACATTCCAAGAGTTGAAAACTTGACTTGTGACTGCACCGGTTCTTACCCAACCTTCAGGTACGGATGGTTATACTGTATTTAGTGATGCTTCTCATAAGGGTTTGGGATGTGTTTTAATGCAGAATGGGAGAGTTATTGCCTATGCTTCCCGACAACTGAGACTGCATAAAAAGAACTACCCGACCCATGACTTGGAACTTGCTGCAGTAGTGTTTGCATTGAAAATCTGGCGTCACTACCTTTATGGGTCAACATGTGAAGTATATATAGATCACAAGAGTTTGAAGTATTTCTTTACACAGAAAGAACTGAACATGAGGCAGCGGAGATGGCTAGAACTGATTAAAGACTATGACCTACAGATTTTGTACCATCCCGGGAAAGCCAACACCGTTACCGATGCATTGAGTTGGAAGTCAATTGGAAACTTAGCCTGTTTGCTCACCGGACAGAAAGAGTTGCTTTGTGACCTTGAAAGATCTGAAATTGAGATTGTTTTGCGAGAACAAGGTGGAATAATAGCTGCTATTTCTGCTCAACCGGCATTGATTGAAGAAATTAAAGAGAAACAGCAACAGGATGACTTCTTGAAGAAGATCATCGATGAACGAGAATCTAAACCGAGGCTGGATTTCAAATTTGAAAATAATGTACTGAAATTTTAGGGAATACTGTGTGTACCGAGTGATACTGAACTGAAAAGAAGAGTTCTGCAAGAAGGCCACAATTCGAAATTTTCTATCCATCCAGGGAACACAAAAATGTACCAAGACTTGAAACTGAATTTCTGGTGGCCAGGAATGAAGAAAGAGATTGCTGATTTTATTTCGAAATGTCTTCATTGCCAACAAGTTAAAGCCGAACATCAACGACCCACAGGTTTATTGCAGCCCTTATCGATACCGGAGTGGAAATAGGAACATATCACCATGGATTTTATTGTGGGATTGCCTCGCTCCAATAAAGGTATAGACTCAATTTGGGTTATTGTTGACAAACTGACTAAATCTGCTCACTTCTTACCTGTCAAAACCATTTATAATGCAGACAAATTGGCTATACTCTATATTGATGAAATTGTTAGGTTGCATGGAGTGCCTGTGTCCATTGTTTCTGATAGGGACTCGAAGTTTACATTGAGATTTTGGCAAAGCTTACAAACTGCATTGGGTACTGAACTGAGACTGAGTAGTGCCTATCATCCTCAGATAGATGGCCAGTCAGAAAGGACCATCCAGACTCTGGAGGATTTACTGAGAATGTGTGTTCTTGATTTCCAAGGAAATTGGGAAAGCCATTTGCCGTTGGCTGAATTTGCCTACAACAACAGCTTTCATTCAAGCATTGGTATGGCGCCTTTCGAGGCATTGTACAGCAGGAAATTTCGATCTCCGATCTGCTAGGCAGAAGTTGGAGATGGGCTTTTACTTGGGCTCGAGATTGTGCAAGAAACTACGGAAAAAGTGAAACTGACACAACAAAGACTGAAAACCGCACAGAGCCGACAGAAAAGTTATGCGGATGTCAGAAGACGAGACAGAGAATATGAAGTAGGGGATCACGTGTTCGTGAAAGTGACACCAATGAAAGGCCAGACTCGTTTTGGAGTCAAGGGTAAGCTAGCGCCGAGATATGTCGAACCGTATGAGATTATTGAGAAAATCAATCTGGTGGCGTATCAAGTAGCGCTTCCTCTTGAAATGGAGCATATGCATAACGTCTTTCACATTTCTATGTTGAGGGACTACCTCCAGGATCCTTTCCATGTGATTGAGCCTACTCGTGTAGTGCTGAGTGATGACTACCCTTACGAGGAACCGCCTATACAGATTGTGAACAGACGGATCAAAAAGTTGAGCAACAAAGAGATCCCGTTAGTGAAAGTTGACTGGAAAAACCATGGTGGCATGTATGCCACTTGGGAAAGGGAAGATGACATGGCCAAGAGATATCCTGAATTGTTCCCACTAAATCTTGTTTTCTTCCAGAATGAAGGTAATTCGAGTTTGGAGGACCAAACTCTTTATAAGGAGGGGAGACTGTAATAACCCTCACCACTGTTTACTGATTAAGCACTGATTACTGCTAAACTGAAACTGAACATGATTAGTAATTGAATTTATTGAAATACTGGACTGACTGATTGAAGGTGCTAGTTTAAATGCATTTCTATCTGTTGACTGTTTAAATTATCTGTTCGTGTTTTATGCATTAAACTGCAAATTGAAGGCCTTATCGGCGGCTGAACCAGAAATTGACTGATGTTTTATGATCATTAGAATTTATAGGATTTTATGGAGTATTTATCTGAAAAGTGATTTGGTATGATTAAATTAGATTGAATTGAGCTAAATTGCAATGGTTGGCTTAATTACCAACATGCCACTTAGTGGACCATTAGGCAACACATATTTGAGCTTTATTATACATTCAACAAAACATTTCATCAGCCTCTTTCCTTGTTATTGTCGACTAGAGACAGAGAGATAGGGAGTTGGAGTGAATTCATCTTGTATTGAATTCATCTTGTATTGCTTGAAAATTGAGAAGATTGGAAGAGTTTGTGATCAATTGAGCTTCTAGACTTGTATTTGAGAACTTAGGTAATGAGTTCATCCTTTTAATTGTGAATTTAAGTTAGTCCTTGCATGTTTCATGCTAATTTGAAGAGTTGAGCCTAGAATTGGTTTAAATTGTTGCATTAAAGCTTGAATCATGCATGCATGTGTGCATTGTTGAGTTTGGAGGTTTGATTCCATGGAAATCTTGCATGCATGTTCATGTTTATGTTAAAGTTCATGATTTCATCTTGTTTTTGAAAGAATTGGCTCAATAGAGCATGAATTTGAGGCTTGAAAGTTGTTTAAAGTTATGCATGTCCATTTGAAGTCATGTTCATGAAATTGGTTTGAAATTGGATTTAATTGAACTACCCTTGGGCTTTGATTTCCTAAATTGATCTTTGAAACATGTAATATTATGGGTTTTGAAGTGTTTTCCAGAAAATTAGCCCAAGAGGATTGAAATTTGTGCATTGAAACTTGGTTTTGAGCTTGAGTGTGCAATCTGGATTTTCCAGATTTTGGTCTTCCGCTCGAGCGGGGAGAGTGGCGCTCGAGCAGGGAATTCGAGCTCCCAGCATCTTGTATTATTTTACAGTCCACTCGAGCAGAGAAATATATGCTCGAGCGGAGGCTTGTGTCACACGCTCAAGCAGGTGTCGAGCGCCCATCGAGCGTGAATTTCACCTATCCAGTACTTTTGCAGTTTGCTCGAGCGTGGGAGTTGACGCTCGAGCGAAGACCTTTGTCAGCATATCCGCTCGAGCGGGGAAAGTGACACTCGAGCGGGACCTCTATTTTCTAAAAATTCTGAAAATATTTTTAAGATACATCTTTGCATCCTCATCCCATCCTAGGCATTCTTAGGCCTAAGTTTAAGACATCTTAATGAGGATATAGATGTAGAACCACACCGAGGCAAATTAGGGATTAAGTTATTATATTCCTGAATGTGAAACTTAGTGTGTGTTCACCCTGTAAACTGTGTAGGGTTGGCAACTGGAGACGCTTTAGCTTACTGTAGCCCAGAACTCTGTGAGTAACAATTGTGTAAAGATATGTTCAAATATGAATATCTTCTGAATACTGAACTATACTGTTTTCTGAAATGATACTGTTACGGAATGAATGTATGTCCTCTATTCTGAACTGTATTGTGGCATCCATAACAACTACTGTTTACTGTTTACTGTTACTGCTACTGTTACGGAGATCTCTATCAGTTCCTATCTTGGAACTTCTGTTTACTGTTATGATGGCATCATTGACTGTTCGGTCTTTTAAGACCTACTATTTACTGTACTGCTATGCTAATGGATGTACCACATATGACTGTTATGACTGAATAACTGATATACTGAATCAATTGATTGTTTTCAATAATGAAGGACATTCATTCTTAATCTCTTTACGCATTATGTTATTCACTGGATTTTAGCTCACTGCCCATATATATATGTAGGTGTTCAAGCTCCGGACCGTTGCTAGGGACGTCAGGCAAGGTTTTGTTTTGTCAGCCAACCACTATGCCTCACTGCGAGGTTCCAAGTGTAATCAAGCTTAGGCTGCTTTTGGGGTGTCCCAGTTTCACCCAACTGTCACTATTCTGTAATACTGTATAGATTGAAAGTTTTTCTACTGTACTGTCTTAATAGGGATTGAGTCCCTGATCTGGATGATTGTAAATGTTGTGTTTACTGTTTTGTACTGATTGTATATATGTATGTATGAAAAATCTTTTTACATACAGACTGTCACAGCTCATTGGACATTGTTTATTTACTAATTTGGTTTCCGCCATGCCCTTATACTCTGTACTACTGTATTACTGTTAAGCAGGCCTTCGGTAATCTTGGATTAGTGGCCGGTTACGGTGCTAAACCCATAGGGGCGGGTTTGGGTCGTGACAAAAATTAATTCAAAATTAAACTAATTTTTTATTCTCAAATATAAATTAGAGTTTATTTCCACATTTGTCAAAATTTAAATTTAATTCATGATCTTCATATCAAGCCCAATTTCAAACTCACAAATTCTAAAACATGAATTAAACTTTCAAAATATAATCTCAAAACTTGGGTTCATACATGGCTTGTCTAAAAACACACAAACTCTCAATTAATCAAGAAAATATGATCAATTTTAAATCATTTACATCAAAACTCCTTTAATTTAAAAAATTGAACTCATTTGTTCATAAATTCATAATTTTCCAAAACTTAGTTCTCATTTCATAAAAACATAAAATCAATTCCAAGAAATCTATGATGCATGCAAATTTACATCTCATATACATCAAGGTTTCCAAACCCAAGCTCAGCTAAAGAATTATAATTATTTCCAAATTGATTAACCTTAACCATGTTCATGAATTAATTCTTTAATTTCTCCAAAATACATGCATGTAAAAATAAGACTCAAATTCATATAAGATATGCAAAATCAAATCCAAAATAATTAATTTCTAAGTTGATTTTCATAATCATTAACCTAATTCATTTGCATGGGTCAAATCGTTAAATAAATCATTGTTGCATGTAATTTATAGAACTCAATTCAAGAATAATTCTCTAAATTGAACCCAAATTTAACAAATTAAAAGAATCATAACTCATGTTTTTCAACCTAACTTGATTTAACATACAAATCCAATTTCTATGAATTTATAATTAATCCTCAAATCTTTATTTTGAATCTTCTCAAAATCCACCTTCAATAAATTTTTGTCTAGATTAAGTAAACAACATTAGAAAGAGAATGAAATTTCTTACCTTAAAATGAATTTTTCATAATTTTTAACTTCACTGTTAGTATCCCACAAAACCATCTTCTTCTTTATTATTCCTATCATCCTTCTCTTTTCTTGATTTCACGTCTCCAGAATCTCTCTCTCCCTCTCTCCGTATGGTTTTCTCTCCCGGCTTCTCTATAGTTTTTTTTTTTTTTTTTCAACTCATATAGTTCCAACCAACAACAAATTGAGCACTCATTGTCTCTCTCCTCACATATAGCTAAACGCACCCTCTAGTGAAAGAATTCTATATTCTTCTCCATTCTTCTAACTCTTCTTCTTGATTATGTAATTATTTAAAATTAACTTAATTTACTAATTGCACATCAACTTAATTAATTAGGATTAGTTTGGCACACTAATTACACTTTAATTTAATTAAACCACAATTAACCATACTTAATCGTGATCGATAAATTTTTACATAGCTCAATTAGTCTAATTGACTTTAATTAAGTCCCAATCAATCATAATTAAATTTATCAATCCGAATCAGATTTTTAATCAATATTCCAAAAGACTCTAATTATTAAATTGAACTTATTATCATAATCAATTTTGGTTTCGCAAATCACCCAAGCTTTTAATTTCAGATCAAACTTAAAATTTTCATCAATAAATTACATACTCAATTGAACACCTCATAATTAAATTTAATTCATAATAATCGTAATTTCCAATTCTCATAACTTAATTAACTCCAATTCGGACCTAATTGATTAAATCTTAATATTATTAAACTGAATCGAATATTTAATTAAACTCCCATATGATTCGATACTCGAAATTAAAATAATTCAATTCACCAATTATACTCTCTTGAGCCATCTAAGCTTTCAATTTCTAATTCCAAACTAAATCCTTATTAAATTCAAATACGAATCAGATTCCAAAATTCTCATAAATCCCAAATTACCGTAGAGTAACAACTAATTAGAATCTAAATCTCCTTAATCAATTAAACTTAACATCACATACATAATGAGGTTGGCTTAGTCTAAAGTTTATGCTAATTAAGTTCAATTAATTCATTACGAATCGTAATTTTGCCAAATTTCACCATAGGCTTCAAAAATCATGTTAAACACAGATATGAAATTGGTTTTGGTTTCTGGCACCTTTAAGGCTTTGTAAATTTTCAGTTCAGAGCCCCAATTGCAATAGATTTTCCTATACTCAACAGATATAAATTCATAATCACATAATAACTCACATAATTAAACATACAAATTCATATCAAACACATAATCACACATGTAATTAAGTATATTATAAATTGGGTTATCATACTTTTATATAGAACCAAAAGTCCTATACCCATTTATCTTCTCCTCTTTCCTTACACCTTACTTCTTCACTGTATCTCTCTTTCTCTGATATCGACGACGACCGCAACCACATCTTCCTTTATTGATAATGTTATTGCTGGACCAAATTATAGTTTTTTTGGGGAACACAAGAACACATGATGGTTTATTTGTTTTGGCAATTGATGTGGAATTAGTTTTGTAGAATCTTGAACTCGGTCTTTTTGGTGAAAAAGTTTGAATCTCCCTTTTTCTTTTAATATGGTTATTTGTTGGACCAATCTAGAGTTCGCGTTATTCACCCAAAAAACCTAGACGTCGTGTTATTAACATAAGAACGGTCGATGGTTTATTCGTTTTCAGACGTTTGATATACAACTATGTGAGGGGGCATTGAGTGATTTTGGTTTTTCTAAATACTTTGGCATTGTCTTATGACGCTTCTATCCTATCTATATATTCTGGTATTTTGTAGCTTTGTCCCATACATTCGTATCTGTATTTTTATGTTCTTTTATGTTATTTTGTCAATGAGTTATCACATTACGATTCCAATCTCATTTTGTAATTCTTCTGTTAGCCGCTATTTTAATATTATAATGTGTTATAGATTATATTGTTTGCTTGGGTTCCAAGCAATTTGTTCTCCTAGCTACCTTTCTTTGCCTTTAAGAAAAATGTTTTTTCCTTCCAAATTCTCTTTTCTTTTCCTTCAAGTATTCTTGCCCACCAAGTAACTCTTGTCTTTTCTTTTCCTCCAAGTCTTCTTGCCCACCAAGTTAACCCTTTTATTGCCCACCAAGTTTCCTCTCCTATAAATTGAGCTAATCTCTTATCTTGAAATAAGAAAGAAAAAGTTTTTGTTATTTTATTATTTTTGTGTGAGATTATCAAGCAAAGAAATAAAGAATGTATGTGATGAAACTTTGGATTCAACCAATTATACAGTATTGGTAAACCATACGAGTTAGTCGAGCTGTTATATCCTGGGGGGACAAGTCAAGATTTTTTTCTGCTGTACCGGCGTGAGACTTTGCCTAACTGTAGAGGGCATGAATCTCTTTAAAAAGAGCGAATTTTCCGCGCCTCAGCCCTTTCAATAGTTATTATAATTTTTATTATTTGTATTTTCTAGTGTTTTATTTGTAATTATCACCAACAATTTTAAGGAGATTCAAACAGTAAAATTCATGGAGCCAATATTGGAGAAGCCCAACAAGAATACCGACGACAAGTCCTTCCGGTTCAAGGAAGCCCATTTCAAGAGATGGAAAGGCAAGATGTTTTTTTACTTCAATCTCATCAAGGTGGCCTATATCTTGACCGATAAAAATCCAAACAAAGTCCCCACTGAAGAGATGACCAATGAGGAGTATGCCAAAAAATCGAGAAATACAACACAAATGAATATTAATGTCGGTATTATCTTGTAACACCCCAAAATAAATAGGATAAACCCGTCCCATAACAGAAGATAAAGTTGAAACACGATACTTTCATTAATTTGAATTAGTATACTAAAGATGACACATGTATTATACATTCATGAATAACTCATCATGAATCTACAACATGTGTTATAAACGGCAAGGAGAGATGAAAGTTAAATAGATATTCAAATGCTCTTTGCAAAACCATGCTTGGTTACAACAAAATGAGTCAGAAGCTCTATACACATAAAGCCCTAGGCCTGAAAAGAAAATAAATACAAAATGGACAAAAGTAAGCTTCAGCTCCACAATTCTCCCAAGTTAGGTCTTTGGCGGAAGCATATCACCAGCACCTGAAAATGATTTTTCCCAAGTAGGGTGAACCAAAATCCAGTAGAAACAATCTAACACAATATATGAATATTAACAAAGATATAAATATGATGTATATATACAATGCTTGTGACAAAATCGTTCACAACTCTTTCATGCTAAGTTTTATATCACAATTCATGCTACCTTAATCCCATTTTTCATTTCAATCCATTTTATCTCAATTCATGAGTTATTTCCGTCTATTACAAACAACCAAACTAAAGATACAACTCAAAAGTTCTCAAATCCATATAATCATCATAGAAACACTTCCATTTGCCATTTTACGGAAATTTCATCCGCGGGATTAGCACCCATGTATACACAATATTTTCGGGACTTTCATCCTAGACACACAGGCCAACTTAATTCAATGGAGTTCCATCCTCTTTCTTCTCCAAAACATGGAGTATATCCCCTTTCTTCTTCCAAACATCATACATATACAATGTATTAACACACAGTCATGTTCAATGACAGCCAATAAGAGATTAGTTTCAATTCACCTAATCCTCATGCAATTTCTACAACAACCATGGCTATCCTCCACCGATAGCCTAAAATAGATATTTCTAATCAGATGTGCAATCTCTTAAAACAAATAAATTATCCAAATCCCCATTTATGAGAGGTAATACACATACAACTCCACCATTCATATAGACATTCATCTAATTCTATAACCCCATTACCAATTTTATCATTTATACAAAATAATTATTTGAACTTTTTAGGGCAAAACCCCATTTCCTTCTGAATCCAATTTATGTGTCAAAATTTACAATTTTAACACAACTCCTCATTTCTACACCCATAACCATTTTCATTATCTTCATTTGAAAACCCCTCTTTTGATTTTGGACCAAAACCCTAGGTTTGTCTAAACTCCTCCAAACTTCAACATTATGTACACAATCAATAAATAACTAAGTTAAAACCCATAAAAAGTGTAGAAAGTCCCTATCTCAAAGTTAGGAGATGAGCAAAGCAAAGTAAAAACTTCAATGACGCCGAAACCAAGTTCTAATCGGATCAAAACGAAGCTCGAGCGGAAGAACAAAAATTTTGGCAACAAAAATTTGAAAACTAAGCAACCAACCTGTTCCAATCATGTTCCAACCAACCCAATAGTCAAACTCAAGTAAGAATAAAGGAAAGAAGACATGAACAACATTCAGAAACCATAAGACCTGAGTCCAGAAAGACAAATGGGTCAGGTCAAAACCGGAATCGCTATAACCTCCCCTCCTTAAAGAATTTCATTCCCAAAATTTAAAATCGAGTTTTAAAACTAAGTTAAAACCAACTACAACCAATGATAATCATTTAATTTCATCACCATGACCCATTCTCTGATCATTCAACCTCATTAACATAATAAACGAATTCTCAATATTTAGTACACAATTCATATTTCCAAAACATATGCAATGCTCATATTAAACCTCGTGTTTCAAAGACATAGATGACATATACAATGTTCTCATATTCTCAAAACATATACAATGTTCTCATATTTCATTAACATAACAAAATTTCAATACATGATCAAACATCAACAAATAAACCTGGATATTTCTCACGGACTTCCAACTCACGTTCCCAAGTTGCTTCCTCAACTCCGTGATGTTTCCACAATATCTTAACCAAGGGAATTGTCTTGCCTCGTAAGACTTGGTCCTAGGTATCCAAGACCCTTACCGGTATCTCCACATACGAGGCATCTTCATCTACCTCTGAGTCGGTCCAATCCAACACGTGCGATGGATCCGGCTCATACTTTCGAAGCATGCTAATACTAAACACATCATGAACCCCGGAAAGCTGTGGCGGCAAGGCCAGACGATAAGCTGCCACTCAAATCCACTCAAGGATCTCAAAAGGCCCAATAAATCGAGGGGACAACTTCCTACTCATCCCAAACCTCATCAAACCCCTCCTAGGTGATATCTTTAAGAAGACGTGATCTCCCACCTCAAAAGACAAAGGTCTCTCCTATGGTCGGCATAAATTTTTCTGGCGACTCTGAGCTGCAGCCAACCTCTTACGGATAAGTGTAACTTTCTCCGTCGTTTCTCGGACTAACTCCATGCCCAACATTGGTACATCACCCACCTCGGCCCAACACATAGGAAATCTATTCGGTCGGCCATACAAGGCCTCAAACGGTGCCATGCCAATACTAGATTAGAAGTTGTTGTTATAGGCAAACTCCACTAAGGGCAAGTGCCTCACCCACGACTCCTAAAAATCAAGGACAACCCCGAAGCATATCCTCTAAAATCTGAATGGTACACTCTGATTGCCCGTCAGTTTGAAGATGATACGCAATTCTAAAAGTCAGTCTCGTGCCCAAGGTATTCTGTGGGCTCTGTCATAGACGAGCCGAGCCGTGAAACGTGGATCTCTATTCGAAACAATCATCATAGGGACCCCGTGCAAGCTCACTATGTTCCTAATGTAAAGGTCATTAAGATGATCTACCAAATCACTTATACGCATAGGAATAAAGTGCGTCGCTTGGTCAACCGGTCAACTACCACCCAAATCGTATCACTACCCCATTGAGTCCTCGAAAGGCCCACAACAAAATCCATCATGACATGCTCCCACTTCTACTCAACTATAGGCAAACAAACCCGCTGGCCTGTGATGCTCGGCCTTCACTTGTTGACAAGTAAGGCACCTCGATACAAACACGACTACATCATTCTTCATACCTCTCCACCAAAACTGGCAACTAAGATCATGATACATCTTTGTGCCTCCCGGATACACCGCAAGGCGTGAAGGGTGAAGCTCTCGGAGTACCTCCTCTCAGCAAGACTTCGGTATGAAAAGACGGTCACGATATCTAATAATCGCACCGGGATACACATTCAAGCCTTTCTCCACCTTTCCACTGGAGATCTTTTCCTGGAGGGTTTCTACCTCAAGATCACCCCTCTGTACTTCTATCACTCGGTTCACAAAGAGTAGGTTGTCCAACTATCGAAAACAAGATTGCAGACTCAACGAACTCACCAAGATGCAAGTCAAATTCCCCAATAGCACCCAACATCTCCCATTCCCATATGGCAATACTAGCCACAGTTATAGCGATCCCGGTTTTATCCCAACCTTTGTTGTGTCCCGGACTTGGATTCTGTGATTGTATGTTGTTGTCTATGTCTTGTTTCCTCCCTTTAATTCTTTGAAATTGAGTTTTGGGACTTGTTGGGTGAGTTTGAAACAAGTTGGTTGTTAGCTGGTATAAATGGTTGTTGCCCAGATTGTGGTCTCTTTACTCGAGCAAGGCCTTTTGCGCTCGAGCGAGCCTTGAGTAGTTTGCTTCTTCGCTTAGGCGAGGTTTCTTGTGCTCGAGCGAGGATTAAGGGTCTTCAGGTTTCTTTCCCAAACGCAGCTTTTCTGGAAGGGTGAAGCACTTCGCTCGAGCGAGGCTTCTTACGCTCGAGCAAGCCTTGTGAAATTGTTTATTCACTCGAGCGAGACTTCTTGCGCTCGAGCATGCGTCTGCATTTGTAGCAGACCTGAAGCTTTGCATTGTGCGCTCAAGCGAGGTTTCTTGCGCTCAAGCGAGGTCACTATTGTGTTTGGTCGCTCGAGCGACAGCTTCTTCGCTAGAGTGAGGATTGCGTATATTAGTTCACAGCAGAGTTTTTCTGCATCACTTTTTGATTTCTTTTCATCCCAAAACCCTAATTTGGTAGCTCCTATCTCTAAAACTCTCCCTTTCTCTACAAATAACACTAGATCTAAGTATCTCTCAACCCTAGTCCCTTTGTTAAAGTGTTGGAGCATCTCAAGAGCTTTCCTTTGATCCGAGCGAAACCGAATTTGGGGCATTCTTGAAACTGTTTATCATCTCCTTTGGTCTCATAGCTTTGAGGTAGGGATATTCTACACTTTAATATGAGCTTTAACCTAGATATTTGTCATTTTGTATAAATGGTGGGATTTGGGAAGATTTGGGTGAAGTTGAGGTTAGGATTTTGATTTTTGAAAGAGGGGTTTTCAATATTTGGTACCATATGTGTATGAGAGGTCTTGAACATGATATTGCTTGGGTATAATTAGTGAAATTTGGTCTTGGGTGTAATATTTGGGAAAGGGGGAAGATTGCCCTATTTTGAACTAAATAATTATTTTATTTGAATAATGAAATTGGTACGGGAAATATGAAATTGGGAGGATATGTAAATAAAGGGTGTAGTTGGATTTGACAAATCATTCACCTATGGAAATTTGATAAATTATCTGTTGACAGATTTATTTATCTATTTAGAAATATATGTTTTGGGCTATCAGTGGAGGATATCTATGATTGTTGTAGAAACTGCATGAAAATTAGGATGATTGAAACTAATCAATTGAATTATGTCATTGAATATGACGGTTTGATTAAACCATTGAATATGTGTTTTGATTAGTCATTGTATATGACAACGTGTTTAAATACATTGTATATGTATCATTGTTTGGGAGGAGATAGAGGATGTACTTCATTGTATGGGAGGAGATAGGGGATGGACTCCATTGATAATTAAGTTGGCCGGAGTGTCTAGGGTGAAAGTCCTGAAATCTTATGTGTATTTGGGTGCCGATTCCCTCGGATGTAATTCCGTAAAATGGCAAGAAAATGGAAGTGTTTGAGTAATGTTTGTTATTGAAGTGTTAATAAATGAGTTGTAGTCTTGTTTTGAATTGTTTAGATAACAAGGAACTATGTCAATGAATTGATTTGGATGAATTAATAGAAATGAATCGAAATATAGATGTCGATATGGATTGGTCATGGAAAGGGTCTAAGTTTTATCTAGTGATGATATCTTAGATAATTCTCATATATTGTTTTAGCATATCTCTACTAGGCATTGGCTCACCCTACTTAGGAAACCATTTTCAGGTACAGGTGACATGCCGCCTCCAAGGACATAGCTTGGGAAGTTTAGGGGCTGAAGGCTCCATCTTGCATATTTCGTTTTATGTTTAATGTAAAATTCAAGCCGAGGGCTTTATATGTATAGAGCTAGGACTCTTCTTTTGTTGTAACCAAGTGATAACTTGGAAAGATGTAAGCCTGTAGGGCACTCTTTTTGTTATTAACAGTTAGAGTTACATGCTATAGTTTCAAGATGAACATTTATGGAAGTGTAATGCATGTAATATTTTTTGTAATATTAACTTTAATAAATGAAAATATAACATTTCTATTATGTCTATAGATCTTATGAATGGTTGATTTATATAATATTTTGAGGGCGTTACACTACCAATGAATTTCCTACTCAAAGTATCGGCTACAACATTGGCCTTTCTCAGATGGTAATGTAACTCAAAGTCATAATCCTCTATAAACTCCATCCATATCCTTTGCCTCAAATTCAAGTCTTTCTGGGTAAATAGATATTTTAGACTCTTATGATCAAAAAACACCTCAAACTTCTCACCATATAGGTAATGCCTCCAAATTTTCAAGGCAAAGATCACCGCCACTAACTCTAGGTCGTGAGTAGGGTAGTTCTTCTCATGAGTTTTCAACTGTCACGAGCCATAGGCTACTACCTTTCCCTCTTGTATCAATACACAACCCAAACCTTCCCGTAAGGCATTACAATAAACCGAATAACTCAAATCCCTCTTCGGAATAATCAATATTGCAGCAGTGGTAAGTCTAACTTTAAGCTCTTGAAAAGACTTCTCACAAGTCTCATTCCACACAAACTTAACTCCCTTCCTCGTCAATCTAGTCAATGGTGAGGCTAGCTTAGAGAAATCCTTCGTAAATCTACGATAATACCCGGCCAACCCCAAGAAACTACAGATCTCAAAAGCATTCTTAGCTTGTTCCCAACCTTGCACTGCCTCTATCTTGGATGAATCTTCAGTCACCCCTTCCCCAGATACCACATGGCCTAAGAACTTAACCTCTCTCAGCCAAAATTCACATTTTCCGTACTTAGCATACAATTTGTGGACTCTAAGCAACGCAAGTACCACTTGCAAGTGCTCCTCGTGCTCTTCTTCAAAGGGTGAGTAAATTAAGGTGTCCTCCACAAAAACTACCAAAAAACGGTCTAGGAGTTCATGGAAGATTTGATTCATCAAATCCATAAACACCGTTGGTGCATTGGTCAGCCCAAAGGGCATCACTAGAAACTCATAATGGCCATACCGCGTACGGAATGCCGTCTTCGGGATATCCTCCTCCCCTACTCTCAACTGGTGATAACCCAATCTCAAGTCTATCTTTGAGAAACAACAAGACCCCTTCAACTGAAATCATCTATACGAGGCATTGGGTACTTGTTCTTAACAGTTACCTGGTTCAACTTCTGGTAATCTATACAAATTACAATGCACCATCTTTCTTTTTAGCAAAAAGAGCCAATGCTCTCCAAGGTAAAGTACTAGAGCAAATAAAACCCTTATCTAACAGTCCCTGGAGTTGAATCTTCAACTCACTCAACTCGGCAGATGTGAATCTATATAGTGCCATAAAGATCGGTGTCGGGCCAGGTACTAAATCAATCGTGAACTTAATCTCACAGCAAGGTGGTAAACTGGTAAGATCATCCAAAAAAACATTCAGGTATTCACAAACTACCCTCGGCAACTCAACTCGGACTTCATCACACTCAGTGCTCAAGAAGTTAGCAAGAAGGTAACTAAGCTTACTCTGCCCACGCGGATCATACACCGATGATAAAACTCTATCAACCTAATCTCCCAAGAAATAAAAACAATCACCGCTCAAGGTACATATAATAACCCTTTGACGGTACAAATCTATAACAGTCTGATATGAAGACAACCAGTCCATACCCAAAATAACATCAAAGCTAGACATGTCAATCAACACAAACTAAAAAGGAAATTGGCGACCGACAACCTCTATGTCACAACCCTAACACCCGTGTTTCAAAATCATCTCACCACCAATAGGTGACTCTACACAGATAGGAGATGCTAACCGAGCCAACTCTAACCCCAAAATCGATATAAATGCAGACGAGATAAAAGAATGGGATGCACCCTATATTAATTAACACATTAACAACTGAATTGCAAAACAAAAAGGTACCTCGCACTACCGAAGGTGCTGGTACAAGATCTGGCGTGGTAATAAAATACACACGCCCTGTAGGCCTTTGATCTACCTGCTCACCCTTCGGAGCATAGGACTGATGCACTTACTGGCCGAAGAGGCTCCCTGATTGGCCCTCGAGGCCTGTGCTAACTGTGCTAGCTGGTGGCTCTGCGTCTGTCTAGAACCAGACACACCAGATGTGCCGCTCAACTGAGGAAAAAACCTCTTCATGTGCCCCGTCTGCCCACACTGATAACAAGTGAGTGACTGCCCTCTCCATTGACTCTAACTCTAGGAGCGAGCCGAAGACAATGCAAACCGCTGCCCTTTTCCTCTCTGCGGGCAAGCTGGAGACTTGTGGCCCAACTGGCCACACTTGTAACAAGTAAAATCTCCCTGACCACCTCTCTTCGAACCCGAACTCGGCATTGGACAGGTAGACCTAGACTGTGCTCCCTGGGACTGCTGTGGGGTAAAACTAACATAAAATTACTTGGATTTATTTATACCTAGAAAGCATGGGGAATACATGGAATTTTGTGAATTTTAGAGAGGTTGTGGGCCCCAACGACCCCCTTATCTGTCTGCTGCTACTCATAACCAATATATCTTCTGACTTGACATTGCTGAATGAATACAAGATTTAGCCACAAGGATGTGATCTTGTCCCCTTTATAAAAGGAAACAGAGTAGAGCACAACAGTGGTTGGTTTTATGGCTTAAGGAAGTAAGAATGTTCTTGGTTTTCCTTTCCATTTCAAAATTAGAGGACATTTATTTGAGTGATTAGTGATGGGTGCTTAGTTGATGATATTGGATGCTGAGTTTGGATTAATAAGGTTGTTTAGACTTACAAGTTCAATATCAAAATGAAAGGTTAATATTGTTCCTTCTTAAATATGTTCACTATAAAATATTGCCAATTTTAGCTCTTACTGATGGAAAGGACAGCATTGTTCCTAGTAGTTTTAATACTCTACCACATTAAGATAATTAGATTGTATTGTGGAATATCTCGGTGTATGTGAAGATAATTTTTCTTGAAGGTAGCATTGATTTATAAAGCATAGTGGGATCAAAGTGGGCTGGAAATGGAGCATTGAATAAACCATATGGCTAATTTGGATTACTTGATATATTCAAATGAGTCCATTTTTTCTTTTAGGTCCTCATTCATGGGATCCATCATTCCGTAAACACCCTATTTTTGACCGTCCTCAAGACTTGGACGTCATCGTTTGAACACTTGATAATCATCCATGCTTGTGTTCGTTTTGAGTTCCCGGAGGCCTCGGTTGCACGCCATGCCTCATGATCTCTCAACTTATCTGTTTTGTGCTTGGTTGTGGACCACGCACTTGTGTTTTTGCTTTTGAGGGAAGAGGGTGGCTTGTTTGCCATCTCCTCAACCCATCGGCCAAGGCTTGAGGTCATCGGCCTTGTTTTCTTGCTATCGGCCAAAAGTATTGGCCAATCGGCACATTATTTGGTCGGCCAGCACTTATGTTGGTCGATCGGCCATGTTTTCTGGCCGAACCCTGTTCATCTGCTTTATGCAGATATTCTATGTCAGCTGTCACAGCTGGCATGCACAATTCCCTCCCTCCATACACGTGTATGGAGGGATTTGCCCCTTGATTAGCTTGCTTAGGAAGCTTTAGAATTTGGAATTCTATAAGAAGGGAGCTCCTCCTCCCTTCTCAAAGGTTCTGAAAAATAGGGTTAGAGAAGTTGTATCTATCTATCTCTATATTTTCCTCTCTTTACATTTTTGTGTGTGTTTTTGTGCTCTAAAGGGTGTTTTGTTCTCACTATTGCACACAAACACCTAGCAATACACCTTCCTTGGTTGCTGAGGTGCTAGGGAGTTGGCATTACGATTCTTGAGGTGATTTTGATCAAAGAAAGTTGCTGGAGTGGTGTTCTTGAAGTGGTTCTTCAAGGGTGAGCAAACTTGCTTTTAAACCCCCATTCTTGCTCAAGCTTTTAAACCTACTTGCTTATTGTTTTAAGCCTAGCTCTTAACTGATAAAAGTTTTATTTTTTGGTGCTTTAAACCTTTAGTTAAGGCCTCTTTCTGGTTTGGGGTTGTTTACCCCCCTTCAAGGCCTCGTTAGGCCTTATTTTAGGCCATCCCTTTTGGCCCTTGTTCTTAGCTTTGCATGACCTTTCTACCACTGAGAGGGTCATCCCCTCTTCTTGTTGTCTTGTATGCTTGTATAAATGGCTTTTGTTGGTAGCATGTTTGTTAAGCTTGTCTTAGCTTCATTTCAACAAGTATTTGGTGTTATTTTGCCATGCTTTACCTCTGTCTAAGGTTGGTTTAGTGGCATCTTGCATGTACCATACACTTGTAATGTAAATCACACACACTAGCTTTATATGCTTCATGTTTGAGCATGTCTTTGTAGCCTATGTTGTGTCCATTTCAGCATGTTTTAGGTGATATTTTACCATATCATATCTCTGTTTAGGTTTGGTTTGGTTAGCCTTTGCATGCTCCTTGCACTTGTAGTGCATTTTCATGATTTGGCCTAACATGCATCATGTTGTAACATGTCATTTTGACATGATTTTGGCTCAACTTCATGAAGCTTTTTACCTTGTTTTTATCGTACTTGAGCTCTGTTTTGCATTGTCTTGGTCATGCTTGCATTGTTTTGTATAACTACCGTGCAATCTAGCTTGTTAGCTTTGGGTGTTCAAGTCACTAGCATGCTTTGCTTGGCTCATTTCAATGATTTGGCATCATTTGTAATGTTATTTCAGTCCATGTTTCATACTCATATACTTGCAATTGTCATCATTTCAATGCTTTGACGAGTTGGTGTTTTATGTCTCATGATTGGACCATTGTGCATGCCTTCATGTTTAGGCCTCTAGGATGCCGTTTCCATGTGTTTTTGGGCCTATTTTTGACATGCCATAACTCTGATTTTGGTTGCTTGAATCATGCCATGTTTGGTTTTGATAGGTGTAGTGTAACACCCTTTTTGTGGCCTTGCATGCCTCATGCTTTTGGTCCTTCGTTCTAGCTTATTTTGGCTTTGGTCCTTACATGTTTTAGGCTCATTTTGACATAATCTAGGACTGTTTTGGATTATACTTGCCATTTGCTTCATGTTTTGCATAGCCATGGTTTGAACCCCTTGGCTAGCCTTGAGCCTTGAGTCTTCTTGCATGATTTGCTTGCTTTGATTAATTGGCTTGGCACCTTTCCTAACATAATTTTAGAGCTTACCATGTTTGTCACATGCCCATATTTGTCTCCTTTTAAGTGCTCTTGAAAGTTGCCCTTTTATGCCTAGGTGATAGGCCATTACATGTGCATGTTTGTATGTGTTTTTGTCCATTATTTCTTAGCATTTTGACCACTGATTTGGGCATGGCCGAGGTCCTCCCATTTTGGTTTAAGTCCATCTTCACATATTGTTGCATGCTTGCCTTGTATGTTGTCGCATGCTTGTTGCATTCTAGTTCCATTGCATATTGTTGCATGCTAGTCCTATTACATCATGCTTACATGCTCGTTGCATGCTTGTCAAATTGCATGTTGTCACATGCTTGCTAATTAACATGTTGTTACATACTTCCCCCTTTGCATATTGTTACATGCTAGTTGCATTACATGGCATTGTTGTTAACATGCTCATGTTGTATTAGCTTTGTTTGCATACTTAGGTTGCATTGCATTGTGTGTGCATTTCCTTGCCTCTTGATCAAGCATGATAGAGGTTGGGGCTCCTTATGTGTTTTGTGCATTTCATTTGATATTGAATTGCACACTTGGCTCCTTTGGCCATCACGTATTGGAATGCGTGATTGGTGGCCCGAGGGTCGAGAACTACACTCCTTTGAATCTTAAACATGATAAGGGGTGTAGTTGCAAACATTGTCTTGCAAATGTATTGCCATGCTCTGTCTATCCTCTATTACAGCAAAAGAAGCATTCAGCAGGAAGAGATGACCGATCGGCTACATTTAGTGCCGGTCGGCTAACAACATTTGGCCGAGAGCCTTATATCTGGTCGATAACCAATTTCCCATGGCCGATGGCCCTATCTTTTGGCCGATGGCCTCTCATCATCCCCACAAGGTGGTTCAGAAATATCACAGAAGTTGGCACAGTTTTCAGAGGTATTGAACAGTGCAAACAAAGGCAACATGAAGCATGGCAACAGATTTCCGAACGAAGCCGACCGAGCATGCATTCGTCCCTCTTCCCGAGGCTGCTTTACTGTCTGCATAGCTTAATTAATTTGTTAATTATTTAAGTGTTGTAATAATTAATTGTATTTAATATATGTTGAAGGATAGAGATAAACAAAGAAAAATGATAGAGAGATGAAAGAAGACATGAAAAAAAGAATCTTGCATCTTCTAACACTTTAATTTTCTTCAAATATTATTCATCTCCAAGAGGTAATTCACTTTAGAGCAATTTATACGCTTCATAAAAGCCTACAAACCACGCAAACACTACTTATACTCATCCTACCCCATACGATAACAAATAAAACATCATATTTTATACTTAAAATAACATATAAACTCTTAAGAACATGAACACTCAGCAACATTATTCCAATAAACATTCTAATTAGCAAAACTACAGCAATCAAAAGACATGCTCTTGTGAGTCCATCTAAAATAAGAAAATGCACAACGCAATTATAAGGATTTCTAATAGAATTATAACAACCCAATTAACTATCTTCACAAGAATCTTGCATAACTAGACTGCATACAAAACTCTCATATGATATTAACAGTAAGTAATCGTAGTGGTCACACTACATTGATTGCTAAAATGCATGAAAATTTTGGAACGAATGTGTAGACGCGCCCTTGAGCTTCATGCTACAGTTCGGACTCAATGTCACGGTTCTTAATCTGATCTCACAATGTGCGATGTGAGATTGATAAATCACCAAAGAGTCCAAATCCGGCAAATCATTTTGAAAAATTGATTTTTGTAAAGAAGTGTCAAACATGGACTGTTTTGCCAGATACAAAGTCGCCACCTAAATATTTTATTTTTTTTAGAGAATTTAGGAAACCCTGACTCGTGCCTAAGGCCATGTGTCCATATCACCAAAGTTGTCTCGGCTCGGGAACTTGGGTACGAGAGGGGAAGGTCATGCAATGAGCACCCCCGCTCGCCCGATCAAAGATCGGCCACTACTAAACTATCTTGTTTTTGAAAACACATGCGTTCTTATTCCGATTATTAGCTAGAATTACTAAGTGATGCGCACAACACACATGTATAGACTAGATCGCCTAATTTGGAACAAAGCATTGCATATCTGTTTGTTTGGAAAATGATTTGAAGTTTGCTACTCGCAAGTAGGCTAAAATGCGGATTTGATGAATTGTTCTAATTCAAGCAATCCAACCTTCACCTACAAGCATTCAGGCAGTTATATCACATAAGCAAATAGCCTCATGGTAAGCATGCTATCATGGCAACACTTACATACTCATGCAAGATGCTAAAGCATAAACACTCACAGTGTACTCCAAGCCAAAACAAAGAACTAGTTAGTAATCAATGCATGATCCTAATTCATCTTAAGATGGCTAATGCAACACATGCAAGATGTAACTAGAAATAGGCTCGGCTATTCTAAGATGTCATATGAGATGCGACAATTGGATACATGTATTCAAGTAGGAATTGAAATACAATGCAGTTAGTATGATGCGAGCCCGGTGCATACAATACAGATGAATGATGCAAACATGCATAGCATAAGGATGCTAAATGAAATATGCCCTAAAACTAACCATCGTGAGCGGTTAAGTAAAAGGGAGAAAGAAATGGGGGTTGGAAGACATGCATCACACACACACACGTTTATTACACCAATTGGCTCTCTCGAGGGAGAGACTGAAATAATAATACAAATTAACTAATTAACTAACTAACAAGCTAATTAATTATTACAAAACCAAATGAATAACTAGCTAAAAGAACATAAAATTTTGACTTATTTTTTTTATCCTATCCCATGTTTGAATAAATACTTGTGCAAGCTAGGTTACTTACATCAACTTGGTATCAGAGTGAAAGATCTATTGCAAACATCAATATATTGTTATAGTCTATTAAAACTTGAAGAGTCTTGAAACTGAAGGTTGAGCTCTCTCCAAAAAGAGGGGATTTATGAAATTTAACTATGAAAGATTCACATGAAGATAATTAATGAGTTGTTAGAATTCTAGTAGGAGCCTTTTTAATTTTGTTGTACTAGTTTTTTTATTTTTAGATAGAATGCCACTGGTTTAGTGATTAAAACTTGGTTCATAATGTTGAAACAACTAAGTCTACATTTCATAGCGTTTTATAGGGTAGTTGTATCCAATCTACCCCTTATAGACCCCCATCCAATGGGGACTAAACTAAGTCTACGTTTCTTTTTAGTTTCTTATGTTTAGATGTTTGTAGGGTTTCAGGAGTGAAATCATGTTGTTTAACTTGTTGCTTGTTAAGTTGTTACCATATGCATAACCATAGGTTTGTTTTTCATGGCAATTACTTGTTATTAAGTTTCATGAGGCATCTAGAATAGCTCTCTCCCCCTCCTCCTCCTCCTCCTCCTCCTCTTTTATTCTAGATCTATCATCTCTCTTATTTTCTGCTGCCTTTTTATATCTCGCTCTTCCTCATGATTCCTCTTTCATATTGTCTTCTCTTCTCATGTCTACCTCTTGGACATCTATTCTTACTCCTCTCAAATCTTGTGTCTTCCCTTCCCTCTTGTCCTACCTTCCCTCCCTTGTATTCTTTTCTTATCTTTTTTCTTGTTCTATCTCTGGTTCATCATATGTGAAAAGTAAACGAATAAACAAATTCATCATGCTTAATTTCCCCATCACGTGTTTGAAGAAATTATGCCATCTAATTCACAACAAGCTCTTGAGTATGTTAGAGTAGTAAAATTGTGTTTTGAGAGTTATTACATAGACAATTGCCGGTTAATGCTAGGTTATGAATGCACTAAGACGTATTTCATGAACATTAAGTTAGCATTTGAGCTTACAGTAATATTAGTTAAATCGCAATTTTTTTCATAGCAAGGTAGTGAATACGGCAGCAAATGTGCAAATTGAAGAGCAATGTATCTACCTACACATTTTAGTCTTCCTAAAGGAATTGCAATTGATTCCTCATTAGTGGGGTCTAGTAACAGAGAGACATGAGACGAGGCTGATCACATGAAAGAGTCAACTGGGAGTCACAAGGAGCTTTTATTGGTCTATTGTCTTTCTCTTTACCTTTGTAGACCTTTATTGTTCTCAAAATGGAGGTCTGATCATAAATCTTGCATGTATTGTTATAGTGCTTATGCACAGGGCCAGTGCTCTAGACTTGCCCCTTTTTACAAGTTTATGTTGTAAGGAAGTGGTGGTCTTTATTAAACTTGTAGTTTCAATTGTATTTTTCTTTTTTTATTAATACCATTTCTCGATTTTTGCAAAAAGACTATTATCACTTGAAGCACATATTGTAGTTTCAGTTGTATAATAGGACTCTTTTGTAGTATTGTAGTTTAATCACTGGTTTGCGCTATCTAAGTTAATATTTGGCCTGTGCATTCTTCTGATCCCTCTGTTTAATCTCTTCACAACATCTGGGACATGCTTTTCATCTGTAAAAATTTGTGTATTTATATATAGGGAGTCTCTTGTTTTCTCCAACGGCCAGGGCCAATATTTTAATACCAGTCATTAGATTGTACGCGGGATCAAATTGTTGGAATATGGAATATTGTATATTTAATTTAGGAATTTAATTTTAGGGTTTGATTGTGTAATTATTTATTTTCTTTTTCCACGTATTATATTTATTATATATAGACATGGTCTCACCCAAATTAGGGTAAGCCAATATTTTATAACTCTCTTCTTGGTATCAGAGCCAAACCTTAGCCACCCATCCAAACACTAGCCACCCACCACCCTTGTCTTCCATTGCCGGCAGCCCTAAACCACCTGCCTAGCCACTCGATAGCCCTTCTTCTTGCCTCCACCCAGCCGAAAGTTTTCCTCTTCCTTCTTAGCCCCTCAGCAGTCCTTTTTCCTCACTGTCGTAGCTTCCTTAGGTGCCGACTAGACCCTCCCTGCCTTGGGTCTAGTGCGGCTTTCCCTCTTGGGCGTTGTTCTTCTCTCTTTACGTTTCTAGGGTTCATGTGCAGTTGTGGTAAGCACTTTCTAGTTTGATTTTCTGTTGTGTTAGGCTACCGGTGTGTTCTATAGCATCTCTTTTGTTTGAGGCCGCTACTTCAGCTTCATGGTGTTTCAGCATGTCTGACTTTGTTACACAAACTCAGAGCATTATGCCTCGTTCAGATGTTTCCTTGGCCTCCCATGTTCCGGTTCATCGGATTACCAATGTATTGCTCACTGGTCACAACTTTGTGGCTTGGAGTCGATCTATACGTCTCTACCTTGGGGGTAGAGGAAAATCTGGATGGCTTTTGGAAACCGAAATACAACCTCCCGCTGATGATCCTAAGCGGGTTCAATGGGATATTGACAATTGCACCTTACTTGGTTAGATGTTCAACTTTATGAAATAATGCATCTACAACATGTTTATGTACTGTGATACAGTTCCTCGGTTGTGGAGTGCTCTTACCCAGATGTACGCACATGCCCACAATGATGCTAGGATTTTCGAGCTCTATCAGGATATTTCTCATGCCTCTCAGGAAGCTTTGGGTTTTACCGTTGCTGAATTTTTTGGGTATCTTTAGTCTCGTTGGGAGGAGTTAGCACAATATGAGCCATTGAGTGATTTTCCAGCTGTTGTCACTTCTATTGTGTCTGCTCGTCTTGTTCACCAGCACACTTATCAATTTCTGATGGGTTTAAAACCTAAATTCGAGTCTCTTCATATTCAGATTTTGAACACATCACCTATGCCATCCTTATATGAGGCTTTTGCTACTATTGATAGTGAGGAGCGTCGTCATCGATTGATTTAATCGGTGGCTCCGTTTCCTTCCTCTGTTCTTACTTCATCTTCCGTTTCAGATTAGATGGCTCTTGTTGCCAAGTTTAGTTCTCGTGCTTCTAGTAGCAAGGTTATTTGTCACCATTGTGGTGCAGCTGGTCATGTCCAAGCACAGTGCTTCAAGCTTCATCCTGAGTTGAAGTAACGCTTTGTAAGGGCACGCCATTCAAGCTCTTTCCATACTACTGTTATTGCAGACACCTCTAGTTGTAATAACCCCGACCCGTAATTAGCTACCAATCAATGATTAAAGATGCTAATTGAGTGGATCACATGAATTATGGGATTAATATGTAAATTGCATGATATTTGGCCTTCTATCTGTTACTTATAGAAATATCTGTTTGGAATTCCACTTTAATATGTAAATTGAAAGCCTTATCGGCATCCGAAACCGAAATTGACTACACCGTTGTATTATTTGGAATTTTTAGAACCATATGGCAAGTTGTATTAAAAATTGATTCAGAACGATTAATTAAGTCATGTTTGGTTAGTCTAATATTCTAATTAATGTGTTTTAACACCATAAACATATATATGAGCCTTAACTTATTTTTTAGCTCAATTCTTTGCTCCCCTTAGTGCAAAAATATGAGGTTTTCTTTTAGAGAGAGAGTGTGTGCTATTCTAGAGAGAGAGATGAAGGAATTAAAGGAGAATTGAAGACCTTGGCTTAGATTCATCAAAACTAAGCTAGAGCAAGAGTAATTCAAAACTCTAGGTAAGCTTTTGACTATTAATTCAAAGAGTTATGTGTTGTAGAGATGAATTCATGGAGTTGTTAGGATCATTGCATGTAATTTACATATGTTGGTCAAGAAGATGGAGGATTTGATTATAATTTCACTTGCATGTATACATATATATATATAGGTTTGTCATTTTGGTTTGATTTTGAGCATCTAAATTATTTTGTGAGTTATTTAGTGCATGCATGTTTGAATTATCATGTTCCTTCACTTAAAATCATGTTTTGGGAAGAATTTCTTACATGCATGGAGCTTATGAGCTCAATTTGCTAGTTTCATGAGGTTTGAAAAAAAGATTTTACACGCATGTTTTGTTTCTTGAATTTCAAGATGAATTGTGAACTTTTGGCAAACCCTTGGGCCATGATTTTATGAAATGATCCTTTATTCTTCATATTTTACAAGTTTACTATGTTATCTCAAGTTTTAGGGCCCAAGAGATGTGTTTTGATGAGTTGAATTCGAGTCTTGAGCTTGGAGGTGCAATCTGGAAATTTTAGATTCTGCATCTACAGTCGAGCGACCGCTCTGAGTGCGTGCACTTCCACTCGAGCAACCATGAGTTCGCTCGAGCATGAAATGCAAGCTCCCAAAAGTTTCATGTTTTTGCAGATCACTCGAGCAAAGGAATCTGCGCTCGAGCGACCACCCCCATTTTGCATGTCCGCTCGAGCGAGGAAAGCTACGCTTGAGCGGGGATCCTGTTTTCAGAAATTTGACTAAGTGTTTTCCAAAACATTTTGGCATCCTCATTGCATCTTAGGCATTCCTAAGCCTTAATTAAGCCATGGTAATGAGGTTATGGATTAGAAACACACTAAGAAAAGAATGTACTAAGCTCCGAGACTGCAAGTGTGTGTGTTTTAGGCAATGTGATAAGAAAGAATAAGAACCAATGTCATGAAAGCTAAGCCTTAATGGCC
Source organism: Camellia sinensis (assembly GCF_055761805.1). Classification (NCBI taxonomy): domain Eukaryota; kingdom Viridiplantae; phylum Streptophyta; class Magnoliopsida; order Ericales; family Theaceae; genus Camellia; species Camellia sinensis. Next base: position 86,359,325 of record NC_138973.1, read on the forward strand.
ACTTGAATATGTAATGACAAGACATGCTTGTGTTATGTATTTTGTGATTATAGGTCAAGACTCGAGGATTGATTGACCGCTTACTGGAACCACTGTGAGTAACGTTATCGTAAAGATACGTTCATATGAATCATGTTCTAAATGAAATATGATAAGCTGTGATTTTTTAAATGATATCTATTTTCGTAAACGAATATTCCATGTTTGAAATCTATTATGGCATCCATAGATAGTCCCAAGTCATGGGGGACGACATGAAAATGCGGGTCCATGACATACAAGTAATTACGAGATCTCGTTAGCCACTTCATTATGGTGATATGTGTTTAATCGGTATCCGGAACCGATTACTCTAGTCGGAAGACGTTTTGTGATGTGTTCTATGGGATGTACCATTATTATGTTCCGATACAAGAATGATTACGCTATGATCTGTTTTACGCTTATGATATGTTCGGAATTCGTTCACTAACCTCTTTATCTTAATGTTGTTCACTGGGCTTTAGCTCACTGTGTGTATATATATGTATAGGTGAGCATTCTGGAGTTTGAGTCTGAAGGCTTTTGTCTGGATCTGTGTTCCGTTGTCAGCCAATCATTGTGCCTCATGTGGAGGTTCCCGAAGCGTCCTGTGTTTAAATTCTGTGGTTTCTGTTTATATAAGACTTGATTTGATGTCGTTGGCTGTACTTAAAATACTATAATGTGTGTGGGTATAATGTATGGTTGACTACCGGTTATATATATAAAGTTTTAAATATTCTGTTTCATATAAGTCAGCACAGCTCATTGGACAACTATATTTATGTATTTGCTTCCGCTAGCCCCTTAATCTTGTTATTCTGTTCAGAGGCCTTCAGTAATCCAAGGATTACTGGCCGGTTATGATGCTAAGCCTATAGGGGTGGGTTTGGGTCGTGACACTAGTACTCGTCAGCCGACTCATCCTATTGATCTTCATCAGCTTCAATCTCAGATTGGTCACTTTTAAGAGCAACTTGGTTCATTCACTACCATGTCTCCAAATGTTCTTTCCACTACTACACTCGCTACAGGTACTCTTACAGCCTTTCATGTTCGCACTACACCTACTTGGGTATTAGATTCTGGGGCCAATGATCATATGACCAATGAGTTTTCTTGTTTATCCTCTCCTATCTCTACTACTGCTCAGACTGTATGTCTTGCTGATGGGTCTAATTCACATGTCCAACATAAGGGTAATGTGTCCTTGTCATCTAATATTACACTTATTTCTATCTTACATGTGCCCCGTTTTTCTTATAATCTTCTCTCTGTAAGTCACCTTGCTAAAAACTTTCATTGTGCTGTTATTTTCTTACCTACTCATTGCTTGTTACAGGACCTAACTTCAAAAAAGATTTTTGACAGAGGGTTTGAGCGCGGCGGGCTATACTACTTCGGGGAGCCACCACCTTCTCATCCTACCACTTCTGGCCTACAAGCAGTTGTGTTACCTGCGTCGTCTTCCTATGTGTTTTCTTTTCAAACTTTAGCCTTGTGGCATGCTCGTTTAGGACATGTAAACTTTAATTATTTATGTTTACTTTTTCCATCACTTAATAAAGCTTGCAAGGATCATCAATTTCATTGTGTTGTTTGTGAACTGTCTAAACATACTCGTACTTCTTATATTCCTCGCATGTATCGTGCCTCTTGTATGTTTGAACTTATTCACTCTGATATCTGGGGTCCTTCTCCTCTTTTGGCTTTTTCTGGGCATCGCTATTATGTAACTTTCATAGATGACCATTCTAGGTGTACTTGGGTTTATTTGCTCAAAAATAAGTCTGATATGCTTCCACCTTTTATTCAATTTCTCCAAATGGTCAAAACCCAATTCCACACCGTTGTATGCAATGTTTGTACAGCTGTAAAGAACCCACTAACCACCACAACAGCCACTGCTGCTAGTGCCACCTCGCACTGCCAACAAGCTAGTTATATCTCTCAGTTCTTTCTTGAGTTCTCTCTCTCTCTCTCTCTCTCTCTCTCTCTCTCACTCTCAATATGTGTACAAAATTTTGTGCACACCTAGGCCAAATACATGTGTTCAAATGGTCAAAACACATATCGGTAAGTGTTCAACAAGTGTCGGTGTCCGAAGTGGACACAACACCTTTTTAGAAGCACTTGTGCTTCATAAAAAGACCCAGCCTTTTCATTGTAAGTCAGCTTATTAACAGCAAAGGAAAAAACTTTGTCCTGCTTATAACAACAAAATATTATGATGGATTTCCCTCGAAATTGACCTTCAATCTTATTAATGTGTTAATAAATAAACTCTTTGGTTTAAATCTCTCTCTCTCTCTCTCTCTCTCACACACACACGCACGCACACACACACACATGCACTCACACTGACAACAACAACAGTATAATCACAAGCTTGCTTTAGATATCGTCTTGAAGGTAGAAAGTCAGTTGTTATTGTTTTTAATTATTTTCTTCCTCTGATCATGCAGGTTGAAGGGACCAAATCTCCTGAGGAAATGCTGACAATATTGCAGCGAGTGCTTGAAGAAAGTGCCCTTATTCTTGTTGCCACGAGGCTTGATTCAGCAAAAAGAAGAACCAACATGCGTTTGAGGGAGGAACAAGATGCTGCTTATCGAGCAACACTTGAAGCTGATCAAGTATGTCAAATTATTCAATTTCTTATTTTCTTTATCCCTTTCTCAGTCCCCAGAGCTTATGCTTTTTAATGAAATATTAGCATATTGTGATGCCACAAGGTCTTGATGAGGTTTCTCCACCTATCTCAGGCTAAGGGACGCCAGAGGAAAGAAGAGCAAGAATGGTTGGCAAGGGAAGCTGCTGAAGCTGAAAGGAAGCAGAAGGAAGAAGAAGAGGCTCATGAAAGAGCGGCATGTGAAGCTACTGAGAAGAAGGCTGCATTAGCTAGAATGCGGGAGGAGAAAACCTTTTCACTTGGAGCTGAACCTGAGAAAGGACCTGATGTTACTCAAGTAATGCCTATTTTTTTGTTTGTAATTACATTTTGTGCTCCTCTTTAGAACTATTTCACTCATCACAAAATAGAGTGAAATTAAATTAAATTGCTCTCAATCTGACACATTTTTTTTTTATGTGATGTTTTGGACCATTTAGGTTTTGGTGCGGTTCCCAACCGGAGAGCACAAGGGAAGGAGGTTCCAAAGTACTGCAACAATTCAGTCTCTGTATGACTACGTTGATTCGTTGGGTTGCTTAGAAGTCGAAAGTTACAGTCTTGTCTCCAATTTTCCCAGTGTTGTCCATGGCCCAGAGAAGCTCTATTTGTCCCTTAAAGAAGTGGGATTACATCCGCAGGCCAGCCATTTTGTGGAGTTCAACTCTTGAGTGGCAACATCTCTTACACAAATTTGAATTCGTAAGCTTAAATTCATTCGAGTAGTCTGAGATTGAACCCCACTAGTAAGATGTTTTGTGTTGACTTGATTATATTTCAAACTAATTTAGTAAATGACACAATGAGAGAACATTCTTGCCTATGCCTAACATGTTGATGTCAGATCTTTTGTGCTGCAGATTCAAGTGAACAAATGATCCGAGTAGAGAATTTGTTTTAAATAAATATATTGTCCTAAAAAATTATTTCAAAAGAAACTATGAGTGCATTTATTATTGATTGATCTATGCTACAGTGGGATTTTGTTTCTTGTGGTAATTTTAAGAATCGGAGCAGAATCGTACAAATTAATTAGGGTTCATGGAAGATGTTCTTCTCAATGACCTACCTCCTTTTGAACACCCAAAATTGTTAGGATAGTGGCCTATGAAATACTATGTCCCAATTACTGTGGCTTCTATTTTTGCCAAACAATCTGACCCGGGCTTAAAAGGGTATACAAAGTCCCAGTTGTGAAGATTTATAGACCATGAATGGCAGAAGCTTGATCACTGCCTCGCTTAATACAAGACCAATTTTGCAGTACATTGCGAGAAATGCACAAAATTATTCTGTATGACATGATTGGCCTGTAGATGAAGATCAGTACCCTTACTCAGGCTGTTGAAATCCACTGGGTAAAATGAACAACTAGGCATTCTGCAAATATCATTGCTCACGTGCACAAATTTTATCTTTTATATATTTTATCTTTACGGTCATGGATGCCACAGTTTCTCTGTAAGAGAAGAGCCTGAATCATAAGATTGTACACAAGATTGAGTACATGATATTTAAATTTTCCAAAACATATGCATTATGTTTTGTTGTTTAAAATTTTCACAACCGCTAACTTCTTTCAATTCTTTGCAAAACCTCTCTCTCTCTCTCATAAACTCTCTCAATGAATCTGCTCTAGACAACCTCTGGTAGATAGCATAGACGTAGTTGAAGGGACTAAGAGACGGTATGAATACTTGGAAGACCTCGACCACACATGAGCCTATGCAACCATTTTCCTGAGGCAAATTCCAATTTTTTTAAGATACAAAAAGAAAAAAGCATACAAATTTGTAGCAAACTATTTAATATCACATAATCTCAGTTAGAAGACATTCTTTTTAAGCCTAAGAATGATGTGTTTATAAGTGCCAAGCAAGAGACAATGACCACTAATCCAAATCTCTTTGTCGTTTAGAAGATTGATTATTGTCATCCTTAATGTGCCTTTTTGTCGAAATCCAGAATCAGGGAAAGTATTAACAGATTGACGAGACCCCCAAACTTGAAGCAGAGAAGATTAGACAATTTTACTAGAAAGAGCATTAAAAAAGACGTAAAAGTTTAAAAAAAAAATATTTGTTTACTGAATAAAGAGGGGATTCCCACATCACCTCACTACAAGATCATACTACTAAATTACTGAACTTATCAAACTGTCAAAAGCTACCCAGCTATGGTTCAGCTACGGGTAATAAAGAGAGAAAAGGATAGGACTCTAAGAAAGAAGTCGGGCTCTGGCATCTCCCAAAGCTGCTTCTAAGTCAGCAAGTCGTGCAGATTGCTCCAAAGAATTAGATAATGATGCCAACTCGAGCCCATCCATGAGATTAGAGGCATCTGAAAGCTTCTTCGAGGTTTGTTCCAAATTACTCTTGATGTTACGAAAATAAGCACCTTTGGATTCCCTCTCCCCCTCCAGAACTGGAAGCCGAGATCTCAATGGCTCAATTTCATCGTCAATGGCTTTTAACCCTTTCTTCACTTCCAACCATAAAAGCTCAAGGCGATTGCGCTCTTCAGTCAAAACTTGAATACAATCAGAAGTTTTCTGCAACAATTGAGTGCCGTTGAAATCTGAACAGCACAAATTCAGTTCTTGTCTCGCACATGCTAGCTCATAAGCTTGAACAATAAAGTCCTTCACCGAGATGTACAAAGAACCAACATCGAATGGAAACTGGGAAAAAAATTTCAGAAAAGAGTTAGCAAGTTCAATCATTTCTTTTGGTGCAAGGGGATCCATGTCAACCAATTTCTTCACAAAATTTTTCTTTATGGCCAGAACGCGAGATGTTAGAGTATTATCCATTCTGACAAGATCATTTTCACATTCAAAGTTGGTTGGTTGTTCTAATTCCTTTATAATCTCATCGATTTTGGGTAGTTGCACATCTGATTTTGTAAATTCTTTGGGACTTGGATCGGAAGTTTGACTGGCTCTGAAAGAGGACTGTTTTGCTGAATCATGAATTAAAGCGAGGACCAACACTGGGACCTTCATAACATCCACTCGAATGCCTAAATCATTGCAATACCTGCTCATAAAATATGTCCCAGTTGATAGTGCTATGGTCGTACCCATACCAGCTCCAGAAGCTAGCCATTTTATGACTTTGCAAGTACCAGATGCCAAGAATGGAACCTGAAACACAAAAGCTTGTCCACTCCCGCCAATAATGCATAGAAGTCCAGTTTTGCAGTACATTGCAAAATGCTCACAGTTATTACGCATAACATTGTAGTCCCCGAATCCATGTTGAAGCAGATACATGGCCTTGTGGATCACTAGTTCTGGCGGGTCTGATTCTGCAGTGGTGCACGTGCCACCTCTGAGTTTGAATAGGAGCTTGGCTTTAGAGACTCCATACTCGAAGCGATACAAGGACCCATTAGCAAGGAAACAATCCAAGCAAGAGAGCACCACCCCACTGTTAGGATGTCGAAATCCACAGTTAGGAAAATTTGGACAGGCTGATAATGGGTTCGAAGTTGAAGCACTGAATCCGAAAGAAGACCATGGAAAGGGATTAGAGGAGCTGCCAAATGTGCCTGCAAAATGAACGACTTTGCTTTCTCCAATATAGATGCCTGCATTCACAAATTTTACTGTCTTTACTGATATTATAATTTATAAGATACTACTATATATATCTTCAGACATAGCAGATGCCACTTCACAAATTTCTAACCAAGACTAGCTAAAAATGAAATCAACCCTTGCAGGAGATTAAACTTTGCCTAAGTTGTGATCTTGGATGGTTATCAGTAATTTTGTTGGAAATGAAAAGTTGGGTGATTTGAAGTTCTATCAATGTCCGAATTTTTTTGATAAATTTGAATGAGGTGTGGAAGAATTGCCTTAAAATCAATAAAGAATTGAGGTATGTTGAAGTTGAAATCAATAAAGAATATTAGATATCTCGAGAATTGCCTTACTTAAAACATAGCAGATACCCATGATGCAATGCCAGCACAGAGAGAGAGAGAGAGAGAGTAGTTTTTTTAAATCACTGACCATGGTGGGAATAAGTGAAAGCAGCTCTCCAAGTGTAGATATGATCACCAGCTACAAGCTCACTTCTTTCAATTTTTTGGGAGAGAAAACTCATCTCATAAACTCTCTCTATGAATCTATCTGAATCTGCTAAGTACCCAAACACCAGTAATTAATTAATGTATGAATGTAGCAGAAAATTATTTTTATTTTTTAGTTCAAAGCACAGAACTTCGTTAAAATATCAGATAAAGGAGTACAATGAAAAATGCCAAGCACAGAAAGTACAGACCTGGGAGAAGATTACAAAACTAGAACAACAGAACCAACAAAGCCCAGAGTACACAGCCAAATTCTACAAAATGGCACAGAGACAAAACACACAGAGAGAGGTATAAATACATGGAACTTGGAACTTTCCCCAGGCAAAATTAAAAGAATCTGGCGGTAGATATACCTTCATTAACACATTTGAATGAGCAAGCCAAATATGCCTCTTCATTTTCCATTTTCTTTAGCCAAATTTAAATTTAAACCCATCCCTTAAAAGAAGGTAAAATATCCATTTTTGTCATCAGATCTTGTTTGGATGCACAGCCCTTTTTATTTTTTTTATTTTTTTTTATACTATACATAATGGTTTTTTTATCTCGTAGTATGTTATAGCTACCCATTTTTGGTTAAACTCTGTGTGACAGAAACTGCGGTCAGACGCAGTTAGATTGATTGCTACAAAATCACTTTCTAAACATCTATTTTTGTTCTTCTGCAGTTGATATTTGACCAACATAAATGATTTGTACTCAAATACAGTGTGGTGTGTAAATATTATATATTGATGCTGTTGTTTGTACACCAAAATATTTTATTTAAAAACAATTACTCTATAGAATAGCGGTTAAGACTACGTGTTGATCCATATGGACTAATGATCAATAATTTAATTTAGAAATTTTAAATAAAGTGTTTTGAATTTTTGGAATGAAAATTAAATTACTAAAATAAGCAATTAATTAAACACGATGAGATAAATATCTTAGAATTTCAAATCTACCACTAACTTCATAATTAAGAGTAATTGTACTCAATCCTTAGAAAATCATTGATTTCGATAATGTCATGTAAGTTGATCTGAAATACATCGTCAAGAAGATTTGTATATCAAAACTAGAAATGCATGAATCATCTTCGCATAGCATAAACCATCACCACTAACTATAGTTTGATGCACGGCCTGTCTTATTAGGTATGACTCGTCTAACAATTCTAATATATCGTAGTGAAAATCATTGTATAAGATGATTTGAATAAAATATTTATTACACAAAAGATCTGAAAGTTATATAAGTGTATCCAAATCAAATCAAAACTAAAAATATTAAATATGACTTACCCCAATTATTTAGTCAGGGCTTCAATATTTACAAAATAAACACTCTTGGCCTTTGCCTGGAGCTGGAGCTCTCCCACAAGCTCTGCTCCTCTTTTCCTCACCCCCAAACTCTGGCTGAACCTTGTTGCCTTCCGTAGGCAACTTCCTAATGCATCATTATCTCATGTGCCAACCAAATCAAGTGGAGTCCAGCAAAGCAAAGTAACAAAGAATATAAAAAAGGAAAGAAAAGTGAAGTCCTACAAAGCAAAGCAACAACAATTATGCGTTGCTTTTCTTTTTCCTTTTTTTATTTTATTTTATTTTATAATAAATATAATATAATATATAATGATGAATAATTTAATTTAGAAATTTAAAATAAAGTGTTATGAATTTTTGGAAAGAAAATTAAATTACTAAAATAAGCAATTAATTAAACAAGATGAAATAAATATCTTAGAATTTCAAATCCACCACTAACCTCATAATTAAGAGTAATTGTACTCCTTAAAAAAACATTGATTTGGATACTGTGATGTAAATTGATCAGAAATATATCGTTAATAGGATTTGTATATCAAAACCAGAAATGCATGAATCATCTTCGCTTAGCATAGATCGTCACCACTAAACTACAGTGTAATGTACAACCTGTTTTACTAGGTATGGCTTGTCTAACAATTCTAATACACAACAGTGAAAACCATTGTATAAGATGATTTGAATAAAACATTTATTATACAAAAGATCTGAGAGTTATATAACTATATCTAAATCAAATCTAAACTAAAAATACTAAATACAATTTACCTCAATTATTTAGTCAGAGCTTCAATATTTACAAAATAAACTCTTGGCCCTTGCCTGGAGCTGGAGCTATCCTGCAAGCTCTGCTCCTCTTTTCCTCGACCCCAAAATCTGGCAGAACCTTGTTGCCTTCTGTGGGCAACTTCCTAATGCATCAATGTCAAATCAAGTGGAGTCCTGATCACACCCTACAACTTACACTTTGCTAGTCCTCAAGCAAAATAAAACTAAAAATAAAATAAAATAAAACTTATCTATGTCATTTTCATAGGAAACACAATTGCATTTATCGTATGCAACTAGCCTTGGAGCCCATAAGTTACCCTTAGTGGACGAGTTGCAATCTCATGAGGGTTTACAGTGAATATTAGGGGTGGGCAACGGTTTATCCGAACCGCTCAAACCGTCCAATCCGCCCAACCCGCATATAAATGGGCGGTTTCGCAAACATAATGCGGGTGGATGCGGTTTGAAATATGACAAATTTGCGGGTTGCGGGCGGGTCGCGGGTTAAACCGCAACCCGTAAAAACCGCCCGCACTTTAATTATTATTATTAATTTTTTTTTATATACCAACTTTGTAACTTTAACAGGAGCACCATTATGTTATCTATGACACTAGAATCCTTATTTTTAAATATTTCTCAACTTTCGCCATTATCAAGTCCTAAACTTGGTTTCTTATATGATTTTTATTAGTGACTCATCCACTTTTTTCTAATAAAATTTTCTTTCTGGTGGTCGATAGAACTTCTAGTTTGATTATTGATTACTGAACTGACAATTCTAATTGAGTTCAACCTTAATGCATTGATATACATTTTTTAATGCATTGATATACATTTTTTTCATGACAAAAATGCTAGTGTAGGGTCTCTTTGTTTTTGGTACTTTCATTTAATGCATTGATATTCAATTTTTATTTGTAAACTCATTAGAAAATTGTTGTCAAATGATCTCGAATATATAAAATGAATCTGATGCCTAAATTCGATGGGAAAAAAAAAACTCAAAAATTAATTTTTAAAGAAAAAAGTGTAAACCGCAAACCGCCCGCAACCGCCCGCACATCTGCAAACCCTACCCGCACAAACCGCAAACCGCACTGCGGGCGGTTGCGGGTTGACTTTTTCCCAAACCGCATAGATGCGGGCGGGTCAAAACCGAACCGCAAACCGCACAAAACCGATCCGCGAACACCCCTAGTGAATATACTCATAAAATTCAGATTTTTTTTTTTAAGAAAATATTCATAGAGATAATTGTTAATTTTAATATATTAGCAAAAGAATTATCAGAGTTCAAAATACTACCAATTAGTGAAAATAATTTGTCTCTCTCTACATTCGGTGTTGTGCAAATTATAGCCGACAAAAATATTAGTTAATCTCTAAATGAAATAAGACTCTAGTTCTATCAGAAGCATGTTTCGACTCCAATCTCACAGATATTGCACTTAACAAATGAATCATTAGATATGGTGCAAATTTGTGTACTCTTAACATATGCGAGTGAAATTAATATAAACAAATTAAAATATCTTGCATATAAGTGATGAAAGACGCTAGCATGAAAGAATACAATCTCTTCAAAAGAATGCTAAATGTTGAAAATTTACACTAACACCTCTATCCATCATGTCTGTTTCTAAATTTTACCAACTTTGGGATCAAATAGGACTTTTATTAGGTTAGTCAAACAGGGTTTGGGATAGGTAAAAAAATGGGTAAGAATCAATATCTCCTTTTGAGTGTAAGAGAGTAGTCAAAATTATTATATCATGCTTTCAACATTCTCTTTCTTCAACAATATGTATCAGTATAGACTTATTTCCATAATCTTACATCTTTCTTTTTTCTTTTTTCCTCTTCTTCTTCTTCATTTTTTATTTTTATTGTATTTTTTATTTTTGTTGTTGTTGTTGTTGTTGTTTATTCTCTATCCTCTTCCTTATCAATTCCTTCATTATTTTGCTCCTGAAGAGGTCAGTTATCACCAGGGGTTTATTGAATGAAAGGTTTGGCATATAGGCTCAAATTGGTTTCTAAGGATTTTTGAGTGTAGAAAAAAATGTTAAAGCTCAAATAATACAAAAATAGCCTAAATCATTTCCCAGAATTTGGCACAATTTTTCAACTTTCATGATTTTTAGAGGGTGTAAATGCAACATGATTTCTCAACATTCAACCAAAATGAAAAATGTGAGACTGAACAATGAAATAGTGCGCTTCCAAATGAATAGTTAAAAAGAATGATAGGCTCAAAATCTCATACGGGTATAAAGTCTCCACATTAGTCATCAAGATATTCTAGTCTAAGTCTAAGAATTAATCAAATAATATTTAAGCGGCTATGTGTATGTGCTGATCATCCAAATATGAGACAGATAATTATTTTTAATCAAAAGATAGTATAATAAACTAAGATATAATAAAAATGCTAAAGGGCCCTTCTTCAATGTTAGTTACAATGGGCCCTTCTTCAATGTTAGTTACATTTGACATGTGAGATTCACTTTCTATGTGTTAATTTTACTATTAGTTGGTGATATCGCGTACTAATGATGACGTGATATTATTATTATATTAAATTTTTAATCAAATTTTATATAAAAAATAATTTATCATTATATAATTTATTTTAAGACTTACATCCATATTTTTTTATATTGTCTATGATACATTAGTTATAAATAACATAATTTTTTTAATGTTTCTCGAAATCAATTGTAAAAACTTGCGTGAAATATTTTTGTAAAATTTTTTGATATTATAATTAATAAGTACCCCCTAATTTAACTTTCTAGCTCCGTCACTGTGCACAGCTCTTTTTGAATACCTTACCTTCATTAACACATATTTGAATGAGCAAGCCAAATATGCCTCTTCATTTTCCATTTTCTTTAGCCAAATTTAAATTTAAACCCATCCCTTAAAAGAAGGTAAAATATCCATTTTTGTCATTAGGTCTTGTTTAGATGCACAACCCTTTTTTAGCTTGTAGTATGTTATAGCGACCCATTTTTTGGTTAAACTCTGTATGATTGATTGCTACAAAATCACTTTCTAAGCATATATTTTTGTTTGGAAGTTCATATAATTATTTTCCAAATTATATATTTGGAAAATAATCATCTACTATGTTTACAAAATTCACCGCTTCAATTTTTTTTTATTATAAATTTTATGTTTAAACTAATAATAATATAATGACCAAAATTATTTAGGCCTATTTTTTAAACAAAATTTGAGGCTTAAGACCAGCATTAATCACTTGCCCTGCTCTGCTATTAGTGGTGGTGGTGGTGGTGGTGGCAGAGGTGGGCTAGTCAGGGACAATGGGAGGGGGTTGGGGGAGTTGTGGCTCCTATAAGGATTTCGGAAATCTCATGTTTATTTGTATGCTATAAAGTATGTGTATTTCGAAAAACATATTGTACCCGTATTGGGTACTTACCGGCACCTGGTATTTATATCGGATACACAAAACATGTATTTAAATTTTTTCTTCTTAATTTTTGGCGTACCTAGAAGTAGCTTAGTATATACCTAAGTTGTACCATACCTTAATTGAGACAATATTTTCTTTTACTACAGAGATAAAATTCTTTCCACTAGATTTCTTTTTTATTTTCAATTTTTTGTTTAGTATGATTTTAAAATTAAGCATTTGTAAGTTATTTAATGGGAGAGGCTTCTCTCCAGTTTACAGTGTGTACTGGAACGTACTATTGGGCTCGTGGGGTCCACTACGAGTTCTGTTTCGATAATCTGAACCGTTTAATGTGTAAAGTTTGTCGAGTACTTCATACTTGTAAAAAATCACATTGATCGGATATCGGTAGCCCCTTGATCGGTACACATTTTTGTCAACAGTAAATATGATTTTAAAAATAAATTGTTAACAAAAATCTGTTCCGATTAAGGGGCTACCGATATCCGATCAATGTGATTGTTTGCAAGCATGAAGTACTCGACGAGCTCTACACATTGAACGGTTTGGATCATCGAAACAGAATCCGTGGTGGATCCCATGGGCCCAACAATAAGCTCTAGTCCACACGGTGGACTGGAGAAAAGCCTCGCCCTATTTAATGTATGGGCAAATTACTCACAAGTCCTTTTTGAAAAGTGTGTATTCTATTTAATCTCAAAGCCTTTTTGTCACGACCCAAACCCGCCCCTATAGGTTTAGCGTTGTAACCGGCCAGTAATCCGTAGATTACCTACGGCCTCAACGACAAAATTTCAAAATTATTTAATTTTATCGGGGCCTGAAACGGAAACAAAACAAAAATGATGATGTCCATCGAACTGTGCATACATGATTAACTGAAATAACTAAAACATTCTTAACACACTTTTATAGATACATGTACGAAGACATATTTTATATCATATCTCACACACTACGTGAAAGACTTCTAACCAAGTGCAAAGATTATCCCAAGCTTGGCAAAACAAAACAAAACAAAACAAGCCTCTATAAAGAGGCACTATTGGGTGGCTTGACAAAAAGGCGGACTCCTGAGCAACTCTAATATTGATCCTCTAATTGCTCACCTACACCTACATATACATAAATAGAGAGTGAGCTAACGCCTAGTGAATAATACCAAAGTAAAGAGTTTTAAGGAATGATGTCCATCATAGAGTCTTATGCATATTTAGATTTCAGTCAGAAACGGATTCATATACATATTCATATTCAGATTTTGCATATAATCATACATGGTACATCCATTAACGCTAACAAATCCGATGACCCATAAAGGGACGGCCATAAAGGCATTCTGATGACCCATAAAGGGACGCCCATAAAAGCATTCCGATGACCCAAAAGGGGACTTGATGACCCATGAAGGGACGCAAAATATCACATAATACTATGGATGCCACGTGTACATTTCAAAAAAACTTGGACGAGCATTCATTCATACAAAATATAGCATTTTCGAAAACTGATCATTTCATACCATCAGAAAATAATCAAAGTCTAACATAACTTTACAGAGTTATTACTTACAGTGTTCAAATGTCTGGTTCGCCCTTGTAGTTGACCCTACACAATTCATAATACACATAGAAATCAGGTCACAATACAATTTATTCGGTTTTTAACTTGTTTAATTCTCTTAGGCTTCCTTTTTACTCTTTTAATTTATTTATAATGTTCAATGTATGCCTAAGAGTGCTTAGAAATAAAAGAGAACGGAAATCGGGACATGAAATAGCTTTTCAAACCTTTTAGAAATAGGGTTCCTCGCTCGAGCGCAACATTGGCCGCTCGAGCTGACCCCTTAGTTTGCAAAAATACTGGTTGCTTGCATTCTACGCTCGAGCGGAAACTTCTCCGCTCGAGCGATGAAGCCGATTTATGGTTTTTCTAGAATGTTGTTTGTGCTACAAAACAAAACTTTAAATGACACAACTTACATGTTTGTCCTATATATCAACATACAACTTCTAATATGATATAATGCCAATTCTATAAGATTTGAAGCTCAAATCCCCTAGGATTCATCATACAAGCCCAAATTATTTCAAATTCATTTCCATAACTTCATAATTCATGCACATCAATTCTACATTTCATGGATTGTACATGCATGTGAAATGTAGACTCTAATTTCATCTCAAATAGTGGAAATGGCACTCAAATTCATGAGATTCAATAAAATTATGTATGCATGTGTGATTTGGTGCCAAATTCTCCATGTTTCAAAAATCATTTTTATTTATTTTATGAAGCATAACTTGAAGCTATAAAGCCCCTTCTAAAAATATTTGCATGTATAAAATTGTAATAACCCTCACCACTGTTTACTGATTAACCACTGATTACTGCTAAACTGAAACTGAACATGATTAGTAATTGAATTGATTGAAATACTGGACTGACTGATTGAAGGTGCTAGTTTAAATGCATTTCTATCTATTGACTGTTTAAATTATCTGTTCATATTTTATGCATTAAACTGCAAATTGAAGGCCTTATCGGCGGATGAACCAGAAATTGACTGATGTTTTATGATCATTAGAATTTATAGGATTTTATGGAGTATTTATCTGAAAAGTGATTTGGTATGATTAAAATAGATTGAATTGAGCTAAATTGCAATAGTTGGCTTAATTACCAACATGTCACTTAGTGGACCACTTAGGCAACACATATTTGAGCTTTATTATACATTCAACAAAACATTTCATCAGCCTTTTTCCTTGTTATTTCCGACTATAGAGAGAGAGAGATAGGGAGTTAGAGTGAATTCATCTTGTATTGGTTGGAAATTGAGAAGATTGGAAGAGTTTGTGATCAATTGAGCTTCTAGACTTGTATTTGAGAACTTAGGTAAGGAGTTCATCCTTTTAATTGTGAATTTAAGTTAGTCCTTGCATGTTTCATGCTAATTTGAAGAGTTGAGCCTAGAATTGGTTTAAATTGTTGCATTAGAGCTTGAATCATGCATGCATGTGTGCATTGTTGAGTTTGGAGGTTTGATTCCATGGAAATCTTGTATGCATGTTCATGTTTATGTTAAAGTTCAGGATTTCATCTTGTTTTTGAAAGAATTGGCTCAATAGAGCATGAATTTGAGGCTTGAAAGTTGTTTAAAGTTATGCATGTCCATTTGAAGTCATGTTCAACAAATTGGTTTGAAATTGGATTTAATTGAACTACCATTGGGCTTTGATTTCCTAAATTGATCTTTGAAACATGTAATATTATGGGTTTTAAAGTGTTTTCCAGAAAATTAGCCCAAGAGGATCGAAATTTGTGCATTGAAACTTGGTTTTGAGCTTGAATGTGCAATCTGGATTTTCCAGGTTTTGGTCTTCCTCTCAAGTGGGGAGAGTGGCGCTCGAGCGGGGAATTCGAGCTCCTAGCATCTTGTATTGTTTTACAGTCTGCTCGAGCGGAGAAATGTACACTCGAGCGGAGGCTTGTGTCACACGCTCGAGCGGGTGTCGAGCGCCCATCGAGCGTGAATTTCACCTATCCAGTACTTTTGCAGTCCGCTCGAGCGTGGAAGTTGACGCTCGAGCAAAGACCTTTGTCAGCATGTCCGCTCGAGAGGGGAAAGTGACGCTCGAACGGGACCTCTATTTTCTGAAAATTCTGAAAATGTTTTTAAGATACATCTTTGCATCCTCATCCCATCCTAGGCATTCTTAGGTCTAAGTTTAAGACATCTTAATGAGGATATAGATGTAGAACCACACCGAGGCAAATTAGGGATTAAGTTATTATATTCCCGAATGTGAAACTTAGTGTGTGTTCATCCTGTAAACTGTGTAGGGTTGGCAACTGGAGACGCTCTAGCTTACTATAGCCCAGAACTCTGTGAGTAACAATTGTGTAAAGATATGTTCAAATATGAATATCTTTTGAATACTGAACTGTACTGTTTTCTAAAATGATACTGTTACGGAATGAATGTATGTTCTCTTTTCTGAACTGTATTGTGGCATCCATAGCAACTACTGTTTACTGTTTACTGTTATTGCTACTATTACAGAGATCTCTATCAGTTCCTATCTTGGAACTTCTGTTTACTGTTATGATGGCCATCATTGACTGTTCGGTCTTTTAAGACCTACTATTTACTGTACTGCTATGCTAATGGATGTACCACATATGACTGTTATGACTGAATGACTGATATACTGAATCAATTGATTGTTTTCAATAATGAAGGATATTCATTCTTAATCTCTTTACGCATTATGTTATTCACTGAGCTTTAGCTCACTACTTATATATATATGTAGGTGTTCAGGCACCGGACCGCTGCTAGGGGCGTTAGGCAAGCTTTTGTTTTGTCAGCCAACCACTGTGCCTCACTGCGAGGTTCCAAGTGTAATCAAGCTTAGGCTGCTTTTGGGGTGTCCCAGTTTCACCCAACTGTCACTGTTCTGTAATACAGTATAGACTGAAAGTTTTTGTACTATACTGTCTTAATAGGGATTGAGTCCCTGATCTGGATGATTGTAAATGTTGTGCTTACTGTTTTGTACTGATTGTATATATGTATGTATGAAAAGTCTTTTTACATACAGACTGTCACAGCTCATTGGACATTGTTTATTTACTGATTAGGCTTCCGCCATGCCCTTATACTCTGTATTACCGTATTACTGTTAAGCAGGCCTTCGGTAATCTCAGATTACTGGCTGGTTACGGTGCTAAACCCATAGGGCGGGTTTGGGTCGTGACAGAGTGGTATCAGAGCCAAGTTCTACCGCGAGTTATACAGCACACACGTGTCCAAATGAGCTATAGGAAGTCCTAGAAAAGTGATTAGGGCATTACATGAGCATGATAAGTGTGTGTGGCTAAGGCATGAATATAACTGTTAATGTGATAATCTATCTAAGTATGCAACTGCCTATGTTTATAATTGTTATAACTGCCTATAGTGAAATGGACAACGCAAGAAATGTTGATGAAACTGAATCCTCTGAGGCAAGAATGGCAAGGTTGGAGATAATGGTGGAATTACTAACTCAAAGACTAGAGCAACAACAGAACCCATAGCCTCCACCTCCTCCTCCGGTACAGCCGAAACATAATGTTAATGATGAGGATATAATTGCTCTCACCCAAAAGTTCAGCAAAATGAAACCGCCATCCTTTTAGGGAGGCCTTGAGCCGCTAAAGGCTGAAGCTTGGGTTCTTGAGACAGAAAAATTGTTCAAAGTTTTTCCATGTTCTGAAGCACACAAAGTGCTATTAGCCACTTTTACTTTACAGGAAGAGGCTAGAAGGTGGTGGGTGCTAGTCCGTGACACCAACACCGTTATGACTTGGGCTCAATTCAAAGGAGCCTTCTTTGAAAAGTATTTCCCTTAGTGTGTCAGGGACAAAAAAGTGACATAATTTGAAGAGTTGAGACAGGGTACCATGTCCGTTGCTGAGTATGAAACAAAGTTCACCGAGCTTGCTAGATATGCACCACACATGGTGGACACCAACTACAAGAAGGCCAGAAAGTTTGAGGGCGGCCTTAATGTTGCAATACTTGACAGAATAAATGTTTTAAAACTACTGAACTATGTAAATGTTCTTGACCGAGCATTAATGGCTAAGTCGAACATCGAGGCACTGAAACAAACTGAAACACCAGCATCTGAATGGCGTGGTAAAAAGCAGGATTTTAAATTCAAGAAAGACAGAAACAACCCGTTGAACAAGAAACAGAATACAGGGTCAACGACTACTTCTAGTCAAGGAAACCGTTCTATACCGCCCTGTTCTGAATACGGTAAGAATCACAAGGGGGTTTGTTATAAAATCTCTGGTGCTTGTTACAGGCGTGGCAAGGTGGACCACATGGTTAAAGATTGCCCTTCCACTTCACAAGGCAATAGCAAAGCTGCACTAAGCGTAGCAGCATCAACTGTTGCACCAAAACCGAACCCCAAAGCTACTGGTAAAGAGCCTATGAGACAAGGCCGAGTGTTCGCACTCGTACCAAGAGACGTCCAAAATACCGAGACTGTTGTGTCAGGTATCCTCTTTATTTGTACTCAAAATGCATATGTACTGATTGATTCGGGGTCTACACATTCATATGTATCGCATGCTTTTTCGCGAAAATTGAATAGACCATTGGAACCCATTAATTACTTGTTAGCCGTATATTCACCTGTTGGGGGACCTGTAACTTGTGCTTATATGTACCCTGCATGTGAAATTATTGTTGGGGATATGCATCTGTATATTTATTTACTGCCTCTGAACATTGATCATTTTGATGTGATATTGGGAATGGATTAGTTAACAAAATATCATGCTACTAAAGACTGTGTGACTAAACAAGTTGTTTTTTGTCCACCTGGTTTACCTGAATTTGTGTTTAATGGAAGTGGAGTAGTACCTCCCCCGTATTTGATTTCGTCTATGAAAGCTGTTAAATTGATTAGAAATGGGTGTAAAAGGTATCTATGTACTGTATTGACTGTACCTACTGATGTTAACGCTAATGTGAACAGTATTCCTATAGTCAGGGAATTCCCAGATGTTTTTCCAGATGATCTACCAGGGGATTTGATTGATAGGGACATTGAGTTCATCATTGATGTGATTCCGGGTACACAGCTAGTATCTAAAGCTCCTTACCGAATGGCTCCGACTGAACTGAAAGAATTGAAAGTGCAACTGCAAGAACTGTTAGATAAGAAGTTCATCAGGCCCAGTACTTCACCATGGGGCGCGCTTGTCTTGTTTGTGAAAAAGAAGGACGGCTCATTGAGACTTTGTATTGACTACCGTGAACTGAACAAGGTAACTGTGAAAAATAAATATCCATTGCTGCGTATTGATGACTTATTTGATCAGTTACAGGGTGCTCAAGTATTCTCTAAGATTGATCTCAGATCCGAATATCATCAGCTGAAAGTTAAACCAGAGGACATTGACAAAACTGCTTTTCAAACGAGGTATGGACATTACGAATTTTTAGTTATACCTTTCGGAGTTACCAATGCACCTGCTGCATTTATGGACCTCATGAACAGAATTTTTAAACCATTCCTCGATGACTTTATTGTTGTATTCATAGATGACATTCTGATTTATTCTAAGAGTAGAGAAGAACATGAACATCATCTGAGACTTGCCCTACAGACCCTAAGAGAACAGAAACTTTATGCTAAACTGTCTAAATGTGAATTTTGGCTTGATCATGTTATGTTTTTGGGACATGTCATTAGCAAGAATGGAATTTCAGTTGATCCACAGAAAGTTGAAGCAGTAGTAAACTGGCCTAGACCAACAAACGTGACAAAAGTCCGAAGCTTTTTGGGATTGGCCGGGTATTACAGAAGATTTGTCAAAAATTTCTCCAAAATTACCCTACCACTGACTCAGTTAACTCAGAAGGGGATATCATTTGACTGGACTGACCAAAGGGAATCAACATTCCAAGAGTTGAAAACTTGACTTGTGACTGCACCGGTTCTTACCCAACCTTCAGGTACGGATGGTTATACTGTATTTAGTGATGCTTCTCATAAGGGTTTGGGATGTGTTTTAATGCAGAATGGGAGAGTTATTGCCTATGCTTCCCGACAACTGAGACTGCATGAAAAGAACTACCCGACCCATGACTTGGAACTTGCTGCAGTAGTGTTTGCATTGAAAATCTGGCGTCACTACCTTTATGGGTCAACATGTGAAGTATATATAGATCACAAGAGTTTGAAGTATTTCTTTACACAGAAAGAACTGAACATGAGGCAGCGGAGATGGCTAGAACTGATTAAAGACTATGACCTACAGATTTTGTACCATCCCGAGAAAGCCAACACCGTTACCGATGCATTGAGTTGGAAGTCAATTGGAAACTTAGCCTGTTTGCTCACCGGACAGAAAGAGTTGCTTTGTGACCTTGAAAGATCTGAAATTGAGATTGTTTTGCGAGAACAAGGTGGAATAATAGCTGCTATTTCTGCTCAACCGGCATTGATTGAAGAAATTAAAGAGAAACAGCAACAGGATGACTTCTTGAAGAAGATCATCGATGAACGAGAATCTAAACCGAGGCTGGATTTCAAATTTGAAAATAATGTACTGAAATTTTAGGGAATACTGTGTGTACCGAGTGATACTGAACTGAAAAGAAGAGTTCTGCAAGAAGGTCACAATTCGAAATTTTCTATCCATCCAGGGAACACAAAAATGTACCAAGACTTGAAACTGAATTTCTGGTGGCCAGGAATGAAGAAAGAGATTGCTGATTTTATTTCGAAATGTCTTCATTACCAACAAGTTAAAGCCGAACATCAACGACCCACAGGTTTATTGCAGCCCTTATCGATACCGGAGTGGAAATAGGAACATATCACCATGGATTTTATTGTGGGATTGCCTCGCTCCAATAAAGGTATAGACTCAATTTGGGTTATTGTTGACAAACTGACTAAATCTGCTCACTTCTTACCTGTCAAAACCATTTATAATGCAGACAAATTGGCTATACTCTATATTGATGAAATTGTTAGGTTGCATGGAGTGCCTGTGTCCATTGTTTCTGATAGGGACTCGAAGTTTACATTGAGATTTTGGCAAAGCTTACAAACTGCATTGGGTACTGAACTGAGACTGAGTAGTGCCTATCATCCTCAGATAGATGGCCAGTCAGAAAGGACCATCCAGACTCTGGAGGATTTACTGAGAATGTGTGTTCTTGATTTCCAAGGAAATTGGGAAAGCCATTTGCCGTTGGCTGAATTTGCCTACAACAACAGCTTTCATTCAAGCATTGGTATGGCGCCTTTCGAGGCATTGTACAGCAGGAAATGTCGATCTCCGATCTGCTGGGCAGAAGTTGGAGATGGGCTTTTACTTGGGCTCGAGATTGTGCAAGAAACTACGGAAAAAGTGAAACTGACACAACAAAGACTGAAAACCGCACAGAGCCGACAGAAAAGTTATGCGGATGTCAGAAGACGAGACAGAGAATATGAAGTAGGTGATCACGTGTTCGTGAAAGTGACACCAATGAAAGGCCAGACTCGTTTTGGAGTCAAGGGTAAGCTAGCGCCGAGATATGTCGAACCGTATGAGATTATTGAGAAAATCAATCCGGTGGCGTATCAAGTAGCGCTTCCTCTTGAAATGGAGCATATGCATAACGTCTTTCACATTTCTATGTTGAGGGACTACCTCCAGGATCCTTTCCATGTGATTGAGCCTACTCGTGTAGTGCTGAGTGATGACTACCCTTACGAGGAACGGCCTATACAGATTGTGAACAGACGGATCAAAAAGTTGAGCAACAAAGAGATCCCGTTAGTGAAAGTTGACTGGAAAAACCATGGTGGCATGTATGCCACTTGGGAAAGGGAAGATGACATGGCCAAGAGATATCCTGAATTGTTCCCACTAAATCTTGTTTTCTTCCAGAATGAAGGTAATTCGAGTTTGGAGGACCAAACTCTTTATAAGGAGGGGAGACTGTAATAACCCTCACCACTGTTTACTGATTAAGCACTGATTACTGCTAAACTGAAACTGAACATGATTAGTAATTGAATTTATTGAAATACTGGACTGACTGATTGAAGGTGCTAGTTTAAATGCATTTCTATCTGTTGACTGTTTAAATTATCTGTTCGTGTTTTATGCATTAAACTGCAAATTCAAGGCCTTATCGGCGGCTGAACCAGAAATTGACTGATGTTTTATGATCATTAGAATTTATAGGATTTTATGGAGTATTTATCTGAAAAGTGATTTGGTATGATTAAATTAGATTGAATTGAGCTAAATTGCAATGGTTGGCTTAATTACCAACATGCCACTTAGTGGACCATTAGGCAACACATATTTGAGCTTTATTATACATTCAACAAAACATTTCATCAGCCTCTTTCCTTGTTATTGTCGACTAGAGACAGAGAGATAGGGAGTTGGAGTGAATTCATCTTGTATTGAATTCATCTTGTATTGCTTGAAAATTGAGAAGATTGGAATAGTTTGTGATCAATTGAGCTTCTAGACTTGTATTTGAGAACTTAGGTAATGAGTTCATCCTTTTAATTGTGAATTTAAGTTAGTCCTTGCATGTTTCATGCTAATTTGAAGAGTTGAGCCTAGAATTGGTTTAAATTGTTGCATTAAAGCTTGAATCATGCATGCATGTGTGCATTGTTGAGTTTGGAGGTTTGATTCCATGGAAATCTTGCATGCATGTTCATGTTTATGTTAAAGTTCATGATTTCATCTTGTTTTTGAAAGAATTGGCTCAATAGAGCATGAATTTGAGGCTTGAAAGTTGTTTAAAGTTATGCATGTCCATTTGAAGTCATGTTCATGAAATTGGTTTGAAATTGGATTTAATTGAACTACCCTTGGGCTTTGATTTCCTAAATTGATCTTTGAAACATGTAATATTATGGGTTTTGAAGTGTTTTCCAGAAAATTAGCCCAAGAGGATCGAAATTTGTGCATTGAAACTTGGTTTTGAGCTTGAGTGTGCAATCTGGATTTTCCAGATTTTGGTCTTCCGCTCGAGCGGGGAGAGTGGCGCTCGAGCAGGGAATTCGAGCTCCCAGCATCTTGTATTGTTTTACAGTCCACTCGAGCAGAGAAATATACGCTCGAGCGGAGGCTTGTGTCACACGCTCAAGCAGGTGTCAAGCGCCCATCGAGCGTGAATTTCACCTATCCAGTACTTTTGCAGTTTGCTCGAGCGTGGGAGTTGACGCTCGAGCGAAGACCTTTGTCAGCATATCCGCTCGAGCGGGGAAAGTGACACTCGAGCGGGACCTCTATTTTCTAAAAATTCTGAAAATATTTTTAAGATACATCTTTGCATCCTCATCCCATCCTAGGCATTCTTAGGCCTAAGTTTAAGACATCTTAATGAGGATATAGATGTAGAACCACACCGAGGCAAATTAGGGATTAAGTTATTATATTCCTGAATGTGAAACTTAGTGTGTGTTCACCCTGTAAACTGTGTAGGGTTGGCAACTGGAGACGCTTTAGCTTACTGTAGCCCAGAACTCTGTGAGTAACAATTGTGTAAAGATATGTTCAAATATGAATATCTTCTGAATACTGAACTATACTGTTTTCTGAAATGATACTGTTACGGAATGAATGTATGTCCTCTATTCTGAACTGTATTGTGGCATCCATAACAACTACTGTTTACTGTTTACTGTTACTGCTACTGTTACGGAGATCTCTATCAGTTCCTATCTTGGAACTTCTGTTTACTGTTATGATGGCATCATTGACTGTTCGGTCTTTTAAGACCTACTATTTACTGTACTGCTATGCTAATGGATGTACCACATATGACTGTTATGACTGAATAACTGATATACTGAATCAATTGATTGTTTTCAATAATGAAGGACATTCATTCTTAATCTCTTTACGCATTATGTTATTCACTGGATTTTAGCTCACTGCCCATATATATATGTAGGTGTTCAAGCTCCGGACCGTTGCTAGGGACGTCAGGCAAGGTTTTGTTTTGTCAGCCAACCACTATGCCTCACTGCGAGGTTCCAAGTGTAATCAAGCTTAGGCTGCTTTTGGGGTGTCCCAGTTTCACCCAACTGTCACTATTCTGTAATACTGTATAGATTGAAAGTTTTTCTACTGTACTGTCTTAATAGGGATTGAGTCCCTGATCTGGATGATTGTAAATGTTGTGTTTACTGTTTTGTACTGATTGTATATATGTATGTATGAAAAATCTTTTTACATACAGACTGTCACAGCTCATTGGACATTGTTTATTTACTAATTTGGTTTCCGCCATGCCCTTATACTCTGTACTACTGTATTACTGTTAAGCAGGCCTTCGGTAATCTTGGATTAGTGGCCGGTTACGGTGCTAAACCCATAGGGGCGGGTTTGGGTCGTGACAAAAATTAATTCAAAATTAAACTAATTTTTTATTCTCAAATATAAATTAGAGTTTATTTCCACATTTGTCCAAATTTAAATTTAATTCATAATCTTCATATCAAGCCCAATTTCAAACTCACAAATTCTAAAACATGAATTAAACTTTCAAAATATAATCTCAAAACTTGGGTTCATACATGGCTTGTCTAAAAACACACAAACTCTCAATTAATCAAGAAAATATGATCAATTTTAAATCATTTACATCAAAACTCCTTTAATTTAAAAAATTGAACTCATTTGTTCATAAATTCATAATTTTCCAAAACTTAGTTCTCATTTCATAAAAACATAAAATCAATTCCAAGAAATCTATGATGCATGCAAATTTACATCTCATATACATCAAGGTTTCCAAACCCAAGCTCAGCTAAAGAATTATAATTATTTCCAAATTGATTAACCTTAACCATGTTCATGAATTAATTCTTTAATTTCTCCAAATTAAATGCATGTAAAAATAAGACTCAAATTCATATAAGATATGCAAAATCAAATCCAAAATAATTAATTTCTAAGTTGATTTTCATAATCATTAACCTAATTCATTTGCATGGGTCAAATCGTTAAATAAATCATTGTTGCATGTAATTTATAGAACTCAATTCAAGAATAATTCTCTAAATTGAACCTAATTTTAACAAATTAAAAGAATCATAACTCATGTTTTTCAACCTAACTTGATTTAACATACAAATCCAATTTCTATGAATTTATAATTAATCCTCAAATCTTTATTTTGAATCTTCTCAAAATCCACCTTCAATAAATTTTTGTCTAGATTAAGTAAACAACATTAGAAAGAGAACGAAATTTCTTACCTTAAGATAAATTTTTCATAATTTTTAACTTCACTTTTAGTATCCCACAAAACCATCTTCTTCTTTATTATTCCTATCATCCTTCTCTTTTCTTGATTCCACTTCTCCAGAATCTCTTTCTCCCTCTCTCCGTACGGTTTTCTCTCCCGGCTTCTCTATAGTTTTTTTTTTTTTCAACTCATATAGTTCCAACCAACAACAAATTGAGCACTCATTCTCTCTCTCCTCACATATAGCTAAACGCACCCTCTAGTGAAAGAATTCTATATTCTTCTCCATTGTTCTAACTCTTCTTCTTAATTATGTAATTATTTAGAATTAACTTAATTTACTAATTGCACACAACTTAATTAATTAGGATTAGTTTGGCACACTAATTACACTTTAATTTAATTAAACCACAATTAACCATACTTAATCGTAATCGATAAATTTTACATAGCTCAATTTGTCTAATTGACTTTAATTAAGTCCCAATCAATCATAATTAAATTTATTAATCCGAATCAGATTTTTAATCAATATTCCAAAAGGCTCCAATTATTAAATTGAACTTATTATCATAATCATTTTTGGTTTCGTAAATCACCCAAGCTTTTAATTTCAGATCAAACTCAAAATTTTCATCAATAAATTACATACTCAATTGAATACCTCATAATTAAATTTAATTCATAATAATCGTAATTTTCAATTCTCATAACTTAATTAACTCCAATTCAGACCTAATTGATTAAATCTTAATCTTATTAAACTGAATCGAACATTTAATTAAACTCCCATATGATCCGATACTCAAAATTAAAATAATTCAATTCACGAATTATACTCTCTTGAGCCATCTAAGCTTTCAATTTCTAATTCCAAATTAAATCCTTATTAAAATCAAATATAAATCAGATTCCAAAATTTCCATAAATCCCAAATTACCTTAGAGTAACAACTAATTAGAATCTAAATCTCCTTAATCAATTAAACATAACATCACATACACAATGAGGTTGGCTTAGTCTAAAGTTTATGCTAATTAAGTTCAAAAATTATGTTAAATACAGATATGAAATCGGTTTTGGTTTCTAGCACCTTTAAGGCTATGTAAATTTTCAGTTCAGAGCCCCAATTGCAATAGATTTTCCTATGCTCAACAGATATAAATTCATAATCACATAATAACTCACATAATTAAACATACAAATTCATATCAAACACATAATCACACATGTAATTAAGTATATTACAGATTGGGTTATCATACTTTTATATAGAACCAAAAGTCGTATACCCATTTATCTTCTCCTCTTTCCTTACACCTTACTTCTTCACTGTATCTCTCTTTCTCTGATATCGACGACGACCGCAACCACATTTTGCTTTATTGATAATGCTATTGCTGGACCAAATTATAGTTTTTTTGGGGAACACAAGAACACATGATGGTTTATTTGTTTTGGCAATTGATGTGGAATTAGTTTTGTAGAATCTTGAACTCAGACTTTTTGGTGAAAAAGTTGGAATCTCCCTTTTCTGTTAATATGGTTATTTGTTGGACCAATATAGAGTTCGCGTTATTCACCCAAAAAACCTAGACTTCGTGTTATTAACATAAGAACGGTCGATGGTTTATTCGTTTTCAGACGTTTGATATACAACTATGTGAGGGGGCATTGAGTGATATTGGTTTTTCTAAATACTTTGGCATTGTCTTATGATGCTTCTATCCTATCTATATTTTTTGGTATTTTGTAGCTTTGTCCCATACATTCGTATCTGTATTTTTATGTTCTTTTATGTTATTTTGTCAATGAGTTATCACATTACGATTCCAATCTCATTTTGTAATTCTTTTGTTAGCAGATATTTTAATATTATAATGTGTTATAGATTATCAGCAATGATTGAGGGCCACAATTTTTGTGGCTCAAATGGCTCGAAATTGCTAAAACGATATCGTTTTGAGTACAAAACAACTTCAAAATTGTCAAAACGACGTCGTTTTGACAATTTTGAGCCATTTGAGCCACAAAAATTGTGGCCCTTAAACATTTTCCATAGATTATATTGTTTGCTTGGGCTCCAAGAAATTTGTTCTCCAAGCTACCTTTCTTTGCCTCTAAGAAAAATGTTTTTTCCTTCCAAATTCTCTTTTCTTTTCCTTCAAGTATTCTTGCCCACCAAGTAACTCTTGTCTTTTCTTTTCCTCCAAGTCTTCTTGCCCACCAAGTTAACCCTTTTCTTGCCCACCAAGTTTCCTCTCCTATAAATTGAGCTAACCCCTTATCTTGAAATAAGAAAGAAAAAGTTTTTGTTATTTTATTATTTTTGTGTGAGATTATCAAGCAAAGAAATAAAGAATGTATGTGATGAAACTTTGGGTTCAACCAATTGTACAGTATTGGTGAACCATACGACTTAGTCGAGCTGTTATATCCTGGGGGGACAAGTCAAGGTTTTTTTCTGCTGCACCGGCGTGAGGCTTTGCCTAACCGTAGAGGGCATGAATCTCTTTAAAAAGAGCGAATTTTCCGCGCCTCAGCCCTTTCAATAGTTATTATAATTTTTATTATTTGTATTTTCTAGTGTTTTATTTGTAATTATCACCAACAATTTTAAGGAGATTCAAACAGTAAAATTCATGGAGCCAATATTGGAGAAGCCCAACAAGAATATCGACGACAAGCCCTTCCGGTTCAAGGAAGCCCATTTCAAGAGATGGAAAGGCAAGATGTTTTTTTACTTCAATCTCATCAAGGTGGCCTATATCTTGACCGATAAAAATCCAAACAAAGTCCCCACTGACGAGATGACCAATGAGGAGTATGCCAAAAAATTGAGAAATACAACACAAATGAATATTAATGTCGGTATTATCTTGTAACACCTCAAAATAAATAGGATAAACCCGTCTCATAACAGAAGATAAAGTTGAAACACGATACTTTCATTAATTTGAATTAGTGTACTAAAGATGACACATGTATTATACATTCATGAATAACTCATCATGAATCTACAACATGTGTTATAAACGGCAAGGAGAGATGAAAGTTAAATAGATATTCAAATGCTCTTTGCAAAACCATGCTTGGTTACAACAAAATGAGTCAGAAGCTCTATACAAATAAAGCCCTAGGCCTGAAAAGAAAATAAATACAAAATGGACAAAAGTGAGCTTCAGCTCCACAATTCTCCCAAGTTAGGTCTTTAGCGGAAGCATATCACCAGCACCTGAAAATGAATTTTCCCAAGTAGGGTGAGCCAAAACCCAATAGAAACAATCTAACACAATATA
The DNA here is from genome assembly GCF_055761805.1 of Camellia sinensis. Classification (NCBI taxonomy): domain Eukaryota; kingdom Viridiplantae; phylum Streptophyta; class Magnoliopsida; order Ericales; family Theaceae; genus Camellia; species Camellia sinensis. The sequence goes on from NC_138973.1 coordinate 86,387,739, forward strand.
TGAATCTTAACAAAGATATAAATATGATGTATATATACAATGCTTGTGACAAAATCGTTCACAACTCTTTCATGCTAAGTTTTATATCACAATTCATGCTACCTTAATCCCATTTTTCATTTCAATCGATTTTATCTCAATTCATGAGTTATTTCCATCTATTACAAACAACCAAACTAAAGATACAACTCAAAAGTTCTCAAATCCATATAATCATCATAGAAACACTTCTATTTGCCATTTTACGGAAATTTCGTCCACGGGATCAGCACCCATGTATACACAATATTTTCGGGACTTTCATCCTAGACACACAGGCCAACTTAATTCAATGGAGTTCCATCCCCTTTCTTCTCCAAAACATGGAGTATATCCCCTTTCTTCTCCTAAACATCATACATATACAATGTATTAACACACAGTCATGTTCAATGACAACCAATAAGAGATTAGTTTCAATTCACCTAATCCTCATGCAATTTCTACAACAACCATGGCTATCCTCCACCGATAAACCAAAACAGATATTTCTAATCAGATGTGCAATCTCTTAAAACAAATAAATTATCCAAATCCTCATTTGTGAGAGGTAATACACATACAACTCCACCATTCATATAGACATTCATCTAATTTCATAACCCCATTACCAATTTTATCATTTATACAAAATAATTATTTGAACTTTTTAGGGCAAAACCCCATTTCCCTCTGAATCCAATTTGTGTCAAATTTTACAATTTTAACACAACAACTCCTCATTTCTACACCCATAACCATTTTCATTATCTTCATTTGAAAACCCCTCTTTTGATTTTGGACCAAAACCCTAAGTTTGTCTAAACTCCTCCAAACTTCAACATTATGTACACAATCAATAAATAACTAAGTTAAAACCCATAAGAAAGTGTAGAAAGTCCCTATCTCAAAGTTAGGAGATGAGCAAAGCAAAGTAAAAACTTCAATGACGCCAAAACCAAGTTCTAATCGGATCAAAACGAAGCTCGAGCAGAAGAACAAAAATTTTGGCAACAAAAATTTAAAAACTAAGCAACCAACCTATTCCAATCATGTTCCAACCAACCTAATAGTCAAACTCAAGTAAGAATAAAGGGAAGAAGACATGAACAACATTTAGAAACCATAAGACCTGAGTCCGGAAAGACAAATGGGTCAGGTCAAAACCGGAATCGCTATAACCTCCCCTCCTTAAAGAATTTCGTTCCTAAAATTTCAAATCAAGTTTTAAAACTAAGTTAAAACCAGCTACAACCAATGATAATCATTTAATTTCATCACCATGACCCATTCTCTGATCATTCAACCACATTAACATAATAAACGAATTCTCAATATTGAGTACACAATTCATATTTCCAAAACATATGCAATGCTCATATTAAACCTCGTGTTTCAAAGACATAGATGACATATACAATGTTCCCATATTCTCAAAACATATACGATGTTCTCATATTTCATTAACATAACAAAATTTCAATACATGATCAAACATCAACAAATAAATCTGGCTATTTCTCACGGACTTCCAACTCACGTTCCCAAGTTGCTTCCTCAACTCTGTGATGTTTCCATAATATCTTAACCAAGGGAATTGTCTTGCCTCGTAAGACTTGGTCCTAGGTATCTAAGACCCTCACCGGTATCTCCTCATACGAGGCATCCTCATCTACCTCTGAGTTGGACCAATCCAACACGTGCGATGGATCCGGCTCATACTTTCGAAGCATGCTAATATTAAACACATCATGAACCTCGGAAAGCTGTGGTGGGAAGGCCAGACGATAAGCTGCCACTCAAATCCACTCAAGGATCTCAAAAGGCCTAATAAATCAAGGGGACAACTTCCTACTTATCCCAAACCTCATCAAACCCCTCCTAGGTGATATCTTTAAGAAGACGTGATCTCCCACCTCAAAAGACAAAGGTCTCTCTTACGGTCGGCATAACTTTTTCTGGCGACTCTGAGCTGTAGCCAACCTTTTACGGATAAGTGTAACTTTCTCTGTCGTTTCTCGGACTAACTCCATGCCCAACCTTGGTACATCACCCACCTCGACCCAACACATAGGAAATCTATTCGGTCGACCATACAAGGCCTCAAACGGTGCCATGCCAATACTCGATTAGAAGCTGTTGTTATAGGCAAACTCCACTAAGGGCAAGTGCCTCACCCACGAGTCCTAAAAATCAAGGACACAACCCCGAAGTATATCCTCTAAAATCTGAATTGTACACTCTGATTACCCGTCAGTTTGAAGATGATACGCAATTCTAAAAGTCAGTCTCGTGCCCAAGGCATTCTGTGGGCTCTGCCATAGCCGAGTCGAGCCGTGAAACGTGGATCTCTATTTGAAACAATCATCATAGGGACCCCGTGCAACCTCACTATGTTCCTAATGTAAAGGTCATCAAGATGATCTACCAAATCACTCATACGCATAGGAATAAAGTGCGTCGACTTGGTCAACCGGTCAACTACCACCCAAATCGCATCACTACCCCATTGAGTCCTCGAAAGGCCCACAACAAAATCCATCGTGACATGCTCCCACTTCTACTCGACTATAGGCAAACAAACCCACTGGCCTGTGATGCTTGGCCTTCACTTGTTAACAAGTAAGGCACCTCGATACAAACACGGCTACATCATTCTTCATACCTCTCCACCAAAACTGGCAACTAAGATCATGATACATCTTTGTGCCTCCCGGATGCACCGCAAGGCGTGAAGGGTGAAACTCTCGGAGTACCTCCTCTCAGCAAGACTTCGGTACGAAAAGACGGTCACGATATCTAATAATCGCACCGGGATACACATTCAAGCCTTTCTCCACCTTCCCACTGGAGATCTTTTCCTGGAGGGTTTCTACCTCAAGATCACCCCTCTGTACTTCTATCATTCGGTTCACAAGAGTAGGTTGTGCAACTATTGAAAATAAGATTGCAGACTCAACGGACTCACCAAGATGCAAGTCAAATTCCCCAATAGCACCCAACATCTCCCATTCCTAGATGGCAATACTAGCCATAGTTATAGCGATCCCGGTTTTATCCCGACCTTTGTTGTGTCTCGTACTTGGATTCTGTGATTGTATGTTGTTGTCTATGTCTTGTTTCCTCCATTTAATTCTTTGAAATTGAGTTTTGGGACTTGTTGGGTGAGCTTGGAACAAGTTGGTTGTTAGTTGGTATAAATGGTTGTTGCCCAGATTTTAGTCTCTTTGCTCGAGCGAGGTTTTTTGCGCTCGAGCGAGCCTTGAGTAGTTTGCTTCTTCGCTTAGGCGAGGTTTCTTGCGCTCGAGCGAGGATTGAGGGTCTTCAGGTTTCTTTCCCAGACGTAGCTTTTCTGAAAGGGTGAAGCACTTCGCTCGAGCGAGGCTTCTTACGCTCGAGCGAGCCTTGTGAAATTGTTTATTCGCTCGAGCGAGACTTCTTGCGCTCGAGCGTGCGTCTGCATTTGTAGCAGACCTGAAGCTTTGCATTGTGCGCTCAAACGACATTTCTTGCGCTCGAGCGAGGTCACTATTGTGTCTGGTCGCTCGAGCGACAGCTTCTTCGCTAGAGTGAGGATTGCGTATATTAGTTCACAACAGAGTTTTTCTGCATCACTTTTTGATTTCTTTTCATCCCAAAACCCTAATCCGGTAGCTCCTATCTCTAAAACTCTCCCTCTCTCTACAAATAACCCTAGATCTAAGTATCTCTCAACCCTAGTCCCTTTGTTAAAGTGTTGAAGCATCTCAAGAGCTTTCCTTTGATCCGAGCAAAACCGAATTTGGGGCATTCTTGAAACTGTTTATCATCTGCTTTGGTCTCATAACTTTGAAGTAGGGATATTCTACTCTTTAATATGAGCTTTAACCTAGATATTTGTCATTTTGTATAAATTGTGGGATTTGGGAAGATTTGGGTGAAGTTGAGGTTAGAATTTTGATATTTGAAAGAAGGGTTTTCAATATTTGGTACCATATGTGTATGAGAGGTCTTGAACATGATATTGCTTGGGTATAATTGGTGAAATTTGGTCTTGGGTGTAATATTTGGGAAATGGGGAAGATTGCCCTAATTTGAACTAAATAATTATTTTATTTGAATAATGAAATTGGTACGGGAAATATGAAATTGGGAGGATATGTAAATAAATGGTGTAATTGGATTTGACAAATCATTCACCTATGGAAATTTGATAAATTATCTGTTGACAGATTTATTTATCTGTTTAGAAATATATGTTTTGGGCTATCAGTGGAGGATATCTATGATTGTTGTAGAAACTGCATGAAAATTAGGATGATTGAAACTAATCAATTGAATTATGTCATTGAATATGACGGTTTGATTAAACCATTGAATATGTGTTTTGATTAGTCATTGTATATGACAACGTGTTTAAATACATTGTATATGTATCATTGTTTGGGAGGAGATAGAGGATGTACTTCATTGTGTGGGAGGAGATAGAGGATGGACTCCATTGACAATTAAGTTAGCCGGATTGTCCAGGGTGAAAGTCCCGAAATCTTATGTGTATTTGGGTGCCGATTCCCTTGGATGTAATTCCGTAAAATGGCAAGAAAATAGAAGTGCTTGAGTAATGTTTGTTATTGAAGTGTTGATAAATGAGTTGTAGTCTTGTTTTGAATTGTTTAGATAGCAAAGAACTATGTCAATGAATTGATTTGGATGAATTAATAGAAATGAATCGAAATCTAGATGTCGATATGGATTGGTCATGGAAAGGGTCTAAGTTTTATCTAGTGATGATATCTTAGTTAATTCTCATATATTGTTTTAGCATATCTCTACTAGGCTTTGGCTCACCCTATTTAGGAAACCATTTTCAGGTACAGGTGACATGCCGTCTCTAAGGACATAGCTTAGGAAGTTTAGGGGCTGAAGGCTCCATATTGCATATTTTGTTTTATGTTTAATGTAAAATTCAAGCCGAGGGCTTTATATGTATAGAGCTAGGACTCTTCTTTTGTTGTAACCAAGTGATAACTTGGAAAGATGTAAGCCTGTAGGGCACTCTTTTTGTTATTAACAGTTAGAGTTACATGCTATAGTTTCAAGATGAACGTTTATGGAAGTGTAATGCATGTAATATCTTTTGTAATATTAACTTTAATGAATGAAAATATAATATTTTTATTATGTCTATAGATCTTATGAATGGTTGATTTATATAATATTTTGAGGGCGTTACACTACCAATGGATTTCCTACTCAAAGTATCGGCTACAACATTGGCCTTTCTCAGATGGTAATGTAACTCAAAGTCATAATCCTCTATAAACTCCATCCATATCATTTGCCTCAAATTCAAGTCTTTCTGGGTAAACAGATATTTTAGACTCTTATGATCAGAAAACACCTCAAATTTCTCACCATATAGGTAATGCCTCCAAATTTTCAAGGCAAAGATCACCGCCACTAACTCTAGGTCGTGAGTAGGGTAGTTCTTCTCATGAGTTTTCAACTGTCGCGAGCCATAGGCTACTACCTTTCCCTCTTGTATCAATACACAACCCAAACCTTCCCGTAAGGCATCACAATACACCGACTAACTCAAATCCCTCTTCGGAATAATCAATATTGCAGCAGTGGTAAGTCTAACTTTAAGCTCTTGAAAAGACTTCTCACAAGTCTCATTCCACACAAACTTAACTCCCTTCCTCGTCAATCTAGTCAATGGTGAGGCTAGCTTAGAGAAATCCTTCGTAAATCTACAATAATACTCGGCCAACCCCAAGAAACTACAGATCTCAAAAGCATTCTTAGCTTATTCCCAACCTTGCGCTACCTCTATCTTGGATGAATCTACAGTCACCCCTTCCCCAGATACCACATGGCCTAAGAACTTAACCTCTCTCAGCCAAAATTCACATTTTCCATACTTAGCATACAATTTGTGGACTCTAAGCAACGCAAGTACCACTTGCAAGTGTTCCTCATGCTCTTCTTCAAAGGGTGAGTAAATTAAGATGTCCTCCACAAAAACTACCAAAAAACGGTCTAGGAGTTCATGGAAGATTTGATTCATCAAATCCATAAACACCGTTGGTGCATTGGTCAGCCCAAAGGGCATCACTAGAAACTCATAATGGTCATACCGCGTACGGAATGCCGTCTGCAGGATATCCCCCTCCCTTACTCTCAACTGGTGATAACCCAATCTCAAGTCTATCTTAGAGAAACAACAAGACCCCTTCAACTGAAATCATCTATACGAGGCATTGGGTACTTGTTCTTAACAGTTACCCGGTTCAACTTCCGGTAATCTATACAAATTACAATGCACCATCTTTCTTTTTAGCAAAAAGAGCCAGTGCTCTCCAAGGTGAAGTACTAGGGCGAATAAAGCCCTTATCTAACAATTCCTGGAGTTGAATCTTCAACTCACTCAACTCAGCAGATGTGAATCTATATAGTGCCATAAAGATCGGTGTCGGGCCAGGTACTAAATCAATCGTGAACTTAATCTCACAGCAAGGTGGTAAACTGGTAAGATCATCCAAAAAAACATTCAGGTATTCACAAACTACCCTCGGCAACTCAACTCGGACTTCATCACACTCAGTGCTCAAGAAGTTAGCAAGAAGGTAACTAAGCTCACTCTGCCCACGTGGATGATACACCGATGATAAAACTATATCAACCCAATCCCCCAAGAAATAAAAACAATCACCGCTCAAGGTACATATAGTAACCCTTTGACGGTACAAATCTATAACAGTCCGATATGAAGACAACCAATCCATATCCAAAATAACATCAAAGCTAGACATGACAATCAACACAAACTAAAAAGGAAATTGGCGACCGGCAACCTCTATGTCATAACCCTGACACTCGTGTTTCAAAATCATCTCACCACCAATAGGTGACTCTACACAGATAGGAGATGCTAACCGAGCCAACTCTAACCCCAAAATCGATACAAATGCAGACGAGATAAAAGAATGGGATGCACCCCGTATCAATTAACACATTAGTAACTGAATTGCAAAACAAGAAGGTACTTCGCACTACCGAAGGTGCTGGTACAAGATCTGGCGTGGTAATAACATACACACGCCCTGTAGGCCTTTGATCTGCCTGCTCACCTCTCGGAGCATAGGACTGATGCACTTACTGGCCGAACAGGCTCCCTAATTGGCCCTCGAGGCCTGTGCTGACTGTGCTAGCTGGTGGCTCTGCGTCTATCTAGAACCAGACACACCAGATGTGCCGCTCAACTAAGGGCAAAACCTCCTCATGTGCCCCGCCTGCCCACACTGATAACAAGTGAGTGACTGCCCTCTCCCTTGACTTTAACTCTAGGAGCGAGCCGAAGACAATGCAAACCGCTGCCCTTCTCTTCTCTGCGGGCAAGCTGGAGACTTGTGGCCCAACTGACCACACTTGTAACAAGTAAAATCTCCCTGACCACCTCTCCCCGAACCCGAACTCGGCATTGGAAAGGTAGACCTTGACTGTGCTCCCTGGGACTGCTATGGGGTAAAACTAACATAAAATTACTTGGATTTATTTATACCTAAAGAACATGGGGAATACATGGAATTTTGTGAATTTTGGAGAGGTTGTGGGCCCCAACGACCCCCTTATCTGTCTGCTGCTACTCATAACCAATATATCTTCTGACTTGACATTGCTGAATGAATACAAGATTTAGCCACAAGGATGTGATCTTGTCCCCTTTATAAAAGGAAACAGAGTAGAGCACAACAATGGTTGGTTTTATGGCTTAAGGAAGTAAGAATGTTCTTGGTTTTCCTTTCCATTTCAAAATTATAGGACATTTATTTGAGTGATTAGTGATGGGTGCTTGGTTGATGATATTGGAAGCTGAGTTTGGATTGATAAGGTTGTTTATACTTACAAGTTCAATATCAAAATGAAAGGTTAATATTGTTCCTTCTTAAATATGTTCATTATAAAATATTGCCAATTTTAGCTCTTACTGATGGAAAGGACAACATTGTTCCTAGTAGTTTTAATACTCTACCACATTAAGATAATTAGATTGTATTGTGGAAGATCTCGGTGTATGTGAAGATAATTTTTCTTGAAGGTAGCATTGATTTATAAAGCATAGTGGGATCAAAGTGGGCTGGAAATGGAGCATTGAGTAAACCATATGGCTAATTTGGATTACTTCATATATTCAAATGAGTCCATTTTTTCTTTTAGGTCCTCATTCATGGGATTCATCATTCTGTAGACACCCTATTTTTGACCGTCCTCAAGACTTGGACGTCATCATTTGAACACTCGATAATCATCCATGCTTGTGTTCGCGTTGAGTTCCCGGAGGCCTCGGTTGTGCGCCATGCCTCAAGATCTCTCAACTTGTCTATTTTGTGCTTGGTTGTGGACCACGCACTTGTGTTTTTACTTTTGAGGGAAGAGGGTGGCTTGTTTGCCATCCTCTCAACCCATCGGTCAAGGCTTGAGGCCATCGGCCTTGTTTTCTTGCTATCGGCCAAAAGTATTGGCCAATCGGCACATTATTTGGTCGGCCGGCACTTATGTTGGTCGATCGGCCATTTTTTCTGGCCGAACCCTATTCATCTGCTTTATGCAGATATTTTATGTCAACTGTCACAGCTGGCATGCACAATTCCCCCCCTCCATACACGTGTATGGAGGGATTTGCCCCTTGATTAGCTTGCTTAGGAAGCTTTAGAATTTGGAATTCTATAAGAAGGGAGCTCCTCCTCCCTTCTCAGAGGTTCTGAAAAATAGGGTTAGAGAAGTTGTATCTATCTATCTCTCTATTTTCCTCTCTTTACATTTTTGTGTGTGTTTTTGTGCTCTAAAGGGTGTTTTGTTCTCACTATTGCACACAAACACCTAACAATACACCTTCCTTGGTTGCTGAGGTGCTAGGGAGTTGGCATTAGGATTCTTGAGGTGATTTTGATCAAAGAAAGTTGCTGGAGTGGTATTCTTGAAGAGGTTCTTCAAGGGTGAGCAAACTTGCTTTTAAACCCCCATTCTTGCTCAAGCTTTTAAACCTACTTGCTTATTGTTTTAAGCCTAGCTCTTAACTGATAAAAGTTCCATTTTTTGGTGCTTTAAATCTTTGGTTAAGGTCTCTTTTTGGTTTGGGGTTGTTTATCCCCCTCCAAGGCCTTGTTAGGCCTTATTTTAGGCCATCCCTTTTGGCCCTTGTTCTTAGCTTTGCATGACCTTTCTACCACTGAAATGGTGGAAATGTGGTTTTGAGGTCTTAAATAGGAGAGGGTCATCCCCTCTCCTTGTTGTCTTGTATGCTTGCAAAAATGGCTTATGTTGGTAGCATGTTTGTTAAGCTTGTCTTAGCTTCATTTCAACAAGTATTTAGTGTTATTTTTCCATGCTTTACCTCTGTCTAAGGTTGGTTTAGTGGCATCTTGCATGTACCATACACTTGTAGTGTAAATCACACACACTAGCTTTATATGCTTCATGTTTGAGCATGTCTTTGTAGCCTATGTTGTGTCCATTTCAGTATGTTTTAGGCGATATTTTGCCATATCATACCTCTGTTTAGGTTTGGTTTGGTTAGCCTTTGCATGCTCCTTGCACTTGTAGTGCATTTCCATGATTTGGCCTAACATGCATCATGTTGTAACATGTCATTTTGATGTGATTTTGGCTCAACTTCATGAAGCTTTTTACCTTTTTTTTATCATGCTTGAGCTCTGTTTTGCATTGTCTTGGTCATGCTTGTATTGTTTTGTATAGCTACCGTGCAATCTAGCTTGTTAGCTTTGGGTGTTCAAGTCACTAGCATGCTTTGCTTGGCTCATTTCAATGATTTGACATCATTTGTAATGTTATTTCAGTCCATGTTTCATACTCATATACTTGCAATTGTCATCATTTCAATGCTTTGACGAGTTGATGTTTTATGTCTCATGATTGGACCATTGTGCATGCTCCATGTTTAGGCCTCTAGGATGTCGTTTCCATGTGTTTTTGGGCCTATTTTTGACATGCCATAACTCTGATTTTGGTTGCTTGAATCATGCCATGTTTGGTTTTGATAGGTGTAGTGTAACACCCTTTTTGTGGCCTTGCATGCCTCATGCTTTTGGTTCTTCGTTCTAGCTTATTTTGGCTTTGGTCCTTACATGTTTTAGGCTCATTTTGGCATGATCTAGGACTGTTTTGGATTATACTTGCCATTTGCTTCATGTTTTGCATAGCCATGGTTTGAACCCCTTGGCTAGCCTTGAGCCTTGAGTCTTCTTGCATGATTTGCTTGCTTTGATTAATTGGTTTGGCACCTTTCCTAACATAATTTCAGAGCTTACCACGTTTGTCACATGCCCATATTTGTCTCCTTTTAAGTGCTCTTGAAAGTTGCCCTTTTATGCCTAGGTGATAGGCCATTACATGTGCATGTTTGTATGTGTTTTTGTCCATTATTTCTTAGCATTTTGGCCACTAATTTGGGCATGGCCGAGGTCTTCCTATTTTGGTTTAAGTCCATCTTCACATGTTGTTGCATGCTTGCCTTGTATGTTGTCACATGCTTGTTACATACTAGTTCCATTGCGTGTTGTTGCATACTAGTCCTATTACATCATGCTTACATGCTCGTTGCATGCTTGTCAAATTGCATGTTGTCACATGCTTGCTAATTAACATGTTGTTACATACTTCCCCCTTTGCATATTGTTACATGCTAGTTACATTACATGGCATTGTTGTTAACATGCTCATGTTGTATTAGATTTGCTTGCATACTTAGGTTGCATTGCATTGTGTGTGCATTCCCTTGCCTCTTGATCAAGCATGATAGAGGTTGGGCTCCTTATGTGTTTTGTGCATTTCATTTGATATTGAATTGCACACTTGGCTCCTTTGGCCATCATGTATTGGAATGCGTGATTGGTGGCCCGAGGGTCGAGAACTACACTCCTTTGAGTCTTAAACATGATAAGGGGTGTAGTTGCAAACATTGTCTTGCAAATGTATTGTCATGCTCTGTCTATCCTCTGTTGCAGCAAAAGAAGCATTCAGCAGGAAGAGATAACCGATCGGCTACATTTAGTGCCGGTCGGCTAACAGCATTTGGCTGAGAGCCTTATATCTGGTCGATGACCAATTTCCCATGGCTGATGGCCCTATCTTTTGGCCGATGGCCTCTCATCATGCCCACAAGGTGGTTCAGAAATATCACAAAAGTTGGCACAGTTTTCAGAGATACAGAGCAGTGCAAACAAAGGCAACATGAAGCATGGCAACGGATTTCCGAGCGAAGCCGACCGAGCATGCATTCGTCCCTCTTCCCGAGGCTGCTTTACTGTCTTCATAGCTTAATTAATTTGTTAATTATTTAAGTGTTGTAATAATTAGTTGTATTTAATATATGTTGAAGGATAGAGATAAACAGAGAAAGATGATAGAGAGATGAAAGAAGACATGATAAAAAGAATCTTGCATCTTCTAACACTTTAATTTTCTTCAAATATTATTCATCTCCAAGAGGTAATTCGCTTTAGAGCAATTTATACGCTTCATAAAAGCCTACAAACCACGCAAACACTACTTATACTCATCCTACCCCATACGATAACAAATAAAACATCATATTTTATACTTAAAATAACATATAAACTCTTAAGAAGATGAACACTCGGCAACATTATTCCAGTAAACATTTTAATTAGCAAAACTGTAGCAATCAAAAGACATGCTATTGTGAGTCCATCTAAAATAAGAAAATGCACAACGCAATTATAAGGATTTCTAATAGAATTATAACAACGCAATTAACTATCTTCATGAGAATCTTGCATAACTAGACTGCATACAAAACTCTCATCTGATATTAATAGTAAGCAATCGTAGTGGTCACACTACATTGATTGCCAAAATGCATGAAAATTTTGGAACAAATGGGTAGACGCGCCCTTGAGCTTCATGCTACAGTTTGGACTCAATGTCACGGTTCTTAATCTGATCTCACAATGTGCGATGTGAGATTGATAAATCACCAAAGAGTCAAAATCCGGCAAATCGTTTTGGAAAATTGATTTTTGTAAAAAAGTGCCAAACATGGACTATTTTGCCAGATACAGAGTCGCCACCTAAATATTTTATTTTTTTTAGAGAATTTAGGAAACCCTGACTCGTGCCTAAGGCCACGTGTCCGTTATCACCAAAGTTGCCTCGGCTCGGGAACTTGGGTACGAGAGGGGAAGGTCATGCAATGAGCACCCCCGCTCGCCCAATCAAAGATCGGCCACTACTAAACATGATATCTTGTTTTTGAAAACACATGCGTTCTTATTCCGATTATTAGCTAGAATTACTAAGTGATGCGCACAACACACATGTATAGACTAGATCGCCTAATTTGGAACAAAGCATTACATATCCGTTTGTTTGAAAAATGATTTGAAGTTTGCTACTCGCAAGTAGGCTAAAATGCGGATTTGATGAATTGTTCTAATTCAAGCAATCTAACCTTCACCCACAAGCATTCAGGCAGTTATATCACATAAGCAAATAGCCTCATGGTAATCATGCTATCATGGCAACACTTACATACTCATGCAAGATACTAAAACATAAACACTCACAGTGTACTCCAAGCCAAAACAAAGAGCTAGTTAGTAATCAATGCATGATCCTAATTCATCTTAAGATGGCTAATGCAACACATGCAAGATGTAACTAGAAATAGGCTCGGCTATTCTAAGATGTCATATGAGATGCGACAACTCGATACATCTATTCAAGTAGGAATTGAAATACAATGCAGTTAGTATGATGCGCCGAGCCCGGTGCATGCAATACAGATGAATGATGCAAACATGCATAGCATAAGGATGCTAAATGAAATATGCCCTAAAACTAACCATCGTAAGCGGTTAAGTAAAAGGGAGAAAGAAATGGGGGTTGGAAGACATGCATACACACGCATGTTTATTACACCAATTGGCTCTCTCGAGGGAGAGACCGAAATAATAATACAAATTAACTAATTAACTAACTGACAAGCTAATTAATTATTACAAAACCAAATGAATAACTAGCTAAAAGAACATAAAATTTTAACTTATTTTTTTTATCCTATCCCATGCTTGAATAAATACTTGTGCAGGCTAGGTTACTTACATTAACTTGGTATCAGAGTGAAAGATCTATTGCAAACATCAATATATTGTTATAGTCTATTCAAACTTGAAGAGTCTTGAAACTGAAGGTTAAGCTCTCTCCAAAAAGTAGGGATTTATGCAATTTAGCTATGAAAGATTCACATGAAGATAATTAATGAGTTGTTAGAATTCTAGTAGGAGCCTTTTTAATTTTGTTGTACTAGTTTTTTATTTTTAGATAGGATGCCACTGGTTTAGTGATTAAAACATGCTTCATAATGTTGAAACAACTAAGTCTACATTTCATAGCGTTTTATGGGGTAGTTGTATCCAATCTACCCCTTATAGACCCCCATCCAATGGGGACTAAACTAAGTCTACGTTTCTTTTTAGTTTCTTATGTTTAGATGTTTGTAGGGTTTCAGGAGTGAAATCATGTTGTTTAACTTGTTGCTTGTTAAGTTGTTACCATATGCATAACCATAGGTTTGTTTTTCATGGAAATTACTTGTTATTAAGTTTCATGAGGCATCTAGAATAGCTCTCTCCCCCTCCTCCTCCTCCTCCTCCTCCTCCTCCTCTTTTATTCTAGATCTATCACCTCTCTTATTTTCTGCTGCCTTTTTATATCTCGCTCTTCCTCATGATTTCTCTTTCATATTGTCTTCTCTTCTCATGTCTACCTCTTGGACGTCTATTCTTACTCCTCTCAAATCTTGTGTCTTCCCTTCCCTCTTGTCCTACCTTCCCTCCCTTGTATTCTTTTCTTATTTTTTTTTTCTTGTTCTATCTCTGGTTCATCATATGTGAAAAGTAAACGAATAAACAAATTCATCATGCTTAATTTCCCCATCACGTGTTTGAAGAAATTATGCCATCCAATTCACAACAAGCTCTTGAGTATGTTAGAGTAGTAAAATTGTGTTTTGAGAGTTATTACATAGACAATTGCCGGCTAATGCTAGGTTATGAATGCACTAAGACGTATTTCATGAACATTAAGTTAGCATTTGAGCTTACAGTAATATTAGTTAAATCGTAATTTTTTTCATAGCAAGGTAGTGAATATGGCAGCAAATGTGCAAATTGAAGAGCAATGTATCTACCTACACATTTTGATCTTCCTAAAGGAATTGCAATTGATTCCTCATTAGTGGGGTCTAGTAATAGAGAGACATGAGACGAGGCTGATCATATGAAAGAGTCAACTGGGAGTCACAAGGAGCTTTTATTGGTCTATTGTCTTTCTCTTTACCTTTGTAGACCTTTATTGTTCTCAAAATGGAGGTCTGATCATAAATCTTGCATGTATTGTTATAGTGATTATGCACAGGGCTAGTGCTCTAGACTTGCCCTTTTTTACAAGTTTATGTGGTAAGGAAGTGGTGGTCTTTATTAAACTTGTAGTTTCAATTGCAATTTTTTTATTTTTATTAATACCATTTCTCGATTTGTGCAAAAAGACTATTATCACTTGAAGCACATATTGTAGTTTCAGTTGTATAATAGGACTCTTTTGTAGTATTGTATAGTTTAATCACTGGTTTGCGCTATCTAAGTTAATATTTGGCCTGTGCATTCTTCTGATCCCTCTGTTTAATCTCTTCACAACATCTGGGACATGCTTTTCATCTGTAAAAATTTGTGTATTTATATATAGGGAGTCTCTTGTTTTCTCCAACAGCCAGGGCCAATATTTCAATACCAGACATTAGATTGTACGCGGGATCAAATTGTTGGAATATGGAATATTGTATATTTAATTTAGGAACTTAACTTTAGGGTTTGATGGTGTAATTATTTAATTCCTTTTTCCACGTATTATATTTATTATATATAGACATGGTCTCACCCAAATTAGGGTAAGCCAATATTTTACAACTCTCTTCTTGGTATCAGAGCCAAACCTTAGCCACCCACCCAAACCCTAGCCACCCACCACCCTTGTCTTCCATTGCCGGCAGCCCTAAACCACCTGCCTAGCCACTCAATAGCCCTTCTTCTTGCCTCCACCCAGCCGAAAGTTTTCCTCTTCCTTCTTAGCCCCTCAGCAGTCCTTTTTCCTCACTGTCGTAGCTTCCTTAGGTGCCGACTAGACCCTCCCTGCCTTGGGTCTAGTGCGGCTTCCCCTCTTGGGCGTTGTTCTTCTCTCTTTACGTTTCTAGGGTTCATGTGCAGTTGTGGTAAGCACTTTCTAGTTTGATTTTCTATTATGTTAGGCTACCAGTGTGTTCTGTAGCATCTCTTTTGTTTGAGGCCGCTACTTCAGCTTCGTGGTGTTTCAGCATGTCTGACTTTGTTACACAAACTTAGAGCATTATGCCTCGTTCAGATGTTTCCTTGGCCTCCCATGTTCTGGTTCATCGGATTACCAGTGTATTGCTCACTGGTCACAACTTTGTGGCTTGGAGTCGATCTATACGTCTCTACCTTGGGGGTAAAGGAAAATCTGGATGGCTTTTGGAAACCGAAATATAACCTCCCACTAATGATCCTAAGCAGGTTCAATGGGATATTGACAATTGCACCTTACTTGGTTAGATGTTCAACTTTATGAAAGAATGCATCTACAACATGTTTATGTACTGTAATACAGTTCCTCGGTTGTTGAGTGCTCTTACCCAGATGTACGCACATGCCCACAATGATGCTAGGATTTTCGAGCTCTATCAGGATATTTCTCATGCCTCTCAGGAAGCTTTGGGTTTTACCGTTGCTGAATTTTTTGGGTATCTTTAGTCTCGTTGTGAGGAGTTAGCACAGTATGAGCCATTGAGTGATTTTCCAGCTATTGTCGCTTCTATTGTGTCTGCTCGTCTTGTTCACCAGCACACTTATCAATTTCTGATTGGTTTAAAACCTAAATTCGAGTCTCTTCATATTCAGATTTTGAACACATCACCTATGCCATCCTTATATGAGGCTTTTGCTACTATTGATAGTGAGGAGCGTCGTCATCGATTGATTTAATCGGTGGCTCCGCTTCCTTCCTATGTTCCTACTTCATCTTCCGTTTCAGATTAGATAGCTCTTGCTACCAAGTTTAGTTCTCATGCTTCTAGTAGCAAGGTTATTTGTCACCATTGTGGTGCAGCTGGTCATGTCCAAGCACAGTGCTTCAAGCTTCATCCTGAGTTGAAGTAACGCTTTGCAAGGGCACGCCATTTAAGCTCTTCCCATACTACTGTTATTGCAGACACCTCTAGTTGTAATAACCCGACCCATAATTAGCTACCAATCAATGATTAAAGATGCTAATTGAGTGGATCAAATGAATTATGGGATTAATATGTAAATTGCATGATATTTGGCCTTCTATCTGTTACTTATAGAAATATCTATTTGGAATTCCACTTTAATATGTAAATTGAAAGCCTTATCGGCATCCAAAACCGAAATTGACTACACCGATATGTTATTTGGAATTTTTAGAACCATATGGCAAGTTGTATTAAAAATTGATTCAGAACGATTAGTTAAATCATGTTTGGTTAGCCTAATATTCTAATTAATGTGTTTTAGTACCATAAACATATATATGAGCCTTAACTCATTTTTTAGCTCAATTCTTTGCTCCCCTTAGTGCAAAAATATGAGGTTTTCTTTTAGAGAGAGAGAGTGTGCTATTCTAGAGAGAGAGATGAAGGAATTAAAGGAGAATTGAAGACCTTGGCTTAGATTCATCAAAACTAAGCTAGAGCAAGAGTAATTCAAGACTCTAGGTAAGCTTTTGACTATTAATTCAAAGAGTTATGTGTTGTAGAGATGAATTCATGGAGTTGTTAGGATCATTGCATGTAATTTACATATGTTGGTCAAGAAGATGGAGGATTTGATTATAATTTCACTTGCATGTATACATATATATAGAGGTTTGTCATTTTAGTTTGATTTTGAGAATCTAAATTATTTTGGGAGTTATTTAGTGCATACATGTTTGAATTATCATGTTCCTTCACTTAAAATCATGTTTTGGGAAGAATTTCTTACATGCATGGAGCTTATGAGTTCAATTTGCTAGTTTCATGAGGTTTGAATAAAAGATTTTACATGCATGTTTTGTTTTTTGAATTTCAAGATGAATTGTGAACTTTTGGCAAACCCTTGGGCCATGATTTTATGAAATGATCCTTTATTCTTCATATTTTACAAGTTTACTATGTTATCTCAAGTTTTGGGGCCCAAGAGATGTGTTTTGATGAGTTGAATTCGAGTTTTGAGCTTCGAGGTGCAATCTGGAAATTTCAGATTCTGCATCTACGCTCGAGCGACCGCTCTGAGTGCGTGCACTTCTACTCGAGCAACCATGAGTCCGCTCGAGCGTGAAATGCAAGCTCCCAGAAGTTTCATGTTTTTGCAGATCGCTCGAGCGAAGGAATCTGTGCTCGAGTGACCACCCTCATTTTGCATGTCCGCTCGAGCGAGGAAAGCTATGCTTGAGCGGGGACTCTGTTTTCAGAAATTTGACTAAGTGTTTTCCAAAGCATTTTGGCATCCTTATTGCATCTTAGGCATTCCTAAGCCTTAATTAAGCCATGGTAATGAGGTTATGGATTAGAAACACACTAAGAAAAGAATGTACTAAGTTCTGAGACTGCAAGTGTGTGTGTTTTAGGCAATGTAATAAGAAAGAATAAGAACCAATGTAATGAAAGCTAAGCCTTAATGGCCACTTGAATGTGTAATGACAAGACATGCTTGTGTTATGTATTTTGTGATTGTAGGTCAAGACTCGAGGATTGAATGACCGCTTACTGGAACCACTGTGAGTAACGTTATCATAAAGATACGTTCATATGAATTATGTTCTAAATGAAATATGATAAGCTGTGATTTTTGAAATGATATCTGTTTTCGTGAACGAATATTCCATGTTTGAAATCTATTATGGCATCCATAGATAGTCCCAAGTTATGGGGGACGGCATGAAAATGCGGGTCCATGACATACAATTAATTACGAGATCTCGTTAGCCACTTCATTGTGGTGATATGTGTTTAATCGGTATCTGGAACCGATTACTCTAGTCGGAAGACGTTCTGTGATGTGTTCTATGGGGATGTATCATTATTATGTTCCAATACAAGAATGATTATGCTATGATCTGTTTTACGCTTATGATATGTTCGGAATTCGTTCACTAACCTCTTTACCTTAATGTTGTTCACTGGGCTTTAGCTCACTGTGTGTATATATATGTATAGGTGAGCATTTCGGAGTTTGAGTCTGAAGGCTTTTGTCTGGATCTGTGTTCCGTTGTCAGCCAACCATTGTGCCTCACATGGAGGTTCCCGAAGCGTCCTGTGTTTAAGTTCTGTGGTTTCTGTTTATATAAGACTTGATTTGATGTTGTTGGTTGTACTTAAAATACTGTAATGTGTGTGGGTATAATGTATGGTTGACTACCGGTTATGTATATAAAGTTTTAAATATTCTGTTTCATATAAGTCAGCACAGCTCATTGGACAACTATATTTATGTATTTGCTTCCGCTAGCCCCTTAATCTTGTTAATCTATTCAGAGGCCTTCGGTAATCCAAGGATTACTGGCCGGTTACGATGCTAAGCCTATAGGGGCGGGTTTGGGTCGTGACACTAGTACTCGTCAGCCGACTCATCCTATTGATCTTCATCAGCTTCAATCTCAGATTAGTCACTTTTAAGAGCAACTTGGTTCATTCACTGCCATGTCTCCAAATGTTCCTTCCACTACTACACTCGCTACAGGTACTCTTACAGCCTTTCATGTTCGCACTGCACCTACTTGGGTATTGGATTCTAGGGCCAATGATCATATGACCAATGAGTTTTCTTGTTTATCCTCTCCTATCTCTACTATTGCTCAGACTGTATGTCTTGCTGATGGGTCTAATTCACATGTCCAACATAAGGGTAATGTGTCCTTGTCATCTAATATTACACTTATTTCTATCTTACATGTGCCCCGTTTTGCTTATAATCTTCTCTCTGTGAGTCACCTTGCTAAAAACTTTCATTGTGCTGTTATTTTCTTACCTACTCATTGCTTGTTACAGGACCTAACTTCAAAAAAGATTTTTGGCAAGGGTTTTGAGCGCGACGGGCTATACTATTTCGGGGAGCCACCACCTTCTCATCCTACCACTTATGGCCTACAAGCAGTTGTGTTACCTGCGTCGTCTTCCTATGTGTTTTCTTTTCAAACTTTAGCCTTGTGGCATGCTCGTTTAGGACATGTAAACTTTAATTATTTATGTTTACTTTTTCCGTCACTTAATAAAGCTTGCAAGGATCATCAATTTCATTGTGTTGTTTGTGAACTATCTAAACATACTTGTACTTCTTATATTCCTCGCATATATCGTGCCTCCTGTATGTTTGAACTTATTCACTCTGATATCTGGGGTCCTTCTCCTCTTTTGGCTTTTTCTGGGCATCGCTATTATGTAACTTTCATAGATGACCATTCAAGGTGTACTTGGGTTTATTTGCTCAAAAATAAGTCTGATATGCTTCCACCTTTTATTCAATTTCTCCAAATGGTCAAAACCCAATTCCACACCGTTGTACGCAATGTTTGTATAGCTGTAAAGAACCCACTAACCACCACAACAGCCACTGCTGCTAGTGCCACCTTGCATTGCCAACAAGCTAGTTATATCTCTCAGTTCTTTCTTGAGTTCTCTCTCTCTCTCTCTCTCTCTCTCTCTCAATATGTGTACAAAAGTTTGTGCACACCTAGGCCAGGTACATGTGTTCAAATGGCCAAAACACATATCGGTAAGTGTTCAACAAGTGTCGGTGTCCGAAGTGGACACAACACCTTTTTAGAAGCACTTGTGCTTCATAAAAAAACCCAGCCTTTTCATTGTAAGTCAGCTTATTAACAGCAAAGGAAAAAACTTTGTCCTGCTTATAACAACAAAATATTATGATGGATTTCCCTCAAAATTGACCTTCAATCTTATTAATGTGTTAATAAATAAACTCTTTGGTTTAAATCTCTCTCTCTCTCTCTCTCTCTCTCTCTCTCTCTCTCTCTCACATACACACGCTCGCACACACACACACATGCACTCACACTGACAACAACAACAGTATAATCACAAGCTTACTTTAGATATCGTCTTGAAGGCAGAAAGTCAGTTGTTTATTGTTTTTAATTATTTTCTTCCTCTGATCATGCAGGTTGAAGGGCCCAAATCTCCTGAGGAAATGCTGACAATATTGCAGAGAGTGCTTGAAGAAAGTGCCCTTATTCTTGTTGCCACGAGGCTTGATTCAGCAGAAAGAAGAACCAACATGCGTTTGAGGAAGGAACAAGATGCTGCTTATCGAGCAGCACTTGAAGCTGATCAAGTATGTCAAATTATTCAATTTCTTATTTTCTTTATCTCTTTCTCAGTCCCCAGAGCTTATGCTTTATAATGAAATATTAGCATATTGTGATGCCACAAGGTCTTGATGAGGTTTCTCTACCTATCTCAGGCTAAGGGACGCCAGAGGAAAGAAGAGCAAGAATGGTTGGCAAGGGAAGCTGCTGAAGCTGAAAGGAAGCAGAAGGAAGAAGAAGAGGCTCATGAAAGAGCAGCATGTGAAGCTATTGAGAAAAAGCTGCATTAGCTAGAATGCGGGAGGAGAAAACCCTTTCACTTGGAGCTGAACCTGAGAAAGGACCTGATGTTACTCAAGTAATGCCTATTTTTTTGTTTGTAATTACATTTTGTGCTCCTCTTTAGAACTATTTCACTCATCACAAAATAGAGTGAAATTAAATTAAATTGCTCTCAATCTAACACAATTTTTTTTTATGTGATGTTTTAGACCATTTCGGTTTTGGTACGGTTCCCAACCGGAGTGCACAAGGGAAGAAGGTTCCAAAGTACTGCAACAATTCAGTCTCTGTATGACTATGTTGATTCGTTGGTTTGCTTAGAAGTCGAAAGTTACAGTCTTGTCTCCAATTTTCCCAGTGTTGTCCATGGCCCAGAGAAGCTCTCTTTGTCCCTTAAAGAAGTGGGATTACATCCGCAGGCCAGCTGTCACGACCCAAACCCGCCCCTATGGGTTTAGTACCGTAACCGGCCAGTAATCCGAGATTACCGAAGGCCTACTTAACAGTAGAACAGTAATACAGAGTACAGGGGCTGGCGGAAGCCAATACAGTAAGTAAACAATGTCCAATGAGCTGTGAGTCTGTATGCAAAAAGATTTTTCATACACATATACATGAACAGTACAAAACAGTATGTACATATATACAATCATTCAGTTCAGGGACCTAATCTTTATTAAACAGTACAGTAACAGTCTATACAGTTAACAAAACAATTACAGAGACAGGCAGGGGAAAATAAAGCACCCCTAAGCCATAGCTTGACAGGCTTGGAACCTCGTAGTGAGGCACAGTGGTTGGCTTGACAAAACTGGAGCTACCCCGACACTTCTAACCACGGACTGGTGCCTGTACACCTACATATATATATGAGCAGTGAGCTAAAGCCCAGTGAATAACGTAATGCGTAAAGAGGTTAGGAATGAATGTCCTTACAGTAATGAAAACATTTTGTTAATTCAGTATATCAGTCATTCAGTCATATGTGGTACATCCATTAGCATAACAGTACAGTGAACAGTTGGTCTTAAAAGACCGAACAGTAAATGATGGCCATCAATCAGTAAACAGTAGTGGTTCCAACAAGGGAACCGATAGAGATCTCTGTAACAGTAACAGTAAACAGTAGTTGCTAAGGATGCCATAATATAGTTCAGAATATAGGACATACATTCATTCAATTAACAGTATCAGTTCAGAAAGCAGTACAGTTCAATTGTTCAGAAGATAATCATTTTGAACATATCATTACACAGTTGTTACTCACAGAGTTCTGGGCTACAGTAAAGCTAGAACGCGTCCCCAGTCACCAACCCTACACAGTTTACAGATTGAACACACACTAAGCTACACAGTTGGGAAAGATAATAACTTAATCCCTAATTTGCCTCGGTGTGTTTTACATCTATATCCTCATTAAGATGTCTTAAACTAGGCCTAAGAATGCCTAGGATGGAATGAGGATGCAAAGATGCATTCAGAAAACATTTTCAAAATTTTCAGAAAACAAAGGTCCCGCTTGAGCGTAGGTTTACCCGCTCGAGCGGACATGCAGACAAAGATATCCGCTCGAGCGTAGACTTACCCGCTCGAGCGTTATGCAAAACAGTCAAAAGTGCTGGATAGGTGAAAATCACGCTCGATTGGGCGCTCGACACCCGCTCAAGCATGAGACACAATGTCCCGCTCGAGCGTCAATTATTCCGCTCGAGCGGACATCAAAACAGTGCAAAGTACTAGGAGCACGAATTTCACGCTCGAGCGCCAATAACCCCGCTCGAGCGTGAGTTTAAAATCTGGAATTTCCAGATTTGAACTTCCAAGCTCAAACCAAGTTCAAATGCATTAAAACCAATTCCTTTGGGCCCTTTTCCCTGGAAAACATTTGTAAATACATAGAATAACATGATTCAAAGCTCAATTGTAAAATCAAGGCCCAAAATGAAGATCAATTCAACTCAATTTGAAACCAATTTTCATGAACATAAATCAAACATAACATGCATGAATTTAAACCATTTCAAAGCTTCAATTTCATGCTCTAATGAGCCAATATTTTCAAAGACAAGGTGAAAACATGGTTTATGATCAAAACATGGACATGCATGTGGCAAATTTATGAAGAGCAAGCTCTAAAATGCAAGAGTATACCATGCATGCAATAATTAAGCTTCAATTCAACACTTTTGAACCAATTCATGCCTTAACTCTTTAATCTACCATGATCCATGCTAGAAGGAACTTAAATACACAATTAAGATAAGGAAATTCATACCTAGGTTCCTCAATTACAAGTCTAGAGGCTCAATATGCACTTAAGCTTTCAATTCCTCAAGATTCAAGCCAAATCTCTATGTTGAATTCACTACTCTCACTTTCACTCTCTCTTGGTTGGCTAGAGCTCTCAAGTAAGGCTGAGGAAAAGATATGCAATGTATATGACCAAGTCTCACATGTGCCTAGCAAGTGGCCCTCTAGGATGGCAAATTGGTAATTAAGCCAACTATTGCAATTTAACTCATTTTAATCCAATTTAATCATTCCAAATCACATTTTAGATGAATACACCATAAAATCATATAAATTCCAATGAACACAATTCATCAATCAATTTCAGATTCGGCCGCCGATAAGGCTTTCAATTCACAATTTAAACACAAAGGCATGAACAGATAATCAAACAGTCAACAGATAGACATACCATTAAACAGATATACTTAATCAATTCAGTTCCAGATTTCAGTCAGTCAGTTCAGTACTTCAATCAATTCAGTTACCAATCATAATTAGTCTCAGTTTAGCAGTAATCAGTGGTTAATCAGTAAACAGTGACGAGGGTTGTTACACCAGCCTTTTTGTGGAGTTCAACTCTTGAGTGGCAATATCTCTTACACAAACTTAAATTCATAAGCTTAAATTCATTCGAGTAGTCTGAGATTGAACCCCACTAGTAAGATGTTTTGTGTTGACTTGATTATATTTCAAACTAATTTAGTAAATGACACAATGAGAAAACATTCTTGCCTATGCCTAACATGTGGATGTCAGATCTTTTGTGCTGCAGATTCAAGTGAACAAATGATCCGAGTAGAGAATTTGTTTTAAATAAATATATTGTCCTAAAAAATTATTTCGAAAGAAACTATGAGTGCATTTATTATTGATTGATCTATGCTACAGTGGGATTTTGTTTCTTGTGGTAATTTTAAGAATCGGAGCAGAATCGTACAAATTAATTAGGATTCATGGAAGATGTTCTTCTCAATGACCTACCTCCTTTTGAACACCCAAAATTGTTAGGATAGTGGCTTATGAAATACTATGTCCCAATTACTGTGGCTTCTATTTTTGCCAAACAATCTGACCCGGGCTTAAAAGGGTATACAAAGTCCCAGTTGTGAAGATTTATAGACCATGAATAGCAGAAGCTTGATCACTGCCTCGCTTAATACAAGACCAATTTTGCAGTACATTGCAAGAAATGCACAAAATTATTCTGTATGACATGATCGGCCTGTAGATGAAGATCAGTACCCTTACTCAGGTTGTTGAAATCCACTGAGTAAAATGAACAACTAGGCATTCTGCAAATATCATTGCTTGCGTGCACAAATTTTATCTTTTATATATTTTATCTTTACGGTCATGGATGCCACAGTTTCTTTGTAAGAAAAGAGCCTGAATCATAAGATTGTACACAAGATTGAGTACATGATATTTAAATTTTCCAAAACATATGGATTATGTTTTGTTGTTTAAATTTTTCACAACCGTTGGCTTCTTTCAATTCTTTGCAAAACCCCTCTCTCTCTCTCTCTCTCTCTCTCTCTCTCTCTCTCTCTCTCTCTCTCTCTCTATGAATCTGCTTTAGACAACCTCTGGTAGATAACATAGACGTAGTTGAAAGGATTAAGAGACGGTATGAATACTTGGAAGACGTCGACCACACATGAGCCTATGCAACCATTTTCCTGAGGCAAATTCCAATTTTTTTAAGATACAAAAAGAAAAATGCATACAAATTTGTAGCAAACTATTTAATATCACATAATCGCAGTTAGAAGACATTCTTTTTAAGCCTAAGTCTCATGACCCAAACCCGTCCCTACGGATTAGAGTCATAATCGGTCAGTAATCGCGAGATTACTTGTGGCCTCAGTGAAAAACTGAATCATATTTAATAATAGGGGGCCAAATTACGGAAGGAAAATTTATAAAGATTGTCCAATGAGCTGTGCATACATGGCTTACCAAAATATTTTTATATCTATATAATAACTCACACCATATGAACATTCATATTAAGTATGTAATACACACGTCCAAGATAATTCAAGTCAGTATTAACAAAAGCCAAGCATTTGCACAAGGATGGTCATTCATGACCACAAAAGATCAAAGGCAAAAGATCAAGGGTCAAGTATAACAAAAGTAATGCCTCTTACATGAGGCGACCTTGGTTGATCTCTCAAGACTTCGCTTCTCATTGCCCACTGGGGTTGGGGCTGGACATCCCGCTGCTCACCTACATATATAAATATAAACAGTAAGCTAACACCCAGTGAATAATATCAAAAGAAAGGAGTTCATGAACAAGATTCTTATATCACAGTTCATTATCACACTTAGTACTCAATGATAGAGCAGAACGACCTCAGATCCTTTACATCATATCCTAAGTACAAAACAACCTTGGGTCCATGTAACATACAGAATGACCTTGGGTCCATCATAGGCAAAACGACCTCTAGTCCAACTTACGTACTGAACGACCTTGGGTCCATTACACACAAAACGACCTTAAATCCAATACTCACATAATGACCTTAGGTCCAATAATTACACACATTCATTGTGTGCATACATTTAGTCTATGATCATATTCATTCTCATATCCAGAACAACCTTAGGTCCATATCTTTTCCTTATCTCAAACGGCCTTTGGCCCATTTAATAACCATACAGAATGGCCTTAGGCCCAATTCGCATTCTCATTGAATATACTGAACGGCCTTAGGCCCATTTCATACTCATACGTTGATAGTTTTGTATATCTCATTCCAAATTGAGTGATTGGAACGCTCGTTCATGTTATCACTTTAAAGGTTTAGAACCTTACCACATAGGCATTGTTTAGAAAATAATGAGTATACGAAAACATCCTCGGTAAGATATTACTCACCGTGTTCCGGTACTTGATTCGTCCTTGCACTCGACACTACATAATTCATAACACATCGGGTCATAATACCATTCAATCCGTTCTTTAGTTTGCTTAATGCTCTTAGGCTTCTTTCATGTCCTTTAATTCATTTAGAACGTCCAATGCATGCCTAAGAGTGCTTAGAAATGAAAGAGAACGGAAAACAAATCATAAAATGACTTTTGAAAATTTCTGAAACAGGGCTCTCAGCTCGAGCGCAGCTTTGGTCGCTCGAGCGGACTGCAAAACTCTGTAAAAGTACTGATTACATGAATTTCACGCTCGAGCGAGATTTCTGACGCTAGAGTGAGGAGTCTTGCAAAACAAGGTTCGCTCGAGCGCAAAGTTTGCGGCTTTGCGGCTCGAGGCACCATGCAAATTTCTATAAAACTTCTGGGAGCTCGACTTTCACGCTCGAGCGACGCTTTCCTCGCTCGAGCGAACACGTTGAATTCTAGGTTTTCCAGAACTCTCTTTGAAGCTCAAAACTCAATTCCAAAGGTCCAATTCGAGTATAACTCGCTCAATTATGCGGGAGTACTCCCAAAAACATATATTTGAAGAGAACCTTCAACTATAATTCAAAATTCTATGGGTTTAACAAATTTCAAACCATAAACTTTATATATATACAATTCATGTTTGTATTTTGCATGGACAAGCTTCAAGGCTTGAAATCAAGCTTCAACATATGGATGCATGTGTCAAACAACCTTCAGTACAACATGATTAACATGCTTCATATTTGTGGCTAATTCTCACATACATGTGCATATCAACTTCAAATTCATTACAATCAACTCAATTCTTGTTCTTAATTACATATCATGCTAGAATTCATGTAATTATGGAATTAAACTCAAGAATTTGAGTTCATTACTTACCTAGGAGCTCTAATCTTCCAATTCCTAGCTAGTTCTTGAGTTATCTTTTTCAATCTTCAAGCTCCTTGCCCAACTCTCAAATTTTGCTTCACACTCTCTCTCTAAAGCCGTCTCTCACTCTCTCTCTCTAGAGGGTAACTTCAGATTTTGAGCTCATAATATGAGCTTAAGTGTGTTGGCCCTTATATATATTAAGTGGTTAGTTTAAACTAATCCATCTTATTTGAGGGTAATCAATTGTACTTAATTTAATCAATTTAATCTAATTATTTTGATCCGAATCAGTTTTCAATTAAATTTCACCATAGGTTCTAAAAATCATGTTAAATGCAAAAATACAGTCAATTTCAATTTCTGTTGCTTCTACGGTCTTCAATTTAAATTTTATGACGGAAAGTCAACCAGATTTAGAAGATTGATGATTGTCATCCTTAGTGTGCCTTTTTGTCGAAATCCAGAATCAGGGAAAGTATTAACAGATTGACGAGACCCCCAAACTTGAAGCAGAGAATATTAGACAATTTTACAAAAAAGAGCATTAAAAAAGAAGTAATAGTAAAAAAAAAATATTTGTTTACTGAATAGAGAGGGGATTCCCACATAACCTCACTACAAGATCATACTAAAATTACTGAACTTATCAAACTGCCAAAAGCTACCCAGCTATGGTTCAGCTATAGGTAATAAAGAGAGAAAAGGATAGGACTCTAAGAAAGGAGTCGGGCTCTGGCATCTCCCAAAGCTGCTTCTAAGTCAGCAAGTCGTGCAGATTGCTCCAAAGAATTAAATAATGATGCCAACTCGAGCCCATCCATGAGATTAGAGGCATCTGAAAGCTTCTTCGAGGTTTGTTCCAAATTACTCTTGATGTTACGAAAATAAGCACCTTTGGACTCCCTCTCCCCCTCCAGAACTGGAAGCCGAGATCTCAATGGCTCAATTTCATCGTCAAAGGCTTTTAACCCTTTCTTCACTTCCAACCATAAAAGCTCAAGGCGATTGCGCTCTTCAGTCAAAACTTGAATACAATCAGAAGTTTTCTGCAACAATTGAGTGCCGTTGAAATCTGAACAGCACAAATTCAGGTCTTGTCTCGCACATGCTAGCTCATAAGCTTGAACAATAAAGTCCTTCACCAAGAAGTACAAAGAATCAACATCGAATGGAAACTGGGAAAAAAACTTCAGAAAAGAGTTAGCAAGTTCAATCATTTCTTTTGGTGCAAGGGGATCCATGTCAACCAATTTCTTCACAAAGTTTTTCTTTATGGCCAGAACACGAGATGTTAGAATATTATCCATTCTGACAAGATCATTTTCACATTCAAAGTTGGTTGGTTGTTCTAATTCCTTTATAATCTCATCGATTTTGGGTAGTTGCACATCTGATTTTGTAAATTCTTTGGGACTTGGATCGGAAGTTTGACTGGCTCTGAAAGAGGACTGTTTTGCTGAATCATGAATTAAAGCGAGGACCAACACTGGGACCTTCATAACATCCACTCGAATGCCTAAATCATTGCAATACCTGCTCATAAAATATGTCCCAGTTGATAGTGCTATGGTCGTACCCATACCAGCTCCAGAAGCTAGCCATTTTATGACTTTGCAAGTACCAGATGCCAAGAATGGAACCTGAAACACAAAAGCTTGACCACTCCCGCCAATAATGCATACAAGTCCAGTTTTGCAGTACATTGCAAAATGCTCACAGTTATTACGCATAACATTGTAGCCCCCGAATCCATGTTGAAGCAGATACATGGCCTTGTGGATCACTAGTTCTGGCGGCTCTGATTCTGCAGTGGTGCACGTGCCACCTCTGAGTTTGAATAGGAGCTTGGCTTTAGAGACTCCATACTCGAAGCGATACAAGGACCCATTAGCAAGGAAACAGTCCAAGCAAGAGAGCACCACCCCACTGTTAGGATGTCGAAATCCACAGTTAGGAAAATTTGGACAGGCTGATAATGGGTTCGAAGTTGAAGCACTGAATCCGAAAGAAGACCATGGAAAGGGATTAGAGGAGCTGCCAAATGTGCCTGCAAAATGAACGACTTTGCTTTCTCCAATATAGATGCCTGCATTCACAAATTTTACTGTCTTTACTGATATTATAATTTATAAGATACTACTATATACATCTTCAGACATAGCAGATGCCACTTCACAAATTTCTAACCAAGACTAGCTAAAAATGAAATCAACCCTTGTAGGAGATTAAACTTTGCCTAAGTTGTGATCTTGGATGGTTATCAGTAATTTTGTTGGAAATGAAAAGTTAGGTGATTTGAAGTTCTATCAATGTCCGAATTTTTTTGATAAATTTGAATGAGGTGTGGAAGAATTGCCTTAAAATCAATAAAGAATTGAGGTATGTTGAAGTTGAAATCAATAAAGAATATTAGATATCTCGAGAATTGCCTTACTTAAAACATAGCAGATACCCATGATGCAATGCCAGCACAGAAAGAGAGAGAGAGAGAGAGAGAGAGAGAGAGAGAGAGAGTAGTGTTTTTAAATCACTGACCATGGTGGGAATAAGTGAAAGCAGCTCTCCAAGTGTAGATATGATCACCAGCTACAAGCTCACTTCTTTCAATTTTTTGGGAGAGAAAACTCATCTCATAAACTCTCTCTATGAATCTATCTGAATCTGCTAAGTACCCAAACACCAGTAATTAATTAATGTATGAATGTAGCAGAAAATTATTTTTATTTTTTAGTTCAAAGCACAGAACTTCATTAAAATATCAGATAAAGGAGTACAATGAAAAATGCAAGCACAGAAAGTACAGACCTGGGAGAAGATTACAAAACTAGAACAACAACAGAACCAACAAAGCCCAGAGTACACAGCCAAATTCTACAAAATGGCACAGAGACAAAACACACAGAGGGAGGTATAAATACATGGAACTTGGAACTTTCCCCAGGCAAAATTAAAAGAATCTGGCGGTAGATATACCTTACATTCATTAACACATTTGAATGAGCAAGCCAAATATGCCTCTTCATTTTCCATTTTCTTTAGCCAAATTTAAATCAGCAATGCTAGGTATCATGAAAAGTCTTTCATGAAAGATTTGTGACCTTTGGATTACACTTACAATAAAACACCACACAGTAATCAAGATAATCTAAGGGTCACAAATTTTTCATGATCATTTTCATGAAAAAATTTTCATGATCCCTAACATTTCTCAATTTCAATTTAAACCCATCCCTTAAAAGAAGGTAAAATATCCATTTTTGTCATCAGGTCTTGTTTGGATGCACAGCCCTTTTTATTTATTTTTATTTTTTTTATACTGTACATAATGGTTTTTTTATCTCGTAGTATGTTATAACTACCCATTTTTGGTTAAACTCTGTGTGACAGAAACTGCGGTCAGACGCAGTTAGATTGATTGCTACAAAATCACTTTCTAAACATCTATTTTTGTTCTTCTGCAGTTGATATTTGACCAACATAAATGATTTGTACTCAAATACAGTGTGGTGTGTAAATATTATATATTGATGCTGTTGTTTGTATACCAAAATATTTTATTTAAAAACAATTACTCTATAAAATAGCGGTTAAGACTACGTGTTGATCCATATGGACTAATGATCAATAATTTAATTTAGAAATTTTAAATAAAGTGTTTTGAATTTTTGGAATGAAAATTAAATTACTAAAATAAGCAATTAATTAAACACGATGAGATAAATATCTTAGAATTTCAAATCAACCACTAACTTCATAATTAAGAGTAATTGTACTCAATCCTTAGAAAATCATTGATTTCGATAATGTCATGTAAGTTGATCAGAAATACATCGTCAAGAAGATTTGTATATCAAAACTAGAAATGCATGAATCATCTTCGCTTAGCATAAACCATCACCACTAACTATAGTTTGATGCACGGCCTGTCTTATTAGGTATGACTCGTCTAACAATTCTAATATATCGTAGTGAAAATCATTGTATAAGATGATTTGAATAAAATATTTATTACACAAAAGATCTGAAAGTTATATAAGTGTATCCAAATCAAATCAAAACTAAAAATATTAAATATGACTTACCCCAATTATTTAGTCAGGGCTTCAATATTTACAAAATAAACACTCTTGGCCTTTGCCTGGAGCTGGAGCTCTCCCACAAGCTCTGCTCCTCTTTTCCTCACCCCCAAACTCTGGCTGAACCTTGTTGCCTTCCGTAGGCAACTTCCTAATGCATCATTATCTCATGTGCCAACCAAATCAAGTGGAGTCCAGCAAAGCAAAGTAACAAAGAATATAAAAAAGGAAAGAAAAGTGAAGTCCTACAAAGCAAAGCAACAACAATTATGCGTTGCTTTTCTTTTTCCTTTTTTTATTTTATTTTATTTTATAATAAATATAATATAATATATAATGATGAATAATTTAATTTAGAAATTTAAAATAAAGTGTTATGAATTTTTGGAAAGAAAATTAAATTACTAAAATAAGCAATTAATTAAACAAGATGAAATAAATATCTTAGAATTTCAAATCCACCACTAACCTCATAATTAAGAGTAATTGTACTCCTTAAAAAAAACATTGATTTGGATACTGTGATGTAAATTGATCAGAAATATATCGTTAATAGGATTTGTATATCAAAACCAGAAATGCATGAATCATCTTTGCTTAGCATAGATCGTCACCACTAAACTACAGTTTGATGTACAACCTGTTTTACTAGGTATGACTTGTCTAACAATTCTAATACACAGCAGTGAAAACCATTGTATAAGATGATTTGAATAAAACATTTATTATACAAAAGATCTGAGAGTTATATAACTATATCTAAATCAAATCTAAACTAAAAATACTAAATACAATTTACCTCAATTATTTAGTCAGAGCTTCAATATTTACAAAATAAACTCTTGGCCCTTGCCTGGAGCTGGAGCTATCCTGCAAGCTCTGCTCCTCTTTTCCTCGACCCCAAAATCTGGCAGAACCTTGTTGCCTTCTGTGGGCAACTTCCTAATGCATCAATGTCAAATCAAGTGGAGTCCTGATCACACCCTACAACTTACACTTTGCTAGTCCTCGAGCAAAATAAAACTAAAAATAAAATAAAATAAAATTTATCTATGTCATTTTCATAGGAAACACAATTGCATTTATCGTATGCAACTAGCCTTGGAGCCCATAAGTTACCCTTAGTGGACGAGTTGCAATCTCACGAGGGTTTACAGTGAATATACTCACAAAATTCAAAAAAAAAATTTTAAGAAAATATTCATAGAGATAATTGTTAATTTTAATATATTAGCAAAAGAATTATCAGAGTTCAAAATGCTACCAATTAGTAAAAATAATTTGTCTCTCTCTACATTCGGTGTTGTGCAAATTATAGCCGACAAAAATATTAGTTAATCTCTAAATGAAATAAGACTCTAGTTCTATTATAAGCATGTTTCGACTCCAATCTCACAAATATTGCACTTAACAAATGAATCATTAGATATGGTGCAAATTTGTGTACTCTTAACATATGCGAGTGAAATTAATATAAACAAATTAAAATATCTCGCATATAAGTGATGAAAGACGCTAGCATGAAAGAATACAATCTCTTCAAAAGAATGCTAAATGTTGAAAATTTACACTAACACCTCTATCCATCATGTCTGTATCTAAATTGTACCAACTTTGGGATCAAATAGGACTTTTATTAGGTTAGTCAAACAGGGTTAGGGATAGGTAAAAAAATGGGTAAGAATCAATATCTCCTTTTGAGTGTAAGAGAGTAGTCAAAATTATTATATCATGCTTTCAACATTCTCTTTCTTCAACAATATGTATCAGTATAGACTTATTTCCATAATCTTACATCTTTTTTTTTTCTTTTTTCCTTTTCTTCTTCTTCTTCTTCTTCTTCTTCTTCTTCTTCTTCTTCTTCTTCTTCTTCATTTTTTATTTTTATTGTATTTTTTATTTTTGTTGTTGTTGTTGTTGTTGTTTATTCTCTATCCTCTTTCTTATCAATTCCTTCATCATTTTGCTCCTGAAGAGGTCAGTTATCACCAGGGGTTTATTGAATGAAAGGTTTGGCATATAGGCTCAAATTGGTTTCTAAGGATTTTTTAGTGTAGAAAAAAATGTTAAAGCTCAAATAATACAAAAGTAGCCTAAATCATTTCCCAGAATTTGGCACAATTTTTCAACTTTCATGATTTTTAGAGGGTGTAAATGCAACATGATTTCTCAACATTCAACCAAAATGAAAAATGTGAGACTGAACAATGAAATAGTGCGCTTCCAAATGAATAGTTAAAAAGAATGATAGGCTCAAAATCTCATATGGGTATAAAGTCTCCACATTAGTCATCAAGATATTCTAGTCTAAGTCTAAGAATTAATCAAATAATATTTAAGCGGCTATGTGTACGTGCTGATCATCCAAATATGAGACAAATAATTATTTTTAATCAAAAGATAGTATAATAAACTAAGATATAATAAAAATGCTAAAGCAACAAAATTAACAATTAATCACATGATTTTTTTTTATTATATTTTTTTAACACAACACCCACAAAATAAAACATTTTTTTTTAACAACACACAACAGCACACAAACAAAAACATTTATTTTTTAAACAAAAACAAAACCACACACAACGGCACACAAAGAAAAATTTATGATTTTTATTTTTATTTTCTAAACACGATAACAACAAATAAATTTTTTTTTGAATTTTTTTTTTCAAAACATTACTGAAAGTAAAAATAAAAATAAATACACAAAATAAAACGCAAAACCCTTTCCCCAAACTTAAATGACATTGTTCTCAATGGAACATGTCACAAAGGACTAGCAAGGAAAACACAAATTAAAAAAAAAATTAGCCTTTTATAGTCAGATTCCAAGACATTTTAGGGCTGAAAATTTTATCTTCCGCTAAGTAACCCGTCTCAAACCAAATTTCTTTGTTCTTACTCAACGATTCCCTTAAAATGTGTACTTATCTATTTTGTCCAGACACACAATACTAAAAACACACAAAATTATAAAACAATACAAAACAAAATGAACTAATCTATTTTACCTGGGTGCATTCCACTTTTTTGGCTTCTTATAATTTATGAGATATGGGTCAACTCGGCAGAAATTATTTAACCTGTCCAAAAGTAGACAAAAGTGATTTACAAAATCATATTTTAATAGAACATGAGTAATATATGCAAATAAAGGGTTTGTGTCTTTTAGTAGAAAATCATGTAAACAGATCCTATGAACAGAGATCAAAAGATCATCGCCAATCATCAAATCCCAGTCCAAATCATTGTCAAATCCACTCAACTCACTCATTATTTTCTCAGACACTAGATTATTAGGTGGAGAAGTATCCATGGAGATAGTCTTGACCCTATCTAAAAACTCATCAGTATTACCTGAAGGTAAAGGTTCTAACTTCAAATAGGGTACTTTTTGTACACAAGATGAAAAAAATGGGGTTGAGAGCGGATCATCCTTAATGGAAGAAAAATGGGATTCTTTGAAAGGGGTAGACAACGGATCAGAGGGTAATTTATAAGTAAATTGGGTCGAGCTAAAGGCTTCTTTGGAAGTTAGGCCACACGTTGGACCGAGATAAGAGTTGCTGTAGCTCGGTATAAAAACTAACGAAGTTGGGCCAGATGAAGTTCGGACCGAGGTATGGGCTGAGGTGTTTGGGCTTCTTAAGGTGGACCTTGCCCTTATTAGCTCGGTCAAAGCTTGTTGTAGTTAGCTCGATCTAAACAGACAAAACCGAGGTACAAGTGAACAAGAGTCGAGCTATGTGTTGCAGATGTAGGCGCTAGATTAAGTATGACAAAGGGCTAGTGTTAGCTCGGCCATACTGTTATCGAACCGTGGTAAAAGTATCTCACTTACTTTAAGCAGTGAGGAGGGTGTTGAAGGATAAGCATTATCTTTTAAGAGTGTGATTCCTAAGAGGACTCCACATTGAGGAACAAGAGTCCTAGTAGGATTGTGCCAGGCAAAAACTATAAAAGCTCACAACAGAACCTATGTACATGTATCACAACTTTGATTCTCGATTACACAGAGCTTTTATCTATTTATCTATTTTGCTGACTTAGGCATCGGAGAAATATCCGGCACACACCCGTTGACTAGCTCACGTTTGTGTTTCAGGGAGTAAAGCGACGACGTAAAGGAGGAGTGCAAACTTGATCAACAGGATTATACGAGAAGATTATTTCGTGCTCGTACAATTGGCGCCATCTGTGGGAAACTCCACAAAGAACAAAACCTCTTGATCAAGCTTTCCTCTCTAGTTAGAAGCAATGGCGCACAATGAAGACTTGCCGCAATCGGCTGTCGATGGGCAAACCCCAGAGGGGGGTGGGAGGCACGAAGGTTTGCCTTCTATCCCTCTCATGGCGAATTTAGAACCCCAGTGACAGAACCCCCGGAGGGATGCAAGGGGGAGATGGGGCGGCAGCCCCCATAGCTCTCAAAGTCCTGATAGACAGAGGCGAAGGCTAGATCCTCAAGTTCTGGAGGATCGTATGAGGGAGCAGGACGAGTTAATAAGGAGGATGGCAGTAGACATGGAGTTAATGAAGTGCTAGATAAAACGGAAAGGGATAGCGATAGGAGAAGGGCGTAAAGGCAACACACGCCCTTCGCCACTCGGAGAATCGTGATAGGCATACCACACCATCACAAATAGAAAGTAGAAGCCTTAGAACAGGCGACACGTAATCAAGGACTTCCAGGACTCATTGCTCCAGGTCTGAGAGAACGAGAACTAAGAGGTCGTGTACTGAGGGAAGCACATATTGGCCCTCGAACACATACCAGACGACATCTAGGCACACAGAGTTGCCTAGATCGTCTGACTTGCGAACAGTACTAGAAGAAAGGGCCCGCTGGAAGGAGGACACTAGGGCTCGCGATCCACGCAGAGTTTCAGCACTACAACGATTGGCCCCCCGGACACATGGGAGTGTCGAGGTAGGAATGCCAATGTCGTGCCTTATTTACAAACCAGCGGACAAAGTATTAGCAAGGTTATAGAGCTCTCCGTTCATTCCGAAAATAGAGAACGCACCACTACCTTCAGGCTTCCACCAGTCCAAATTCACTACTTATGAGGGGAAGACAGACCCCTACATGCACTTGAGCCACTTTCGCCAGGTTATGGCAGTGTACTGGTGGAATGAAGCCCTGATGTGTATCCTATTCCCATCCAGCTTTGGCGACCTAGGTCTAACCTGGTTCGAAAGACTACCAGAAGGAAGTATCGCCTCCTAGGCACAATTGGTAGAGGCATTCGTGACTAGGCTCAGAACGAACACCAAAACACCAGTGGAGATCGATCAGCTACTCTCCATTGACATGGGTGACAAGGAGACGTTGAGATCCTACAACAGTCGCTATTGGGAAACCTTCAAACAGATTGGGGATTACCCTACAAACCTTGCCATTGCACAATACAAACGGGGCCTGTCGGTTGGTAACAAATTAAGGGACTCAATTACTATGATGCCACCCCTCATGATGGAAGCCTTAATGGAGAGAGTGCACCAACATATTCGCGTGGAGAAAAATAGCGCCCGTGCTAAAGCAAAATTTGGCACAACCGCAATGCCAGATAAAAAGACTACAGCAAAAGTCAACACGGTGGAACAACCCAGCAAGAGTGGGCGAGGCAGGCGGGCCAACAGAGAGGACCCAGAAAAAATGAGGTTAAAAGTTCGCACTGCCATTACTACAGTGTTCAAAAAACCAATCTACTGGATTCTCAGTGAGATACGCAATGAAACTTTCGTCCGATGGCCAGTTAAGTTGGGAGAAGCACAAAAAACTATGACGAGAGGTCCCGGTGCAGCTTCCACAATGAAAAAGGGCACCGCACTGAAAATTGCATGCCATTAAGGCAACATTTTGAGGAGTTAGTGGTAGCTGGGCACCTGGACCAGTACATAGAAGGAGGGACACAACCAGCCCCCCAGAACCACAACAACCCAAACGGGATGCCGGTCGACGCTCCACCTCAAGGCGTAATTAACGTAATACATGGGGTATTCGAGCCTGAGCGGATATGTAAGCTCAGGGGGATGATCAAAAAGGCTGAGTACTTAAGGGAGGTATTAAGTGCACAACCTTCCATCAAAAAGAGGAGAACAGAGACCACAAATGTCATATCTTTTTCAGATAAAGATTTAGCAAGGATATATTTTCCTCACAATGATGCATTGGTTGTCACTCTACGCGTCAAGAATTTCGACATCAAGCGGATTTTGATTGACCAAGGAAGCTCATGTGAGATAATGTATTACAAAACCGTCAAACAACTGAAACTGGAAGACAAAGACCTGGCACTTGCAACACTCCCATAATCGGATTCAACTCAATGCCACAGCGGCCAGTGGGCAAGATAATCCACCTAGTCAAGGCAGGAACCATGACGAAACAGGTGGAATACTGGGTATTGAAAGTCCCTTCCACTTACAACATAATCTTGGGGAGAACATGGTTGCACGCTATGCGATCGGTAACATCAATCTACCATCAAGTATTGCGGTTCCCCAACGAAGCTGGAGTAATTGAAGAGGTCTTTAGAGACCATATTATGTCAAAACAATGCTTCGTCACAGTAAATGGCAGCTGCGCTGCAAAAGGGTATGTATAGATGATGGAAGAGCCTGAGAGCAATGAACTATTTACGGATGTTGGCAAGGCAGCTGAACAGAAGGCAGTGGAAAACTTGGTACAGGTAAGGATAGATGAAAAGAATCCAGAAAAGTTCTTTTTGCACTGCTCGTCCTTGTCCAGCACTGAGAGAATAGTGGTCATGGAATTCTTAACCTCTAACATTGAATTGTTTGCATGGACACCATACGACATGCCTGGCATTGACCCAAACTTCATCTGTCACCAACTGAATGTCCACCCAACTGCTAGACCAATTATACAGCGTACTCGCAGATCAGCACTCCACCACGCGGAGATAGTGGCGAAGGAAGTGGGAAACTTGCTGGAGGTAGGAGCCATCAGAGAAGTACACTATCCCAGGTGGATATCCAATATTGTAGTAGTGCCAAAGAAGAATGAAAAATGGCGTGTTTGCATGGATTACAAAATAGTTAATAAGGCGTGCCCAAAGGATAGCTTTCCCCTACCAAAGGATAGACCAACTGGTAGACTTGACGGCAGAGCACAATCGATTTAGCTTCCTTGATGCATATAGAGGTTACCATCAGATCGCTATGTATGAGCCAGACCTGGAGGTCACATCTTTTACAACGCCCAGAGGATTGTATTGTTACAAGGTCATGCCCTTTGGCCTAAAAAATGTAGGGGCCACATTCCAACGGATGGTCACCAAAATGTTTGAAGCATTGTTAGGCAAAACAATGGAGGCTTACATAGATGACATGGTGGTCAAAAGCAAGGATGAGAAAGACCATCTCAGGGACCTAGATGAAATGTTCTAAATCCTAAAGAAGAACAAGTTGTGTCTAAATGCATCTAAGTGTGCGTTTGGCGTAGGATCAGGCAAATTCCTAGGCTTCCTGGTGACCAACCGAGGTATAGAAGCAAACCCCTCTTAGATCAAAGCAATCCAGGATCTAGAGAGGCCCAACACAGTAAAAGAGGTGCAGCTTCTCACTGGCCTAGCTGCCGCACTCAACCGGTTCATAAGTCAGTCGTCAGATAGATGTCGACCATTCTTCCAAGCATTAAAGGCCAAGTTTGAATAGGATGAAGAATGCGACCACGCCCTAGAAAGCTTGAAAGAGTACATGACTTGTCCACCGTTGCTAGTAACCCCAGTACCTGGAGAAGAGCTCTTTTTGTACCTAGCAGTTTCACAACACGCAGTCAGCGCAGTGTTGGTCAGAGCGGAATGAATCCAACACATGCCCATCTTTTATGTTAGCAAAACCTTGTTGGTCACAGAAACCAGGTACCTACCATTGGAAAAACTGGCCTTAGCCTTGATGATGGCCTTAAGGAAGCTGTCGCATTACTTCCACGCCCACACCATAATCATCCTAACAGCTTTTCCCTTAAAAGCTTTGTTTGAGAGGGCGGACTTTTCTGGGTGAATCTTGAAGTGGGCGGTGGAATTGGGACAGTTTGATATCAAGTTTCAACCTAGAACTGCAATAAAAGCCCAAGCTTTGGCAGACTTTGTGGCAGAATTCACACCAGGAAGTCATCACATCTGCCCTGTTGACTTGATTGGTACAACCAAAATAGAGACGGAAAGTGCCGCAGGAAATGCGCAACCCCTGATACAGGATACCCAGCCACATTGCAAACCACACAGGCTTGAGGATCAGAAGGAAGGAATAAACCATACCATTCCTAGTGAGGACTCATCAACTAGTAAAAACTTGGGGCAGTCAGATAATGAAGAGCAAACCTCAACAGCAGGCATGGACTTGGAAGAAAACATCAACAACACGCATGACCCCAAAACATCGTCCGATCCATCTACTTGCTGGAAGCGATTCGTTGGAGAGATATGGAAACTCTTTGTGGATGGAGCATCCAACAGGCACGGTGCAGGACTTGGCATAGTTCTCATCTCATCAGATGGCCGAATAGTGGAACAAGCAGTCAACCTTGGCTTCCCAGCATCAAATAATGAAGCGGAGTATAAAGTGCTTTTAGCAGGCCTAAAATCAGCACTTTTCATGCAAACCACCGAGCTAATGGTTTACAGTGACTCACAGCTGGTAGTAAACCAGATTTCAGGCGACTATGAGGCGAAAGATGAGAGAATGGCTAAGTACCAAGAGTTAGTCAGAAAGAAAACCATGAAATTCGAAGTAGTGTGGATAGAGCAGATTGGCCGAGAAGAAAACATTAGAGCAGGCGAACTAGCAGGCTTTGCTTCGATGGTAGATACATCCATCCCACATCCATTACTGATTGACTTCCTACCAAGACCAAGCATTGAAGAACTCGAAGTAGCTGAGGTATGTTGTTCCGAACTAGGCCCTTCATGGATGGATCTCATTATAGTATTATTAAAAGACGGCGTCTTACCCGAAGAGAAGAAAGAGGCCAACAAAATAAGATCAAAGTCACAGCGATTTTGGCTCTCCCCATCAATGGCCTTGTACAAAAAATCCTTCACAAGACCTTACCTGAAATGCGTTCATCCCAGCAAGGTCGAAGCATTCTTGTTCGAGATACATGAAGACGTATGCGGAAGCCACTAAAGGGGAAGATCATTGGCTTACAGAGCAATTTCACAAGGATATTGGTGGCCATACATGCAAGCAAATTCAGAAAAGTATGTCAAGAGGTGCAAGAAATGCCAAAAGTTCGCACACCAAATACATCAACCGGCTACTAACTAGCCCATGGCCCTTTGCAATGTAGGGCTTGGACATAATAGGACCACTTCTAACGGCACCAGGCAACCGAAAGTTCTTTCTTGTAGCAACAGACTACTTTACAAAGTGGGTGGAGGCAGAAGCACTCGCATCGATAAAGGAGAAAGACGTGAAGAAGTTCATCTGGCAGAATATCATCACTCGATTCGGCACACCAAAGGCTTTGATATCCGACAATGGCACTCAATTCGACGGCAAGATCTTCAGAGGCTTCTGCGAGGAATACAAGATAGAATTCTACAACTCTACACCAGCATACCCTCAAGCAAATGGCCAAGCAGAAGCATCAAACAAAGTTGTCTTGGATGGTTTGAAGAAAAGGTTAGAAAGAGCAAAAGGCAAGTGGGCTGAGGAGCTTCCTCATGTTTTATGAGCTTACCGTACCACACCTCGGCAATCAACTAAAGAAACGCCTTTTTCTCTAGCTTATGGCATGGAGGAAGTAATCCCACTAGAAGTAGGCCTCCCCATTATTAGAAGTGAAAATTTTGACCCAGACTTAAATGAAGAAGCCATAGCCTTGGAACTTGACCTAGCAGAAGAGAGAAGAGAAAGAGCACTGGTTCACATCGCTTCATACCAGCAAGAGTTATCCAGAAAATATAACAAAACGGTACATCCGAGGCAATTCAAGATTGGAGATTGGGTGTTGCGCAAAGTAATGGGAAACACTCTGGTACCCGAAGATGGCAAGTTAGGGCCTAATTAGGAAAGACCATACAAAGTAGATGGCTTAGCAGGAAAAGGGGCATATCACTTGGAAGATGGAGACAGCAAGGCTGTTCCCAGGCCATAGAATACTGTCAATCTCAAACTATTTTATTTTTAGCTTTTTCTTTAAAGTAATTGTAATTTCTCTTTCAATAAACAAGTAGTTTCCTTTTCAGCATAATTCTCTTCTCCTGTAAAAGTTGTTTTAGTGCGCTAGGGGCAATGAAAGCAGAGTTGGCCGGAATAACCAACACTTGGCTCTAGGTTGGCAGGAATAACCAACATTGAGCTCTCTTCAGCCGAGATCAGGATCTAGGCTGAAGTTTGGCAGGAATAACCAAACACTTGGCTCTAGATTGGTAGGAATAACCAACATTGAGCTCTCTTCAGTTGAGATCAGGATCTAGGCTGAAGAAGTTTGGTAGGAACAACCAATCACTTGGCTCTAGGTTGGTAGGAATAACCAACATTGAGCTCTCTTCAGCCGAGATCAGGATCTAGGCTGAAGTTTGGCAGGAATAACCAAACACTTGGCTCTAGGTTGGCAGGAATAACCAACTTTGAGCTCTCTTCAGTCGAGATCAGGATCTAGGCTGAAAATGTTGGCAGGAATAACTAACATTTATCTCTCTTCAGCCGAGATAAGGATCTAGGCTGCAAAGGTTGGCAGGAATAACCAACTTTGAGTACTCTTCAGCCGAGATAAGGATCTAGGCTAAAGAGAGGTTGGCAGGAATAACCAACTTTGGGTACTCTTCAGTCGAGACAAGGATCTAGGCTGAAGAGAGGTTGGCAGGAATAACCAACTTTGACTACTCTTCAGCCGAGATAAGGATCTAGGTTGAAGAGAGGTTGGCTGGAATAACCAACTTTGAGTACTCTTCAGCCGAGATAAGGATCTAGGTTGAAGAGAGGTTGGCTGGAATAATCAACTTGGAGTACTCTTCAGCCGAGATAAGGATTTATCGGCTGAACAGATTTTTGGCAGGTATGACCAAACTAATTACAAGGTTAAGACCGAGATAGGTATCTCGGCCAGAAAATGCTAAACTTCATGCAAATCATAGTTGAAAAATAAATGCAGGTATGGAATAAACTGAGCAAAAAGAAGTAGATTTCATTCAAAATTCAAAACAAAGTTACAAGAAGAAGGGCTTCAGCCCGGTTACAAATGCCTTCAAAAGTTAGCATCAAAAGAAGAAAAATACAAGATCAAGCAAAAAGATCATCCAGGTCTGCGTCCAGGTCAACTCGAGTTTCATCACTCCATAGCCCGATTCCAGCAGGAAGGTCGATCACATCTTTAACCGCACTGGGCACCGGGGGGCTCCACCCGAGCTAACCGAGCGTTCTGGAGAACCGGATCATTGGTAGCAGCCGGGGTGTCGTTAGACTCTGGGGATGCCTCATTTTCCTCCCCTACTTGAAGAAAGTTTTGCTGAATAGCATTGGCATAGTCCGCTATATAGCTCGGAATGAAGTGGTGATGAGGGTTTTGAAAGACCTCGGTCTCTAGGCCGTAACCGAGCTTTGACACAACTGCCTTCCAGCCGCATTTGAAAAATATGTCCTTGGCAGCTTCACACTGCAGGATGTAGGTGGTCTCCCCTTCCTTGTAACCACGGTCTTCAGCATCGTCCACGCTCTTCTTCTGCTCAGCAATCTCTGCGTCTTTCTTTTTCTCGAGCTTAGCCAGCTCGCGCAGATACTTGTCTTTCCGCTCAGCCAAAGCCTTCTGTTTATCAGCCTCAGCCGAGTTAACCAGCTGGTAAGTCGGGTGACTTCAGATTCAAGATCGGTCATTTTCTGCTTCGCTTCATTTAGCTCAACCGTCTTGCTGTCTGCCTCTACCACGGCTAGCCTTGTTGTCTTACGCAGTTCCAACATGCACTTGTGAGCAACGTGGTTCTTCTGCATGGCCTGCAAAAGGAGATAACAATTATGAATAAAAGTCGAGCAAACAGATGATATAAAATGAAAGACGATTAGAAGAAGCACTTACCAACACCATTGACTTCGTCGCCGACCGGATGGCCTTCAGCTTGGTCAAATGGTCATGGTGCTCCATGTCAGAGGGCAAGCACACGCTCCTAGCCAGGTTAAAAGCGAGCGTATGGCCTTTGTCTGCCACTACTGAGTCTATGTTTCTTATGGCTCGGTTCTTGTATGTTAGTTTTGGGGCCCACTCAGAAGAGCTAGCCCAGTCAGAACAATCGGGTTCAGGGCTCGGTGGCGTGGTTTGGGGAAGTATGGTGTCTTTTTCATCGACAAGGTGTGGCTCGGTTAAAGAGATGCGAGCACGCTTATTGGGCCGAGATGATGAGGGTTGGGCTGTTGGAAGGGCTACTGTGGCCTCATGTGTTTGGCCAACTTGTGATATCTCGGTCTGGTCCCCGATGGCTGGGGCCGTTGTTTCGGTGATGAGTGCTCTGACTGCTCTCTTCTTAGTCATTTCTTGCTCCTCTGTTAACGGGATCAGATTGATTTGAGGTAGTGTTGGATCTGGTTCTAATAAAGGTTCCAGAAGGAAATCTGTCACCCTGGTCTTCCTCCTACTGTTGTATCTGTATGTCGGTTCAAAATTGAGTAGCTCGGTCCAACCTCGATGGCGGTACCGAAGCGCGGCGCGGAATGCGTCTAGATTGGGGTATTGGTACTGCGACTTTAGTTGGTTCAAGTCTGCATAAAGAAAAAGATAAACGGTTAGCACGGCGCAAAACTTATAAACAGAGTAAAGAACGCACAAGCTAAAATTGAGGTATTCATACCGGCTACTCCTTTATTCCAGTTAATTCCGTATCCCGGTATTAAGGCTTCCTGGTCTTCAAAGTTACCAGAAATCCAGAAAAAGTCGTCGTCATTCACGTCTTTGTCCGGTGTATTTTTAATTATTTTCTCTCAACGTCTTCTTATTCTTAAATAATATACCCAGCCATCTTCATTTTGGCCAAGCGAGTATTGGTGAAAAAGCTCGACTAAACTGAGGTTGAGGCCAAGCTGGCGATTTAGCTCGGCGATGCCGTTTATTATTCTGTATGAATTGGTGCTAAGTTGGGTTGGGCATATTCTAGTCTGCCTAAGGAATTCGCATAGGAGTGATTGAACTGGGAATCGGAGGCCGGCTTCAACAATGGATAGTACGGTAAATGGAACAAAACCTTGTTTTTCCCAGGGCATGGTATCTAGTTCGGCTAGGGAAAGATGGACGTCGTTTGGAATTTCGTAATTCTTTCGAAACTCAGCTATGGCCCCTAGAGAGTTTACTAAAAATCGATATTTGCCCATGTGGACTTAAACTATGTATAAATTAGTTCGGAGTACTAGCTCGGTGTTGAGATGACGTTGAGTATCTCGGTTGAGTGTGCAAAGGAGTACCTAGCCAACCTAGTCGGAATCTGCAAAGTGGAGATGAAAAGTGTTAAGCCCAGATCATTGGACCGTGCTAAAGTATGAAGGCAAAATAAATGTAAGCCTAGCTCGACTACGTGGGATACTATCCGTTCTTAGTTTGGTTGGAGCGAAGGACTTTAGCTCGGTTAAATAAAACGAAAGGTTCTTAGACCGGTTGAAGATTAAGGCGTAGCGTGAAGTTTTAGTTCAGTTATTAGGGGAGTTATCTAGTTTGGCTGGGTGCACGCCTAAATACAAACAAGTTCCTAGT
Source organism: Camellia sinensis (assembly GCF_055761805.1). Taxonomy (NCBI): domain Eukaryota; kingdom Viridiplantae; phylum Streptophyta; class Magnoliopsida; order Ericales; family Theaceae; genus Camellia; species Camellia sinensis. The sequence continues at coordinate 86,432,322 of NC_138973.1, forward strand.
TCGGTTGAAGTATTACTTTGGATCAAAACGATTTTCATAACAAATTGTAAATTTGGTGAAAGATCTATCACGTGGTTTCGGGGACTAGGAGGTTCTTTCCCATTATTATGAAAACTATACTAATATATGTTTTGAAAAACATATATGTACTATGCTATGTATTGCTACACTATGCAAAATAAAGGAAAATGAAACAAGATTAGAGCACTTATAATTTTAAAGGGATGAAGATCAAAACGGTGAAGATGCCAAGTTAGAACACGAGTGTTACAAGCGCTATGGTTGTAAAAATGGAAGCTCAGAGGGGAAGAGAGTGAAGGTGAACAGTAGAGTGCCGAGTTCAAAAACTAGGGTTTTCATATAAGGCAAAGAAAAGGCGGGACTGTTCAAATTTTCGGAGTACGAGCGCGGCGGCGACAGTTGTACTTGACCAGTAGGAGCCAGCCACGTGTCCACACGAATAGGAAATGATTCAGGTGTACAGAGTGAAAGGACGTTTATGAACCGGACTAATTGGTAGCCTGGTAGGAGGTGACATCAGTTGGCTTGAATATTTTTAGCTCGGCTAGAGAAGAGTAATCCCAAATCATGCTATGCAAATGGAATTAAGGGGCAATTGAGAGGGTAATTTATAAGTAAATTGGGTCGAGCTAAAGGCTTCTTTGGAAGTTAGGCCACATGGTGGACCAAGATAAGAGTTGTTATAGCTCTGTATAAAAACTAACGAAGTTGGGCCAGATGAAGTTCGGACCGAGCTATGGGCCGAGGTGTTTGGGTTTCTTAAGGTGGACCTTGTCCTTATTAGCTCGGTCAAAGATTGTTGTAGTTAGCTCGGTCTAAACAGACAAAACGGAGGTACAAATGAACAAGAGCCGAGCTATGTGTTGCAGATGTAGGCGCTGGATTAAGTATGACAAAGGGCAAGTGTTAGCTCGGTCATACTGTTATCGAACCGTGGTAAAACCATCTCACTTGGTTTAAGCAGTGAGGGGGGTGTTGAAGGATAAGCATTATCTTTTAAGAGTGTGATTCCTAGGAGGACTCTACATTGAGGAATAAGAGTCCTAGTAGGATTGTGCCAGGCAAAAACTATAAAAGCTTACAACAAAACCTATGTACATGTATCACAACTTTGATTCTCGAATACACAAAGTTTTTTTCTATTTGTCTATTTTGCTGACTTAGGCATCGGAGAGGTATCCGGCACACACCCGCCAGCTAACTCACGTTTGTGTTTCAGGGAGTAAAGCGACGACGTAAAGGAGGAATGCAAACTTGATCAACAGGATTACACGAGAAGATTATTTCGTATTCGTACACATATCACTGTTATCAAAATCAAAATGAGCTAGAAACTCTCCTAAAGAATTTTCTATTGGAAAATGGGAGACGGTCTCTTCTTTCCTATTGAGAATATTAGCTATTTGCTTTAAATGGGCTTTCATTTTGGCAATCGATTGACTCTGGATATGCAACAACTCATAGGTGGACTCTAAGCTACTTTGAAGAAATATTAAACTCTACCCTCGTGATCTGAATTTTGTTGAGATGGGACTTCGGAATGCAACAATTGTGTGCTGGATACCATATTTTGAAGAATTTGCAACACTATCTCTTCAAAATAGGATGAATATTGAGATGGTGGAGTATAATGTTGATATTGAAAATAATCAAAATGGGTTTCAAAATAATCGACATACTGACTCTCATATTCCCAAAAACTATTTCCAAAATACGCCATAACTCCACTATACACAAGGCGCCAAAACACTAGATAGTTCAAACTTTTACTTCTATCAAAAAGATTTTACAAAAATGCTCAACTCACTTCTTTTTTCTTTTTTTTTTAAATGTACAAAAACACACATAAACCAGCCAAGTAGGCGACAGTCTAAAAAAATATAATAAATTAAAGTGCTATAAAATAAAAGGGGGTATAGGACCTCTCTAAAAAAGAAAATAAATTTACAGAAAAAATAAAAATAAAAATAAATTAAATAAATGTTAGCAGTCAGAAGTCTTTATTTGTCCTCCAAGTTATATGTCCAGTAGAGGTAATTAATCCATAAGTCTGAAATGCCATATTTTTTATCTATTAATATTTTAATGAGTGGTATAAGTAGGTTATTATGATAGTTTAGTAGTGCGATTCTTAGATGGTAATCTAAATTAAATAATTTATTTGTATGTATTTTATCTCTTTCATATCTACCTTCGATTCCCTTCTAAAAATAAATTTGATCCCCTTTTTCCCCACCTTTCCTATTTCCTTTCGGTGGAAAAGAATAATAATAATAATAATAATAATAATAATAATAATAATAATAATAATAATAATAATAATAAGGGTTAATTACACTTTTACCCCCTAAACTATCACCATTTTGTTTATGTAGTCCCTTAACTATTAAATTTGTCTTCTTGGTTCCTCAACTTTCAAAAACTCATGTTACTTAGTTCCCTATGGTAAATGACGTTAATTATTTAACAGAAAATGGGATCATGTGCACTGCACATGAGCTACAAGGATGGTAAAGGGGCTAAATTAGACATTTTGCATATATCTCCATTAAAAATTAAAAATTAAAAAAAAAAACATAGGCATGACTTGTTTTTATGCATATATTCGATTTATGGTGGGCAATACAATTCTGTTTATGGATCTGCTCTTTTTTTTTTTTTTTTTGATCAGATGGATCTACTACTTTGAGCAAGTCAACATGTTTATAGAATGAGTGCCACAGGAACTGGGCCATGTGCTTTGTTCATACAAGAACTTTGGTTTGATTTGGATTTGATGAGATATCTATCTATTTATGAAACTGGCGGGAAAGTTTCCCTCCTATTGATTTTCTTCTTATTTTTTTTTTTAATGGAGATATATGTAAAATGTTTAATTTAGCCCTTTTACTATCCTTGTAACTCATGTGCAGTGCACATGATCCCATTTTCTGTTAAATAATTAACGTCATCTACCATTAAGGACTAAGTGGCATAAGTGTTTAAAAGTTTAGGGACCAAGAAGACAAATTTAATAGTTTAGCGACTACATAAACAAAATAGTGATAGTTTAAGGGTTAAAAGTGTAATTAACCCTAATAATAATTGCCAAGCATGGCAGACACGAGAAATTCTATTTCCACTCAGCTACTTACCTAAGTACACATCATTTCTTAGTGCATACACTTATTAATTTGGTTATTGATTATTCTTCTCATTTCACAAAATGTTTCAATTATACCCTAACTCATATTCTTCTACACACACTACCTAAACCCTCCTTCCACACACCTTTACCCATTTCGATGTCCTCTTCGACACACCTGATGTATCAAAATGACACATGAAAAAACATTGAAGAAACAAAGGAGAAGCAGTGGTGATAGAATTCATCGAATGGGCCATATTATGAAATTCGGATATATATTAAAAATTAGAACATTGAAGTTCAGTGCTACTACTTTTAAAGGGGGGGGAAAAAAGGAGTAATTAACAAGTCAAATGCAGACATGATAAATATTCAACAAAAAAAAAATACGATATTGTGAAATCAGAAAGTTTTTCTCAAAGCTTTGTTTGATTCTCAGAAAGAAAAGGAGGGATAGAGACGGTCACTATCTTTCTCATCATTTTTGAATACTTTTCATTTCTTTTTCCATGAGCTTGACTGAACTGGAAAAAAAATGGTAGCCATGAGGATATTGAGAGAAGAACCCTTTAGTTTACCTATGGAGAGAATGTGCAAGGGTTCGTAATCATTTTTTAACTAATGAGGTTATGGATTGCAACATTACAATCAAAAAGGTCAAATTTTTGTTTTTTAATAAGAGATGCAGAAGATAAAAAGGAATAATAAGTTCCAACTTGTTGGGGTTTTGGAAGAGACTAGCTTCGCAATGTTCCTCCACATAACTATGTAGTTCTTTAGGTTTGGTTGAAAATTTGTGAGTTTATCAAGATGTGCACTGATATTTTTTTTGTTTAAAAAAGATGTATATAGAGAAAATTCGAATATAATATTAAGAGTGTGTTTTGATATCTGTTATAGTCATTTTACTTTAGTGTATAATTGTCATTATAATAATATTTCATTAAGTGTGTCTACTGAGGTAAGTAGGTGTGTGAAAATAGAATTTCCCTGTAGACACACCATGCCCATTCCTTTCTTTTCACTTTCTTTTCTTTCTTTCCTTTTCCTTTGTTTTATTTTTCGTTCTTTCTATTCTATATGTTTTGGACGCATGTGGGGAGAAATCCTCACTACTTCTTCTTTTGCGTGTTCTTTCTCTCTCTTGGTTTCATATCTCTCTCTCAACTTCGTCTCTCTCTCTCTCTTTCTCTTTCTCTCTCTCTCATACACAAACACACTAGATTTTATTTTGAGTTTAGTTTGGAAGTGTTTAGAGTGAGAGTTAGTATTTTATAAAAGATGAGAGTTGTAGATTTTGTCAAACCTTACATATCTTATACCTTAGAATTTTACTAAGAGTTATTTTGGAGATCCATGGAGCAAATTTAGATTTATGGTGACAGAGGAATTATTTTGAGGTAAATTCGGGTGGTATACAATATGCTTCTTTTAAATCTCTTTGCAAAGAGTTTAATTTTAATTATTCTCATCTTGTAATCCTCTTGATTATTGTGATCATTGATAAATTCTTTGAAATTATTTGTTGTTGATTCGTTGATTATTCTGGTCATTTGATAAAATTCTGTAAAGATATTTGCGTTAAAAATTGTGATTTTTCTGATTGAATGACGTGAAAATACTCTGTATATGGATCGAGTGGACTCTACCAATATGCTCTGTATCAATAGCCCGCATAAGTGGTTGTGCTTGGGTGAGAGGGGTGAGGTCGGTCACTGGTCATGTACTGAGTAGGATTGGGTATTTGGTCCTAGATAAATTATCATATGTTGGGTTGAATTGTTGTGCAATTTGGTAAATTGTTTGATTATCATATCATTGGTGTAATGTTATAAATTGTTGGATCCTTATTAATTTATTTTGTATTCGAGCCTTGTATTCTTGTTGTATTGTATACTTCTTGAATTAATTTATTTTTCAGGTGCAGAGTAGATTTTAGTGGAGATCAGAATTGAAATTATAAAGGGTTATTTGAGATAGAGATTTTGGGTCCCACGACTGTATACATAAAATATTGGTGATAATTGTACTATAGTATTTTTTGAGAATACTGTATATTTTGGAGACATTTGTGTAATTATATTTTTGGGGGCAAAATTTGTATATTTTTTAGGTTGATTTAGTGTAATAACGGCCCGGAAAGTGGGGCGTTACAACAAGTGTCCAACAAAGGTAAATAGTCCACAAATTATATGTCTAGTATGGGTATCTCATTTCTGTGTCACGGTATCAAAATTTTATTTTTCTTTTTTTATTTTTATTTTTATTTTGGTTCATGCTATCGTTTACACACCAAAATATTTTATTTAAAACCAAGTATAGCTGTCACGACCCAAACCCACCCCTATGGGTTTAGCACCGTAACCGGCCAGTAATCCTGAGATTACTAAAGGCCTCTGAACAAATTAAACAAAATACAGGGGCTAGCGAAAGCAAATACAAACATATAACGTTCATAGTGCTGTGTAGACATACATGAGACAAAAAATTTAAAACTTAATTTACATATTGACGTCATCCCACGTCACCATATATATATATATATATAGACAACGAAAGACATGTTCAAACTTAACAAAAGAAATACAAAAGATCATTAACATGGTTCACAAAAGCTAGACCACTTTTCAAAAGGAACCCCTCGAGAGGCACAGTGGCTGGCAAACAGACAGAACTCTAGGCGATCAACTTTGAGCCTAGTCACGTGCCTGGTCACCTACATACATAAATAATACAGTGAACTGGAGTCCAATGAATAATAACAAGGTCAAGGTTTTAATGAATGATGTCCATAACAAAGTCAGAAATCAGACACAATTCATAATCAAAAACAAATTCATATTCGTGTTCAGAGTTCACATATTTCATATGATCATACATAGTACATCCATTAGCGCTAACAAATCCGATGACCCGTAAAGGGACGGTCATAAAGGCATTCCGATGACTCACGTGCACAGAAACATTTCCGATGACCCATAAAGGGATGACCATAAGGCATTCCAATGACTAATAAAAGGATGGCCATAAAGGCATTCTGATGACCCATAAAGGGACGCATATCATATGATACTAAGGATGCCACGAATACATTTCAGAATCTTGGACAATCATTCATTCATATAAAACATAGCATTTCAGAAAGCTGATCATTCATATCATAATGTTTAAAAAATATTTAACATTGAACATAGCTTTACAAAGTTATTACTCACAGATGGCTCCAATAGCAGATCAGACGAATCAAACAAACCAAGCAACTAAGGCGCGTGACCTACACAAACATATAGTGGATACACATTGAAACACACATTATGAAATAATTTAAATTGTTTCTTTTCTATCTTTTTGTATTTCTAACTCTTATCCTCATTATTATGTCTTAATTAAGACTTAAGAATGCCTAAGATGCAATGAGAATGCCAAAATACACTTCAGAACACTTAGTCAAATTTTCAAAAACAGGGCAGTCTACTTGATCACAACATTAGTCGCTCGAACGGTCTGCAAAGTCTGCAAAAGTACTAATTGTTAAATTTTTCCACTTGACGGATGCTCGACCGTCGCTTGAGCCAAAAACTAAGTAAACGGGGTCCTCGCTCGAGCGCAACTTTGGTTGCTCGAGCGGTCTGCAAAATTCTCATGAATTTTACGCTCAAGCCAACTTTTATTCGCTTGAGCGGAAGTGCAAAACCAAGAGTGGTTGCTCGAGCGCAGAATCTGTCGCTCGAGCGGTGATGCAGAATTCTGGAATTTCCAAATTGATGTTCAAGATGCAAAACTCAATTTCAAAGCTTTAAAACATATCCTTTGGGCTCAAAACTTGAGAAAACATGTATAAACTTGTAAAACATTAAGAATTAAGGATCATTTCGCAAAATCAAGGCCCAAAAGCTTGCCAATTATACCAAAACCAAACTTGAAACTCTGAAAGCATAACATACATGAGTTAATATGAACTTCAATCTTCCGAAACATGATCAAATAAGGTAAGATGATGGAAAATATGATGAATTCTCAAAACTAAGTTCAAATTGTTGCATGCATGAGAGAATTTCTTAGAAAACATACTCAAAGTGTAATGAAATGTACATGTATGCATGAATTGATTCTTAATTCCATTTTTTAGCTTAATTCTCAAGTTAATTCAACTCTTTCACTTGATTTCATGCATTAACCAACTAAATTACAAAACTAGAAGCTAGGATTCTTACATAAAGTTCTCAATTCTTTAAGGAAGGTTTAGAGATAATCTTGAGCAATTCTCCAAGTCCTAGCAAATTCTTTCCAAACCTTAAGGTTGATCTTAATTCTTCTAGTCTCTCACTTTCTCTCACGTTTTTCTTCTCAAGGAATGATGAAATGAGAGTGTATCGAAGGTTTCTAGAATCCTTTGGCCTTATATAGGCTCAATTAGTGGAATTTAATTAACTTGAGTTAAAGATAACTAATTGGGATTATTTTATTCTAATTATCTGATTTCGAATCGAATTGCAATTAAACCTACCTTAATGTTCTAAAAATTCCAAATAACACATAAATCGAGTCAATTTCGTGATCGGATGCCAATAAGGCCTACAATTCGCATATCGACTCAGAAATACAGACAGATCTTTCTACAACAAACAGATATAAATACAAATACCATATAACACATGCAATTTAACGTAGAATTTCATCTTAATTACTTATTAGGCATTCTCAATCATGGATTATAGGCTAATCACAAGTCGGGGTTGTTATAATAGCGGTTAAAACCAGGTATCGATCCACATGGACTAATGATAAATAATTTAATTTAGAAATTTAAAAAAAAAGTGCTCTAAATTTTTGGAATTAAAATTAAGTTATTAAAATAAGCAATTAATTAACCAAGATAAAATAAATATCTTAGGATTTCAAATCCACCATTCACCTCATAATTAGGAGTAATTGTATTCAGTCCTTAGAAAATCATTGATTTGGATACTGTGATGTAAGTTATCAGAAATACATCATCAAGAGGATTTATATATCAAAACTAGAAAGGCACGAATCGTCTTCGCTTAGCATAGACCGTCACCACTAAACTACGGTTTGATGCACGAGAGATCTTGCTATGTATGACTCGTCTAACAATTCTAATATACAACAGTGAAAACCATTGTATAACATGATTTGAATAAAACATTTATTGCACAAAAAGATCTGAGAGTTATATACTTATATCCAAATCAAATCAAAACTAAAAATACTAAATACAATTTACCCCAATTATTTAGTCAGGACTTCAATATTTACAAAATAAACACTCTTGACCCTTGCTTGGAGGTGGAGCTTTCCCGCAAGCTCTGCTCCTCTTCTCCTTACCCCCAAACTCTGGTTGAACCTTGTTGCCTTTGGTAGGCAATTTCCTAATGCATCAATATCTCATGTGCTAACCAAATCAATTGGAATCCTGCAAAGCAAAGTAACAATATATAATTTGAATAGAAAAATAGTGGTATTATTAGCACCTCATGAATTATTTTGGACCGCCCATTTCTTTGGGCCCCAATTTATAAATTTCGAAACCCTTAAAATTTCTTCCGTCCCCCCCCCCCCAAAAAAAAAATTTGAATTATTTTGGTCCGCCCATTTCTTTGGACCGAGCCTCGTGTAATGAAAGCTCGCACATTTGCCTAAGTACCTGTGCATGGCCAAAACGGGGTTGGGGCATAATTTCCTCATCGCTCCGGGACTCCATCAGTGCTTGAAATTCTTTGAGTGTGGGACACGTTTCTTGCGCTCCAAAACGGAATACGTGAGTAACCAAGAACATCGAACCGCAGCATGAAGAAATGGAAAACAAAGCAAAGTGCGACTTAATGAAAAAAAACACGGTTATACCAAAATCCCGAAAATTTACCTTTTCCGTGCCATCCAAAGTGGCTATCCAATTCTTGAATGTCTCGGCAGGGAATGTCTTCATTTTAGAGAAAAAGTAACAGCAAAATGAGGTTCTGTCAAAGAAGCAGTGAAGGAAGACCTTTTATGGGGATAAGGTATTGTGAGTGGATGCAAGTTGTCAACTTCTTGTCCACTCATAACTATTGGTCGGTCGGCCACTTTTTATAGCCGACCATCCCTTTAATTGGCCGACCCTTTAATTGGCCAGCCAACCGACTCTGTTGGCCTGGCAGCTGTTTTATGTCTATTTGTTCTGATTCTTTTGTTTAAGGTCTTGTTTTGAGTCTTTTAGTCTTAGCAAGTGTAAATCCTAGTTTAAGTTGTTTCTTTGCTTGTTTCCTATTTATCGAGTTGTTTTTACATTTTGGTCGTTTGTCGGTTTACATCTAGTTATGAACATCATTACAATACAAGCCTCCTTCAGTTTCAACATTTGGGACTCAATTCGTTTCATACATACATACAAATGTGGTGGCAATCCGGAGATGTTGTGAAAAACCAAAAACTCTTTTTATAAAACTATAGGGTTTTACCCCGATCATTGTTTTTTTTAGAAAAGAGTACAGCTTTTTATGAACAAAAAAGTAAGGGCCTATCTGAAGTTATACAAATGCTAAAAAACCAAAATAAAAGAAAATAAAGCAAAAACACAAATATCTGCGGCAGGCACATCAGTCAAGCTCGAGAGGCCCTCTTCGTTCTCTTCTGGGGAGAGAACTCAAGTGCACTGTCTCCATCAGCACCACTATCGTCAGAGGGATCAGACTCAGAGCCAAAATCATCCTCTCTACTCCCCGACCTAAAGCTGGCGTCATCATCCTCACTCTCAAATCTAGAGTGTCTTCTCATCGCCTCTTCGACACCACTAGACTCGGTGTCATCCTCACTCGATTGCAGCTCTGGAGATGAAGAGGTCTCCTCGGTCTCAGGCTCATTGTTCCTGCTTCGAGCCCCTCTACCTCTACCTCGACCTCTACTCTCATCCCGGCCGTGTGTTGGGACCGGTCTACCTCTCCTTCTCACTACCGGAGGAGATATTGTTGATGTCGCTGGTACTGTAGGTACCACTAGTGCAGGTGGAGGTTGAAAGCCAAGAAATAGGGAATCAGTATGATATAGAATAAGGGTAGAACAACACAGAGTATCAGATTAGTATGACGCAGAATTTGTATAGACATGAATCAGTATGGGCATAAATCAATGCAAGTCAGAATTGAGGACATGGAAAATACCTGAATACCGTAAAGGGCAAGTAATGTCTCCCTCCGCTGCACTATCTGAACTAGGGAGGCAACTAACTCAAGAAGGCTGTCTATATACTCCAGAGGCACCTACAAATGAGTTTGAACATCATTACACAAAAAAGAGAATATGAATTAGAAACTACGAGGCAAAGTGGCCAAGTAGATACCTGCTGTATGGTGGGGTCTCGGACGTATCCGTGCTCTCCCTCCGGTGGATCAACTGGAACCTGATAGGCCGTCCCGGTCGGCCGCCAGCACATGATCATGGTCAAAATCGCAGGCAACCCAATGATGGGCATGGTAGGAGGGGCCCTGCCAATATCAGCCTCAGCTGCGTGTGTGGCGTCTTTAGCCGCAGGAACGTCTGCAGCGGCTCTAGCACGGATTCTGGACAAAGGCGACATCAAATGAGTCTTGATGAAGACTGCATAGTCTTCATCATGTTGAAAGTGATCAGTATCCTGTCCCGCCATGTCCTGAATAATCACCTCAATTGGGATGCTATCGGCAATCCTTCTAGATACAGGAGGCAGAGCAGGAATAATAGGGGTAGGTAGGCCCGGAGTCTGGCACACAAATCGGTTGCTTAAATACCAAACCCAGTAAAAAGGGCCCTCTAATAGAATCCAGAATCGGGAGATACCCCAAGACTCGGCATACTGGTCCCGTATCCTGCTAGGCATCATCGCCCAGGGCTGCCAGGTGATCTGCAAACAGTCGTTATCAATTGTTAGTGACAAAGATTGGGGTAAAGCAGTATGGACAGAATGGAATAGGTATGAGATCTAGACTACCTCTCAGGCTATCACCGTGTCAAAATATCAACGATAATATGCAAAAATCATGACATCATGGCGTCTGGAGTGGCATCTATCATCATATCGACGGGAGTAAGGTACGACCGATGTCACCTCATCTACTGGCACTGGGGCAAGGGCCGGAAAATATGCATATACCCAGAGCTGTGAAGAAGAGATTAGTTATGTAAGCACAGATATAAATAATATAAAGGTAAAAAGTGCAAAGCAGAAAACACATAAAAAGTGCAAAGTAGAAAACACAGGGTATAAAGGCAGAAAGTGCAAAACAGAAAACACACAGAAAGTGTAAAGCAGAAAACACAGGGTGTAAAAGCAAAAAACACAAAGTAGAAAGCATCGTAGTATAGACTATAATAAAAGCACGCCGTGTACCTCCAAAGCTCTCCAGTGGCCTCCGACCTTGTTCCCTTTCATGTGGGAACCAAAGCTCATATATCTGTAAAGTGTGGCGAGGCCAGCTTCACCCAGTCATAAAACTGGACCCGAGGCAATGTCACAAGAGCGCCCACCAGGTACAAGCCCATAGTATTCCACCTATTCGCAAACAAGGTGGTACCGAGAAGATACATCATGAAGCCCCGAGCATAATGCTCTCTCTCCTCTTGAGTCGCGGGCTGGCTCCCCCGAAAGTGCTTAATGAACCAGCTATAATTGACCATAGTTGGTCTATCTCGATGTGGGCGCGCTGCGAGCAAGTAAATCCAGGCCGCCTTTCACTGGCCCATGTCCATGTCAAAAGGGATCAGATCACCCCTACTCTCAACCCTGTGATCATGGAAAAGTCGTAGGGAGTCATCGTCATCTCACCGGTGAAAGAGAAGTAGAAGGAGTTTGTGGTGTCCCAACATTTCTCCACTAAGGCCCCGAGTAAGCTCTGGCTGGCTTGAAGACGTGGGAGTCCAGAGCAGAACAAACCGAAGACTACATCGTCAACAAGATCGTGAACTCGAGCAGAGAGCTCCTGGTACCAATCCCTTGCTATCACCACCCCATATCCTCTCCAAGAGCGGACATCACCATGTGTTTGCAAAGAAAGAAAACATCAGTTGTGTAACAAAATGGGAGGTAGTAAGGAAATGCGGTATTATCACAGAATGAAAGGTATTGAAATGCCTTGGAAGTATAAAAGGAAAGTTCTTACCTCTGTGGCACCATGGGAAAGATGGAAGGCTCGCTCCCTCAATAGAACATCATCAAGCACGCCTATCGTAAAGTCCTCAACACGTAGCATGCTGCCGAGGGGCATTGCGTGCATCCGAGGGTGGTAGGTGTCTGGGTCGAATGGCCTCAACTACAGTGGTAGTGGCTTGGGCTAAATCCCTAGAGGGTAAATCTCCTCGAAATCAGCGGCAATATCTTCTACCGCCCTATCAACCTTATCAACTCTCGGCTCCTCGACCTCTGTAGCAGGTGAAAGCTCTAGTACCTCAAGTGGGGCACCGCCATGCGAGACATCATTCACCATGAAGAATGTGGGTGAAATGTAGTAGAAAACGAAGAAAATGAGGGAAAATAGCGAAAAAAACCAAAAAAAGTCAACCCCGGGAGATAGAAAAAGAGAGAAAAAGTCAAAACTCGAGAAAGTGTGTGAAACTCGAGAAAAACATGAGGAAAATAAGTCCCAAGTGATGAAAAACCTAAAAAATCGACGGAAACAAAGTTCAATCGATTTAAAATGTAGAGGGTTGTGGGTGTTTCACAAATAAAGTGTGCGTGGGGGTGCGCAACTTGAGCAAGAGGGAAATCTAGAGAGAATGAGTGCTTAGAGGGAGAGGGACGAGGGTTTTGGATGGTTGGGTGTGTGTAAAATGAAACCCTTGTCTTGTTTTTATAAAACCTGAGGTAAAAAGACCGGCCTGCCCCCGAAATTGTTACGAGTGGTCGGTCGTCCATCTATTGGTCAGCCATCTCATTTTTGTGGTCGGCCGACCACTTTTGTGGTCCAATAATGTTTTTTGCTATGCTCGTGCCTAAGCTGTGTGTGGGAGACCCTATAGGTCCATTGTTTCTCCAATACGTGAGCCTGCCTTGACCATAAGTCGGAGTAAATTGTATCCTTTTTTGTGTGGGCAGTGGAAGATCACACCAGAGGGTTTTGCAAACATGTGGGACTTGTTCCTCGCTCTTTAAGATATTTGAAACATATGCTTTCGGAAGTAATGCTTTTTGTGCATCTATTACATTGCATGGAACATGCATTGCATTGTTTTTATTATTACATGTTGCAGCTTGCATCGCATGTTATCACTTGTATCACAGTATCGCATTTATGTGCATCGTATCCATTATATCAACTCTTTTCTATGTGAGACGTAGTTTGGATTGCATTTTCGACTCCTTTCAATGTGAGACGTAGTTTGGATTGCATCTTCGACTCCTTTCTATATGAGACGTAGTTTGGATTGAATCTTCGACTCCTTTCTACGTGAGACGTAGTTTGGATTGCATCTTTGACTCCTTCCTACGTGAGACGTAGTTTGGATTGCATCTTTGACTCCTTCCTACGCGAGACGTAGTTTGGATTGCATCTTTGACTCCTTTCTACGTGAGACGTAGTTTTAATTGCATTTTCTTTGACTCATTTCTACGTGAGACGTAGTTTGGCTTGCATTTTCTTGTTCCCTTTCTACGTGAGACGTAGTTTGGCTTGCATTTTCTTATCCTTCTTTCACGTGAGACGTGTTTGGATGTTATTTGCTCACTTCTTTTTGTGTGAGACACGGCTTGATTTGTTTTGCTTTAATTTAAACTTTCTTTCAAATGTTGTTATCCTGTTTTTGTTTATTGTATTTTTTCATTGCGTTGTTTTGCATGATCATGAGTTATCAAAAGTAGCCAACATTGTGTGTTGTACAAGTCCAGCTGGCTGCATACCATTTGCATATCGCCCCTGAAGTACACTGGTTTGATTCCTTGCAAAGAGATACGTAGGAAACTTTCGAGTTCAACCATTGTATTTGCATTTGATTTCTTGCCCAAGTCTTGCGGCCGTGTCAAAAGAGTCATCTTTGGGCTTTGACATTCACTCACGTCATTTTATGACTATAAGCTCTATCAAAGAGGGACATTTGTAGACACCCCATTTTTGACCGCCCTTAAGACTTGGGCGCCTCAGCTTGATCACTCGATGATGAAATGTTACGCTTTGTACACTCAAGTTTCTTAGCAAGAGCTTCCATTTTCCAAACTTTAGAGCCTAGAATTGTGCACATACTTGATCAAACTCGCCTTGGTTTCCAAAAACCTATTTGTTTCATACCTAAACCATACTTGACTATCTAGAGGCCTGCAGGCCAAAATATAGTGGTCGGCCATCCATTTGATGGCCGGCCGACCATGTTTTCCGGCTAGTAGATATTTTGCGGCCAACTGCTGCCAACTGTCTCCCTAGGTATATGCACTGCATCAACTGTCTCTATATGGATATTTCTGACTTAGGTTCATGTTTTCCTATATATACATGACCACCTCTCTTGGAAAAAGGGTTAGAAAAAATACTAAAAACTCCAATACTTGCATAGCACACTCTCTCTCTCTCTCTCTCTCTCTCTCTCTCTCTCTCTCTCTTGCAACCTGCACACTCTCTCTCTACACTTCCTAAACCAAAAATTTAGCTCTTCTTGCTGAGATTCTTGAGCTCAAATCTCAACCCTTGAGAGTGAAAACTTGCGGATTTGTTAACAAAAGAGTTACCTTGCTTCAAGAGGTATAACTTTGACCATCTTTACACTACTTCTTTTCCATCATTTTTTGTTGTTTTGTACTGTTTTCCACATGTGTTTATGGGCTGACACTTGTGATTTAAGGCCATTAAAGGTAGAGGGGTTGACCACCCTTCTTTGAACCTTGCTTTCTAGGCTTTTATCCTTGTATTTCTCATCTTTTCATCAACTTTTTTGAGCTTTTTACCACTAATTTTCAGAGGTTTTCAAAGTCTAAAAATGTAGTTTTGAAGTCCCAAAAATTGAGGGGTTAGCCTCCCCTTCTTGTGTTTGTTTACTAGCTTAAATTCCTCAATATTGTAGATAAATTTTTTCAAGCTTTTTCATGTGAATTTCAGTACTGCTTTTACTTACTTTAGCACTGTTTTAGGCTGGTTATTTCAATAATGCTTTGTATAGCATGCTTGTAGTGTAATGGTCTTCATAGATTTAGTGGTTTAGGCCTTAGCCACAAACCTATTGGAGTTGATAACATTTATTTCATGCTTTCATACTTGTGTTCATGTGTAATCACCTCTGCACCCCTCCCTCATTTCTTAGCTCTTTATTGCTTTGAGAGTTGTTTCAACCGAGTGTTGTTTAGGCTTGAGAAAGGGACCATACAATGCTAAATAGTTTAATCTCTTCGGAGGTTCATTACCAGGGCATTACCTCTCTCTCATGCCCAAAACAACTTCTTGTTTGACACTCTTCTCCATTTAGTGGACTTAACTATCATTTTGGAACTAAAATGACTAAGGAATGGAAAGATAATGAAATAAAGTAATAAAATTGGGGCTAAAATGGGACAAGGTAATAATATCAACTTGGCTTCAATCAGATGTTAATTGAACCTCTTGAGTCTTGAGTCGTTTCATACTTGTTAGTGATGAAATGGTTCACGTTTCATAGTCAACCATTTCCCTTGATCAAAATCATGATAGGGAGGGGTTTTTTTTTTTTTATTGGTCTGTGCTTTTCATTTGTTAAACTTTGTCCCATCGACTCATTGATCATCACGCAATAACTTTGCGTACTGATGGTTTGTCAATCGATTATGCCCCTCCTTTGACCTGCCTACATGATAAAGAGAGGCAAAATAGGCAAACACCTCTTGAAAACACTCTGTTTGTATTCTATCTCTTTTTTGTTACAGCTGGGCTGACCCTTAAAATAGTGGTCGGCCGGCCATCAACCAGTCGGCCAACCATCTTCTCTTGGCCGGCCGATCACTTATTTTAGACTAGCAGTGTCCTATTTTGGCAAAACAAAGTAGAGGTTAGGGGGGAAAACAGATCTTTTCTTTTGACTGCAAAACAGAATGGTTCCAGCAGCAAAATAGAGAGGTTTTTGGATGAAAATCTAAAGTCATGCACATACATTCTATCGCTTGTTCATACTTTTGGTTTAATTGCTTTAGTAGCAATATGTTGTCATTTAATTACCTACCTACTTTCCTTTAAACTCATTGTTCTTAGTTAATTTAGCACCTTAGTTGGATTTGTAATAATGGGTTAGGTAGGGCTAGCTAATTGATGTTGTAATAATTAGTATTAGGACATTTATTCGGACCATCTTGCACGAGGGCAAACTTGTAATAACGTATATATCTTCCAACCCCACGTCTTTCTCCCTTTTATTTACTTGCTTATGATGGATAGCATAGAACATCATGTTTTTTTTAGCATTTTCCATGTTTGCATACACTCGTCTCACATGCATTTATAGTTTGTCTCATCATACTAACCAATGTCAAATTCAAATTCTTACTCGAATATGTGATTTATCATGTCTTGGATTAGAACATATAGTAGTCGAGCCTATTCAACGCATCTTGTATGTGTCGCATTAGCCATTTTGCATTAGTTAGAGACATGCATATTTTCTAATTATTTTGCTTTGTTTGGCTTGCCTTGGAGTACTAGGTGAGCGTTTATTGCTTTAGCATATCGCATGTGTGTGGTTGTTGCCATGTCAAGCATATTTTCCATAAGGCTAAGTGCTTAAGTGATATACTTGTTTGACTGCCTGTGGATGAAGGCTAATTGCTTGAATTGGAATAATTTGAATAATGTACATACGAGCCCACTTTTTCAAGTGACGCGTATTCAAAACACTTTTCAAACAAACATGAAATCAAATGTTCCAACTTTTGCAAATTAGTCTATACTTGTGTGCAACACATAGTAATGTTAATTTAAAATAATAAATCAAAACAAGAGTATATAATGTAAATAAAAAATCACATCATGATTAGTATAGGTCGTTCTTTGATCGGGCGAGTGAGGTGCTCAATTCATGACCTTCCCCTCTCGTACCTAAGTTCTCGAACCCAGACAATTTGGTGATAACAGCTAAGTGGCCTTTGGCACGAGTTTCGGGTTTCCTAAATTTTTCAAAAATATTTAGGTGGCGACTTTGTAATCTGGCAAAATAGTCTATTTTTTAGCATTTTGATTTAAAATCGATTTTCCAAAAGAATTGCCGGATTTGGACTCATTTGTGTTTATCTATTTCACATTACACTTATGAGATCAGATTCAGAACCACAAGAGACCGAACTGTAGGGGCACGAAAAGCAAGCTACAGTATGCTCTCCCTCTCTCTCTCTCTCTCCTCCCCCCAATATTTATATATACACATAAACAAATTTTCCCTCTATATTCTATTCTCTAGCAACTGATAACAAAGTCAACACCTCTTGTTTTGTCTTCTCTTCCTCTCCAATTCTCTCAAATTCTCTGTTTGGTTTGACAATCAGTTCTCAATGATGAGTGAATTTATCGGTAGCGCCGATGGGGATTTGCAAGCTGTAGTTAGAGGATTCAACAATGACTTCACCATGTACAACCCATCTATAACATGCTTTGCTTCTACAACTACTATACAACAAGATATGATAACTTTGATTTCAGTGTTTTTCCTGATGTATTTGAAACAATTACTAGTACTATTACAACAGTTTTAGACTAATTAGATGAACTTTACAAGCCCTTTTACCCTATGTTGAATTTGAACCATCTCTTCTCCTCCACAAACCATCCTTTCTTCTTCTTCATCATCTTTCAAAGGGTTTTCAAGATTTTGAGAGTGGATAAGTTTTGAAGGTGGGATTTGGGGAAGATGGGTGGATAGTGATGGAGGTGAATGCTCTCATAAATCCTAAGTCATGATGTAATAGATGTATAGTTTTAATTGTGAGATGAAATGTCTTAAAATTAATAATATCCTTTTTAGTAATTTTATTTGAAATTATTATTATAATAAAAAAAAATTAAAAATTAGAAGATCCAAAATAATTTATAAAATTCTAATAACAACACTTAAGAAAAAAGGGAAGGAAAGAAAAGTGGAGTCCTACAGAGCAAAGCAACAACAATTATGTGTATAGAATGATTGAACCAGCGGTGGCCAGCTCTTGCTTTTCCTTTTTCCTTTTTTTTTTTAATTTTATAATAAATATGATATAATACATAAAATATTTAAAATATATTATTTACAATAATTTATGTAGAAACATTAAAATATATACAAATATATAAAATTATACGAAATTATAAAATAATATAAATAAATAGACTAATAAAATGTATAGTAATTGATTAAATATATAACATTTAGGTATCGATCACATATATATTTACAAAACAATCATCTATTACTTTTAAAATATTCACCGCTTTAATTGTTTTTTTATTATAAATTTTATTTTTAAATTAATAATAATATAATGACTAAAATTATTTGGGGCCTATTTTTTAAACAAAATTTGGGGCTCAAGACCAGCCTTGATCACTTGCCCTGGGCCGGCTCTGCTGTTTGTGGCGGTTGTGATGGTGGCCAAGGTGGGCTAGTCAGGGGCGGAGGGAGTGGGTCAGGGGGTTTGTGGGCCCTGCAAGGATTTTAGAAACCTTATGTAAGTATGGATATTTCAAAAATCATGCTATACTCGCATCAAATATTTACAGGCATGTGATATTTCTGTATACGTACCAGATACACGAAATATGTACCAAATTTTTTTTTTCCTTAATTTTTATTATACCCAGACATACCTTAATATATACTCAAGCTGTACCATATTTTAATTGAAACAATATTTTCTTCTACCACTAGACTTTTTTTTTATTTTTTATTTTTTATTTTATCCTTAGTATAATTTTAAAATTAAATTATGATTTATAAGTCATTTAATATATTGACATTGAATTTTGATTTATACATTTACTTTTTGTATTAAATGTTAATTATAGATTAGATCTTAACAAATTAAAATATTTAATCAATTTTTATATTATTCTAAATTAAAAATAAATATATTTTTTACAAACATATCAAATTATACCCATATTTTATTTTTTAAAATTTTACTATATCAATATATCTTTATTGTATTAGTATCATTATTCGTACAAGTACCCATGCTTCATAATCTACATGTGATGCAATAATATGCCGCTGTTCATCTATGGTTGGCCCCCCGCAAAATTGTGACCCCAACAAAAACAATCCTTCCCACGTAAAATAGAACTGAGCCTAGTCAAGATAAAACTCAAGATAGTGTGGCAGTAAGTAATATTTGGTTAGTCTGAATGGATTTTATTAGGACGAATTATATTAATGTTCCAGTAGTTTGAGATTTATATTATTTTGATTTTTGATTTTTAATTTTTTAATTATGATATATTTAATTTTAAATTTTGAATCTCGTTTTAAATAGGGACAATTGAAGATACTATTCCTCCATTTCAAGAGCAAAATCATCAATTTGATAAAATATAAACTAGTTTGACATAAATAAATATGTAAAATTATTTTTGAATTTTAAAAAATTATTTCTACCTACCAAAGATAAAATTATATAAAAATAATAAATCTTTTACATTTTTGTTTTTTTTACTTAATTAATTTTTAATATGTGCTTGGATGATGATCATGTAATGGACGATTGTTATTGTTGATGTTTTTGGATGGTTATCATGTAATAGATGTTGTATTCGTTGTTAAAAGATAATTTTAAATAGTTATCATGGAATGGATGGTTATTGAGCTTTAGTGTGTAATCAATATATTTAATATATGAAATGTTTTTAATTTTAGATTTTTTGATTTAGTGGATTAGTTTAAGAATCACATCAAATTTGTCTCTATGTTTAACTTTTGAAAAAATAGAAACTAATTTAACAAAAATAAATATCAAAAAAAATTATTTCTACCCTTCTAAAAGATAAAATTATATAACAATGATGTGTTTTTAATTTTTTTTTCACCAATTTAATTTTTAGTTTCTTAGAAAAAATTTATGAAAATAGATTCTGAAAACCAAACAAAATAGAACTATATAACCAGGAAAGTTTCAACATTTTATTATTAAAAAAAAAAAAGACATTACATTTCAAACAACATACAGATTAATTAACACAAAATAATTTGTATGATAATTTTACCCTTAAAATGGACCGTTTGCAAAGAAAATATCTTTGATTGTCCTTGTTTGAAACAACATTCAAAATTTAGAATCAAATATATCACAAGAGTGATACTAGGGACCCCAAATAATTTACCAAATTTTCTACCAAACCTCTCACATGGGTGTGGGACCCACACACATGTGGGTTTTTGTGGGTCTCACACACATGTGAAAGGTTTTCTGTATGTGGGTCCCACACCTATGTGAGATATTTGATAGATTATGTGGGATCCATAGCATTTTCCATATCACAATTAAAAGGTCAAGGACCAAAATGAAATAAGTCCAAAACTATAGAAACTATTCGTATAATTTGTCTAATTTATTAAAGAGAATTTTTTTTAAGGTCACTGATATTAAGATTTTATAAGATAAATGATATATAATATTTTCATAGTAGTTAAGGTCTTTCAACATTTTCACAAAGAAAATTCGACTTAAAGAAATTTTATCCGATTCAGAGAAATTTTGCCTCGACTCAGGAAAATTTCAAAATTTTTCTGTGATTATACTATAGAATTTTTGAAATTTCTCTAAGTTGGGACCAAAATTTCTTTGAATTGGGTGAAATTTGTTTGAGTAGGGCAAAATTTTTTGAGTCAAATTTTTTCCGTAAAAATGTTTAGAGATCTTAACTAATAAAAAATATTTTGAATCTCGTCTACTACACAAAGTTAGAGAGGGATTAATGTATATTTTCCGGCACATGATAAAACTTCTACAAGATATTTTGAATGAAAGTGTGTAATAAAATATACAATTTATCTCTATTAACATAGACACGCACTAGCAATTTCATTTTTGTTAAACTAATACAAAATTAACTCTAAATTTGGATTTTATAATTTTGTTTTTAAAATTAGACTACTTAGAGAGTATATATTTAGTCAATAATTTTTTATTTCAGCCATTGTAAAACCCTTTGTGGCCAGTTGAATTTGTTTTAACAGCGCAATGAAATAATTAAATTATTTTAACCAATTTATTGGATTTTTTTTCAAAATTTTAATCCTACACTTGCCCAAATATCTTAATAAATTTATACAATATTAATTTATATATACAAAATTATAAAATAAGTAGAAAAAATTGGTAATAAATTCAATTTGGAGAATTTCTAAGGCATTCCAGTAATGTGTTTGATTTCAGTGTTTTGAATTTTTTATTTTAAATATTTTTTGTTTTTAGTGAATATTTTTAAAATTTTAATTTTTTTTTACTTTTTAGATGTACCTTACTTAGATATATTTAAAAAGTAAAATATTTGTGAAAAAATATTTTAAAAAAGTCATAACTACACAAAAATACGAAAAATATATTGAATGTTCATATTATTATTTTTTTGTATTTTTGGTATTTAATGAATTTTTTTAAGATTTTTTTTTACAAAAAATATACTTTTTAAGTGTATCTATATTAGGTGTGTCTAAAAATTACTTAAAATATTAAAAAAATTCAGTAAAAACAAAAAAAAATACGAAAAATAAGAAAATAAAATTTTTTGAATAGCGTTTTCTAAATACTAAAACCAACAATGATTTTTTTTTTTTTTTTTATTGGTGAGAGGTCTACCATTGTGAAATAGTTTGGTGAGAAGTTATTTTATTTGTTTTAAAAGACATTTTGTTTTCAATTTTATCCTTTAATTTAGCTGTTGACTTTTTTTGATTATCTGTTCAAATTTATATCTATCTGTTAAAATTTTTTGACTATTGGTTCAATTTTTTGCCTTTATCTGTTCAAATATCTGTCCAAGATTTATTACCTGTTCAATTTTTTCATTTATCTGTTTAAATCTATTTATCCCAACTTTATTATCTATTCAATTTTTTTACTTAATTTTATCTTTCAAAATTCTATCGGTTGTAATTTTAATTATATATGTTCAAAATCTATCTGGCTTCGTTTGGGAAGTGGGTTGGCTTTTTGATTTTTTGAACTATTTTAGCCTGGGGCTAAAAAGCCTGGTTTGGAAAGGGCTTTTGATTTTTTGAACTATTTTAGCCTGGGGCTAAAAGAAATAATGTAATGATTATAAGTTGAATGTGATATTTTGTTTTATTGGACTAGAAAGCCTATTTTATTTTTTGTGGCTATTTTAGCCCCCAAAAAAAAGCCACAAAACCAACTTCCGAAACATAGGCTCGGTGTGAAATGTCATATATTTGATATTCTTATCTTAATTTTTCCTATTTGTTGAAATCTATCTGTTCACATTATGTTCCAAGTAGTGATCTTTGCATAAATCTGAGCTATTACAGATATGTTCAATGCTATTAGAGATATGTTTCATGATCAACAACAATATTTATCAACAACAACATTTATCATCATCACCAACAACAGCAACAAGAATAACCAAAATAGATAAACAGCTACCAAAAAAAAAAAAAAAAACGCAGCTCAACTATTAAAAAAGAAATATGTTTAAAACATTAAAAAAAATTAAAAAACACATCCACACAACATTTTGAGAAAAAATTTTGGTGTCATCACAAATACTGATCTGTTTTGAAGTGAGAGAGGGTTGTCTAGGGTTTCAAAACCCTAATCAATGATGGCAACTCTGGATTGCTCCTTTTCCATTCGATCGTCTGTTCATCTCTGTCCATACTCTTCCTCATCTACTTCAACCGAACAGTTAGGAAAGAGATCGTCGGAGAGAGATCGTTGGAGATGACGGATTGTCAAAGAAAGATCGTTAGAGAGAGAGAGAGTTAGGAAGTGTGAAACCCTAACCCTTGTCGTTGAATAGATCAACAGATCACCTCCTAACTCTGATTCTCTATCTTCTCTTACCGAGTTCACCTAAATCTCGAAGACAATTGATGGTTGGGTTGTGAGACACAGAAAAATAAGGAGATGAGGGGTCGATCTACAGGTCTTTGGTGGCAACACTGTTGGAGGAGAATGTAGGGTTAGCGGAGGCAACGACGTCGGAGGGGCGGAAGGTGATACCGAAAAGGGAATGAAGAGAAAGATGAACTGGATTAGGGTTTGGAGAAAAAAAGAGATATGAGAAGAGAGAGAGAGAGAGAGAGAGAGAATAACAAATAGATAATATACGCGTGAGAAATGGTGAAGGATATTTTGGTCATTTTGTGGGGACTTGTCCTTATAGATCTAATGTTTCAGAGTGTGGCTTTTTGGGGGATTTCTATTTTTACACGCCTAATTAATTCAAGACATATCTTTTCTCAATATACACATATATTAATTTGATTATTAATTAATTTTCTCAATCTATACCCTTAGAATTACAATTACATCATTCACTTATAACCATGGCGCACACACTATTTTATCCTCAAATCCATTCACTTTTGACCCTACTTCACATTTCTAGTTCCACCCACAAAAGTGAAGACCAAAGTCAATTTCGTTCAAAAAAAAAAAACAAACAAACAAACAAAAAAAGAAAAGAAAAAAGAAGAAGAAGTCTGTGAACTTTCCTCACCTCCATTGAAGATCTTGAAGACCTCCATTGAACCTCAACTAAAAACCATTGAAAACCCTTGTTGAAGGTAAAAAAATATTTCCATTTTATTATTACATTTATCATTTTGTTATTGCATTTACCATTTTCGGATATCTCTGCACTCCATTGGCATAAAACCATCAATTTTTCTCTTGTGTTTTACTGTTTGGAGCTCTCGGCATTGGTTGTCCGAATTTGTTTGTTTAATTCGAAACTTAATCACCGAATAAGTTGTATTATTTCGACCAATTAGATCTGAAAACAATATAAACTTTTGAAGTTTGTTTGTCGAATCTGATAGGTTATTTAGGTTCTGTAGTTTCGAACTAATGCAATACTTTCGGCATTTAATTTCTGAAATTTTTGTGTTTCTTCGGCACTGAAGTTCCGAATGGATTTTATTATTATTATTATTATTATTGTGTATAAATTTACACCAAGTTACATAGGCCACCAAGATTGGTTTTACTTTAGGTTCTTTTCCAACAATTTTATTTTATGGGTATGTTTATGCGTTTTTTTTTTTTTTTTGCGAACTTCAATGCATAACAATAGAAACAAAAATCTATTCAGTATTGGTATTTCCACATTATATTATTAGCTTAAGTAGTTGTTATTGCTATATTGGTTTATGACTATAATTTGACTATTTGATTTTATATTTGTTAGTGTTTTCACTATAAATGCCATATTAGGTTGATAAGAACAACTTTTCTTATACAGATGGATGCCAGTCCCAGTCAACGTTGATCAGCAACAGCTTTGAACAGAAGACTCCGTGAATTAGAAAATGTTGAATGTGGACGTGGACGTAGACATGCTCGAGTGCATGATGATGACACACACATTGCCATGGATGATGATCGTATACATGATGCAACAGTTATGGATGATATTGCTATATATGATGACCCTACTAGTGATGATGCTAACATTGTTGATGAAGATATCCTTACTCAACCATTGCCAGAAAGGCCAACTGATCCATCAATCCTTAAAAGTTTTAAGAGTCATGTTACCGTAGCTATTTGGAATGGTGCTGATGAAAGGGGACCTTTGAAGTGTCATACTCACTCGTCTAAGATTTGTTCATGGCCGTGGTGGGAACAAGGCAACAACGCTACATTTGTAAACATTGTGGAGATGTCATGACTTGCACACTTAGCCTGTTGCACGTACCGCTTTGTCAACAAAATTGTAATGTCTTGTTTTGTTAAGAGATGATAGAGATGATAACAGGAGACAAACGCCTTCCATTTGACTGTTGAAGAGATGACTATCACATTGGACGATGTCACCACTATCCTAAGGCTTCCCATTGTAGGCAAATATATTAGTGTGCGTAAGTTGTCAAAAAGATGGGTCATTGCATTAGTAGTTAATACCTTGGAAATTGATGAGCAAGAGGTCAGACATAAGATGTATAGTGCTGGAGGCAATTCAATGAGGCTTGAGTGGTTGAGGGCACACTTTCATAATGTCACAGACAATGATTCAATGGAAAGAATTGCATATGCAGGTAGAGCATACTTGTTATTTTTGTTGGGTTGTACACTTTTTAGTGACAAGACTGGCACTAGGGTCCCTGTTGTTTATTTGAGTTTGTTGTCCCATTTGACAACCGTATCTTCATATGCTTGGGGTGATGCTGTATTAGCATACTTATATAGACAGATGGGGTATGCTAGCAGGTCCGACGTGAAACAAATAGCCGGTTACATGACACTCCTTGAGGGATGGATTTATGAGCACTTTCGTGGATTCTAACCACACTTGAATATGAATTACACTCGAGACATGCAACATGTTTACCGTTAGACTTCTCGAAGAGAGTCTGGTGACAAAACACAGTTGTAGGCTTTTCAAGAGGAGCTTGATAGGTTGGGTGTACATGATGTAAATTAAAAAGTCTTACAAAATTTGAAACTCTATATCATACAAAATTTACAATTGGCATATCTTACAATTGTTATTGTTTGTAGGTTATTTGGGACTCGTACCAGTTGCAGAGATGTCTATCCATGTCACCCAGTTACGTTCTACTATGGTTGCTTAAAGTGTTTGGAGTAGTTGAACCATATCACCCTAATAGAGTTTTGAGACAGTTTGGCAGAGTGCAGACAATCCCTAATCCACCACTTGGCCTTATGCATGCTTCTCGAAGAGTCACAGCTCCACGCTACAATGTTATGTATGCATACTTAGACATCATTTGGGGGGCATGGGACAACCATGTGTTATATGATCGGAGGAAAAGTACACCGGTACGGCAACCTTGGGATTGTGTTCCTGGTTACATGGATTGGTACCAAACCATTACCCATATATATGTTCAAAACCCAGCACGCCGTTTTCAGGTGGACCCAAATATTTATCATTATCAGTATCCTAGCCAAGACACATAGGTATCCTTTTTTTCATTTATATCACAAATTATTTATGTAAACTGTTATAGATTTGTATATAATGTTGTATTTGTTCTCGTAATATAGCGTATGTCACATATATATCAAATTACACATCCTTTTGTTGAGGCTGGCTATGAGGACGGTGTTCAACATCCTGATAGACCTTACTATGCAATTGAACAACTTCTTTAAGATCAACACATTAGTGAAGCTATGCCTAGCACATCCACTCAAGGTCAGTTTGCATCCAGCTCTTCTACTGCACATCATTTTGGAACACATTACACTCGCCGGTCACGTAGTTGATAGTAGTTCATAATGTTAACACAAGTAGTTTATGATGGTGTTGGTGGATGTATAAGGAAACAAATATTATTTTTATCTTTGGATTATGTACAAGGAGACATGTATTTTGTGATGATATGGATGGATTGAACTATTAGTTAATATTATTAATTTCTTTTTAGATACTTGTTGGTTAATATTATTACTCTTAGTGGTTGCACTTGATTAATATTATTTTCATTATGTTTTGTGTTCAAACAATGTAAAAATAATATGACATCCATTCCTTAAATAAGAGAACTATAACCCATATGATATTCTATTAAAAAAAAATGACTATTAAAAAATCCAATGGCAAAATGATATCCATTTCGTTACTCCATGCTAGTAAATCAAAAAAACTAATGTCTTAAACCTCTTATGACTACTCTCTAATACATCAATCTATGTCAACTACATCAAATGTCTCTCGAGTAGCTACATTAGATCCTATGTTGTCTTTGAATTTTTTAATGCGGCTAACATATGCATTCTCCCATTTTAATGTAGAAGGGTGATGGTGAACTCGCCAAAGCACAGCAATGGAAGAAACTGGATGACTGGCCTCCAAAAATACCTGCACATACATCCAAAAAAATTACACATTTTTACCAAATCCATCAAATTTGCAGTTACACGAATACTAAACAACAATGTTATGTTATTTTCATAAGTTATACCTGCACAAAATGATTTCCATTAACAAATCCAATGGCAATCTCGCAACAATCAACTAGGGTTACTGGCGATGATCGCAAAGGTAAGTGTAACAACCCCGACCTATGATTAGCGTTAATTCATGCTTAAGTGTGCCTAACAAGTAATTAAGAAGAAATCCTGAGTTAATTACATGCGCATTGCATTATTTTGTGTTCATATATGTTCAACGTAGAAAGATTTATTCATGTTTTTCTTTCGATTTGCAAGTTGAAGACCTCGGCGTTCGATTCAGAAATTGACTTGATTTACTTGTTAATTAGGATTTATGGGATTTTATGGTAAGTTTAATTGAAATTCTCTTCGGAACGATTAAATTAAAAAAATTAATGCTCAATTAAACCTAACTAATGAAATCTTGATCTAAGCCTATATAAGGCACCTTTTTGTTCCCCACTCACTCTTTTTCTTCATCTTACATGCATCTTTGAGCTCTCAGAGACACAAAAACGTGAGAGGAAGAGAGAGTGGGAAGGGAATTAAACTCAACAAGAGAATTGCTTGAGATTTAGAGGAAATTGAAGAGGACTTAGAGGATTAAGCTACCACACTTGAGAATTCAAAACTTAAGGTAGGAATCCACCCTTTTAATTATGAAATAGAGTTGTTTTGGCCACCATGCATTGAAAATGCTTGGTTGGTGGCTAGAGAGCCGAGGGCCACTCTCCTTTGAGCTTGAGACATGATTGGGAGAGTGGCAGTGCCTACATTGTCTTGCAAATACATTGATGTGCCTCTATTGTTCTCTATTGCAGCAAAACCAGAAGCCTGGAGAAGTAACTAGCCGACCAGCCAGTTTTACTAGCTGACCGACCAGTAGCACTAGCCGACCGGCTAGTTTTAGTGGCTAACAGCCACTTTTTCTGGCCGACAGCCCACCAGCAGATTCCTATTTTAAAGTAAAGGCAGTCTGGAGATTGGCACAATTTTCAGAGACCAAGGCAAGTGCAAATAGAGGCAATTGACAGCATAGTAATGGATTTCCGAGCGAACGCCAACCTAGCATGCATCTTCAACCTCTTGGAACAAAGCTAAGGCGATGTACTTTGTAATTAGCTTTACTTGTTAGTTAGCTTAAATTTGTAGTTTAATTAATTAGTTTGTTAATTAACTAAGTATTGTAATAATTAGTAAGTAGTTTACTAGTTATTCGTTTTGTTGTGAAATAATTAGTCTAATTAGCTTAAATTAGATTAGTTAAGTAGCTTGGCTTAGCGTAGCTAGTTAGTTTATTATTTGGACCCTCCGCCGAGAGGGCAAATGTTGTAATAAGTGTGCGTGTGTGTGTGAATATCTTCCAACTCCACATCTTTCTCCCTTTTACTTAACCGCTTTCGATGGTTAGTTTAGGGTCATTTTCAATTAGCATACCTTATGCTTGCATGTTTGCATCATTCATCTATCTTGCATGCACCGGGCTCGGCGCATCATTCAAACTGCATTGACTTTCAATACCTATTTGAATACGTGTATCAAATCATTACATTCATATGCAATCTTAGATAGTCGAGCCTATTTAGTTGCATTTTTGCATGTGTTACATTAGGCACTTTAACATAGCTAGGATCGTGCATGATTTCTAACTAGTTATCTGTTTTGGCTCGGAGTACACTGTAAGTGTTTACGCTTTAGCATACTTGCATGTGTGTAAGCGTTGCTATGATAGCATGCTTGCCATGAGGCTATTTTCTTAGTTGTTATAACTGCATGAATGCTTGTAGATGAAGGCTTCATTATTTGAATTGGAACAATTCATCAAAATGTGAGTTTTAAGCTCACTTAGAGTGGCAAATCATCATGTTTTAAGCCCACCTTGTTTGGTGGCAAATCCGCATTTCTAAGCCCATTTAAGGGTGGCAAATTCAAACCATTTTCGAAAACAAACATTGAATTGTTTTGTTCCAATTTAGGCGATCTAGTTTATACTTGTATGCTATACGCATCACGTAGTAAGTTAACTAAATAACCAGAATAAGAACGCATGTGTTTTCAAAACAACATATCATGATTAGTAGAGGTCGATCCTTTGATCGGGTGAAGGAGGATGCTCATTTCATGACCTTCCCTCCTTGTACCCAAGTTCCTGAGCCGAGGCAACTTTGGTGATGACGGACACGTGGCCTTAGGCACGAGTCAGGTTTTCCTAAATTTTTCAAAAACCAAAACATTTAGGTGGCGACTCTGTAATCTGGCAAAGCAGTCCATGTTTAGCACTTCTTGATTAAAATCGATTTTCCAAAACGATTTGCTGGATTTGGACTCTTTGGTGATTTATCAGTCTTACATTGCACTTTGTGAGACTAGATACAGAACCGTGACAGGAGTTCGAACTGTAGTAGCTATGAACCCAAATCTGCACCCTCTCCGAAAGGGGGGCGCACAGAGGAAGTTCAGGTGATCTACACAACCTTTTTCAAGAAAACACTTAGAAATCCCTCTTTTACCTTTTAATTTGATAATCCAACAATTTCCCAAAAAGACCAACATTTTAGGATTTCTTCAAATTAGGGCTTTTTACTTTTAAATTGTAACTAAACCATAGTTCAACAATCTCATTTGGAACAAATCCTAACTTACAAACAAATTATCAAAAATCAATCCAAGAACAATGGAGTTTATATATTTAAAATACACCACAAATACACTACCTACCAAACTCATATTGAGCTTAAGAAATAGACCCTACCGCTTGAAACAAGAAGGAAACAAGTCGGAAAATTCACCGACGACGAAACAACGATTCGTTGAGATTAAATGGAAGCTCTTATCGTGCTCTACATTTTGGTATATGGAACTAGGGATCAAGATGTATAAAAATAGATAAAATCAAGCCTACAAAGCTTAAGAAACCAAAAATGGCGGAATGAGAGAGAAAGGGAAGTGAGAAATGAAGAGATTTGATCCAAAAAATGTTTTTTAAAGATTTGATTCTGCGCTGTACGCTCGAGCATTGAAAGTTGCGCTCAAACTCACTATACTCACAGCACAGATTTGCAAATTTCAAACAGGTATATCTCTCTCATCTGGACTCCATTTAGGGTCGTTCTTGTGTCCAAATTGAAGCCCCGAAAGTACGCTTTCCAATGGTTCTAGCCTTACATCAACATTCAGAGTGTGGAGAGAGAAAGTGATAAAAGAGTGAAAACTACTCAATAACAATTATTCGAATTTAGAGTTTTTGATTCAATCTCACCCAACCACTATGGTAGCACCTCAACCAAGGCTCAAATATCGACTAAGAAGGTTCACAATCAAGATAATTAAAGAGTCAAATATAATTCCATTATAACAGGAAGTACAGAGTGCTACATTCACTCTTATATCTCAACTAATTATTGCCACCATCACCGACCACCACTACCCCTCATTCACCTTATCTATCTAGCCTCAACACCTTCTCAGTAAGCCTACGGGTCGTTGATGTTCGGCTTTAACTTGTTGGCAATGAAGACATTTTGACACAAAATCAGCAATTTCTTTCTTCATTCCCGGTCACCAGAAATTCAATTTCAAGTCTAGGTACATTTTCGTGTTCCCTGGATGGATAGACAATTTTGAATTGTGACCCTCTTGCAGAACTCTTCTTTTCAGTTCAGAATCATTCGGTACACATAATCTTCCTTGGAATTTCAACACATTGTTCTCAAATTTGAAATCCGGCCTTAGTTTGGATTCTCGTTCTTCGATGATCTTCTTCAAGAAGTCATCATATTGCTGTTTCTCTTTAATCTCTCTAATCAGTGCCGGTTGAGCAGAAATAGCAGCTATTGTTCCACCTTGTTCTCGCAAAACAATCTCAATTTCGGATTTTTCAAGGTCACAAAGCAACTTTTTATGTTCGGTGAGTAAACAGGCTAAGTTTCCAATCGATTTTCGACTCAGTGCATCGGCAACGGTGTTAGCTTTCCCCGGATGATATAAAATTTACAGGTCATAGTGTTTTATCAGTTCTAACCATCTCCGCTGCCTCATGTTCAGTTCTTTCTGTGTAAAGAAATACTTCAAACTTTTGTGGTCTGTGTATACCTCACATGTAGCCCCATAAAGGTAATGATGCCAGATCTTCAGTGCAAACACTACTGCAGCAAGTTCTAGATCATGGGTCGGGTAGTTCCTTTCATGCGGTCTCAGTTGTCGGAAAGCATAGGCAATAACTCTCCCATTCTGCATTAAAACACATCCCAAACCCTTATGAGAAGCATCACTAAAAAGGGTAAAACCATCCGTACCTGAAAGTAAGGTAAGAACCGGTGCAGTCACAAGTCGAGTTTTCAACTCTTGGAATGCTGATTCCCTTTGGTTAGTCCAGTCGAATGATATCCCTTTTTGTGTCAGTTGAGTCAATGGTAAGGCAATTTTGGAGAAGTCTTTGACAAATCTTCTGTAATACCCGGCTAATCCCAAAAAGCTTCAGACTTCTGTAACATTGGTTGGTCTAAGCCAGTTTACTACTGCCTCTACTTTCTGCGGGTCAACTGAAATTCTATCCTTGCTAATAACATGTCCCAAAAACATAACATGATCAAGCCAAAATTCACCTTTAAACAGTTTAACATACAGTTTCTATTCTCTTAGGGTCTATAAGGCAAGTCTCAGATGACGTTCATGTTCTTCTCTACTTTTAGAATAAATCAGAATGTCGTCTATAAATACAACAATAAAGTTATCGAGGAATGGTTTAAAAATTCTGTTCATAAGGTCCATAAATGCAGCAGGTGCATTGGTAACTCCGAAAAGCATAACTAGGAATTCGTAATGTCCATACCTCGTTCGAAAAGTAGTTTTGTCAATGTCCTCTGGTTTAACTTTCAGTTGGTGATATCCGGATCTGAGATCAATCTTAAAGAACACTTGAGCACCCTGTAACTGATCAAATAAGTCATCAATACGCGGCAATGGATATTTATTTTTCACAGTTACCTTGTTCAGTTCGCGGTAGTCAATACAAAGTCTCAGTGAGCCGTCTTTCTTTTTCACAAACAAGACAGGTGCTCCCCACGGTGAAGTACTGGGCCTGATGAATTTCTTATTTAGCAACTCTTGCAATTGAACTTTCAACTCTTTCAGTTCAATCGGAGCCATTTGGTAAGGAGCTTTAGATACTGGCTGTGTACCCGGAATTACATCAATGGTTAACTCAATCTCCCTATCAATCAAATCCCCTGGCAGATCATCTAAAAAAACATCTGGGAATTCTCTAACTATAGGAACATTGGTCACATCAGTATTATCATCAGTAGGTACAGTCAATATAGAATAGAAATACCCTTTACACCAATTTCTAATCAGTTTAAAGGCTTTCATGGAGGAAATCAGATACGGGGGAGGTACTACTCCTACTTCGTTAAACACAAATTCAGGCAAACCAGGTGGACGGAAAACTACTTGTTTCGTCACACAATCTATGGTAGCATGATACTTCGTTAACCAGTCCATCCCCAATATTACATCAAAGTGGTCAATGTTCAATGGCAATAAATCAATATACAGATGCATATCCCCAACAATAATTTCACATACAGGGTACATATAAGCACAAGTCAAAGATCCCCCAACAGGTGAAGATACAGCTAACAGATAATTCATGGGTTCTAATGGTCTATTCAATTTTCGCGAAAAAGAATGCGATACATATAAATGTGTAGACCCCGAATCAATCAGTACGTAAGCATTTTGGGTACAAATAGAGAGGATACCTAACACGACGGTCTCGGTATTTTGTACGTCTCCCGGTACGAGTGCGAACACTCGGCGTTGCCTCATAGGCTCTTTCCCAGTAGCTTTGGGGTTGGGTTTTGGTAGAGCAGTTGATGCTGCGCCGCTGGCTGCAACTTTACTATTGCTTGAGGAGCAGAGGGGCAATCTTTTACCATGTGGCCTACCTTGCCACACCTATAACAAGCACCAGATAATTTATAACAAACCCCTTTGTGTTTCTTACCACATTCGGAGCAGGGCAGTATGGAACCACTTCCCTGACTAGAGCTGGTAGTTGACCCTGAGTTTTGCTTTTTGTTCAGTGGGTTGTTTCTGCCTTTCTTGAATTTAAAATCCCGTTTCTTCCCGCGCCACTCAGTTGCAGGTGTTTCAGTCTGTTTCAAAGCTTCGATATTTGCTTCGCCCATAATGGCTCGATCAAGGACATCCACATACTTCAATAGTTTCAAAACATTAATCCTATCAAGGATTTCAACATTAAGGTCGCCTTCAAACTTCTTGGCCTTTTTGTAATCTGTATCAACCATGTGTGGTGCATAACGGGCAAGTTCTGTAAACTTTGTTTCATAGTCTCCTACGGACATGGTACCTTGTTTCAGTTGTTCAAATTCAGTCACCTTTCTGTCCCTGACACACTAAGGGAAGTACTTTTCAAAGAAGGACTCCTTAAATTGAGCCCAGGTCATGACAGTATTTGTATCACGGATCAACATCCACCACCTTCTAGCTTCTTCTTGTAAGGTGAAGGTAGCTAGCAACACTTTATGTGCTTCAGAGCACGGAAACACTTCAAACAATTTTTCTGTTTCAAGAACCCAAGCCTCAGCCTTTAAGGGTTCAAGGCCTCCCTGAAAGGATGGCGGTTTCATCTTACTAAATTCTGTGTCAAAGCTACGATATCATCATTAACAGGTGGCTATGGTTGTACTGGAGGAGGTGGGGGCTGTTGGTTCTGTTGTTGCTCTAGTCTCTGAGTTAGTAGTTCCACCATTCTCTCCAACCTTGCCATTCTTGCCTCAGAGGATTCAGTTTCATCAACATATCTTGCGTTGTCCATCTCACTATAGGCAGTTATAACAATTATAAACATAGGCAGTTGCATACTTAGACATATTATCACATTAACAGTTAGATTCATGTCTAAGCCACACACACTTATCATGCTCATGTAATGCCCTAATCACTTTTCTAGGACATCCTATAGCCCATTTGGACACGTGTGTGCGGTATAACTCGTGGTTTAAGTATCGCTCTAATACCACTCTGTCACGACCCAAACCCGCCCCTATGGGTTTAGCACCGTAACCGGCCAGTAATCCGTGATTACCGAAGGCATGTTTAACAGTCAAACAATAATACAGAGTACAGGGGCATGACAGAAGCCAAAACAGTAAATAGACAATGTCCAATGAGCTGTGACAGTCTGTATGCAAAAAAACTTTTCATATAGATTCACATTCTGAAACAAAACAGTATGTACGATATATACAATCATTCAAGACAGGGACTTAATCCCTACTAGAATAGTACAGTACAGTAACATTCAGTCTATACAGATTATAAACAAAAAGGGAAAATCTAAAACTCCCCAAGCAGCCTCAGCTTGAACAGATCAGGAACCTCGAAATGAGGCACAAAGGTTGGCTTAACAAAACTGGAGTTTACCCTGACGCTTCTAGCAACGGTTCGGTGCCTGTACACCTACATATATATATAAGCAGTGAGCTAAAACCCAGTGAATAACATAATGCGTAAAGAGGTTAAGAATGAATGTCCTTTCGGTATTGGAAACAGTCAATTGATTCAGTATAACAGTCATTCAGTCATAACAGTCATATGTGGTACATCTATTAGCAGAAACAGTACAGTAAACAGTAGGTCTTGAGAGACCGAACAGTCAATGATGGCCATCAGTAATGGTTCCAAACATGGGAATCGACAGAGATCTCTGTAATAGTAGCTGTAACAGTTCAGTAACAGTATATTGCTATAGAAGCCACAGTACAATTCAGAATAGAGAACAAACATTTATTCAGTTAACAGTAAACAGTTCAAAAAATATTCATTTTCGAACATATCTTTACAACATTGTTACTCACAGAGTTCTAGGCTACAGATAAGCTAGAGCGCGTCTCCGAAAGCCAATCCTACACAGTTACAGAATGAACACACACTAAGCTACACAGTTGGGAAAAATAATAACTTAATCCCCATCTTGACTCTGTGTGGTTCTACCTCAATATCCTCATCAAGATGCCTTAAACTAGGCCTAAGAATGCCTAGAATGAAATGAGGATGTAAGGATGCACTTAGAAAACATTTTCAGAATTTTCAGAAAACAGGGGTCTCGCTCGAGCGTGGGATTCCCCGCTCGAGCGGACATGCAAACAAAAGCCTCCGCTCGAGCGTAAACTTTCACGCTCGAGCGTACTGAAAAAGTACTACATGTGTGAAAATCACGCTCAATTGGGCGCTCGACACCCGCTCGAGCGTGTGACATAAGTCCTCGCTCGAGCGTCCAATACTCCGCTCGAGCGGACTGTAAAATAGTGCAAAGTGTTGGGAGCACAAATTTCACGCTCGAGCGCCAGTCACTCCGCTCGAGCGTGAGTCCAAAATCTGAAAATTCCAAATTCGAACCTCAAGTTCAAAACCAAGTTTTAATGTACTAAATTCAATCCTTTTGGGCTAATTTTCTAGAAAACATTTCAAAACCCATAATATAACATGTTTCAAAGATCAATTTGAGAAATCAAAGCCCAAAGGTAGTTCAATTAATCCCAATTTCAAACCAATTTTCATGAACAAAGCTCAAACATGACATGCATGAGTTTAAACCAATTCAAAACTTCAATTACATGCTCTAATGAGCCAATTTCTTCTAAAACATGGTACAATCATGAACTATGATCAAAAGATGAACATGCACGAAGCAATCTCATGAACAATTACTTCAAAACTCAAAAATGGCAACATGCATGCATGAATTAAGCTACAATACAACATTATAAGGCTCAATTGTAACAACCCTCACCTCAACTTAGTCATACTTGCATACATTTATGTATGATCTTGTTTTGTTATGTGCATTTGCAAATCCTGTCTTGTTTTGCTTGAGTGTTGCTTGCATGCTTTGTTCTTGCCTGGTGTGTTGCCGAGGTCATCTTAAGCCTAGACATCTTAGAACCTTTCCACACTTAGAACTATCTTGGAACCACTTCGGTTGACCTCCATCTTCACCCTGGAATATTGGCCGAGATGTCATCATCTAGGCCGAGGTGTGCATCACCTAGACCGAGATGTGCATCATCTAGGCCGAGATGTTATTAACTAAGCATTCTAAATCCCTGATCCTTGCACTTACTGATTTTGTTCCTGGAA
Source organism: Camellia sinensis (assembly GCF_055761805.1). NCBI lineage: Eukaryota > Viridiplantae > Streptophyta > Magnoliopsida > Ericales > Theaceae > Camellia > Camellia sinensis. Next base: position 86,468,660 of record NC_138973.1, read on the forward strand.
TGGTATGACCTAGACCGAGGTGTGGCACAGCTTAGTCAAGTGTTGTCCTTCTTAGCCGAAGTCATTGCCACTCTACTTGCCGAAGCTTTGCCCTTAGCCGAGATCATCACTTGCCGGAGTGCTCTTGCTGTCTAGCTTGTTGAACACACTTTGTCATGGTCTTGTCTTGTCAGTCAGTCGCCTTTTTTAGTAGAGCCAATCAGTCGATGCCACGTGTCCCAGCAGAGGGTTAAGTCAGTGACTGTCGAGAAAAACATATCATTTTGTATCAAATCTTGTCTTTTACAGAGAGAGGCTCTAGGAAGGAGAATGAGAAGTTTTTAGTGAGATGGTATACTTCCAAGCTTGATCGTTGGAGTTTGAACCGTTAGATCCAAGTTTTGAGGTTAGAATCTTAATCTACTCTTGTTGTTCTTATTGATCATTTAGCTACATTGCACGATCGAATCTGTTTTGCATGCCATGCATTGATTTAAAGTCGGTTTTAATAAGAGAAAATAGTGTTCTTGTGTTCTTGAAGAAAAGTCTTGTTTTGATCCGAAAGTTTGTATCTAGAACCATGTTTTTGTATTTGTTCTCACAAGATCTTTGAATATGGGTGCCCAGGTCCATGTTTTCAAACTCAAAGCACGAAATCTCAGACCTTGTAATAACAAGTTATGATTTTAGCATGCATGTTCTTCATCTTTTCCATCTTCATGTTCTTCATGTTCCTCCAAGGGAAACCCAGATTTTCCCGACTTCGCTTTTGTATGAGGCTGTTGAGACCGTACCTCGGCGAGATGGTGTGGGACCTCGGCCAAAACCTGGTTGGTGCCCAGCACGTTCTCCCGAGATAAGAAACAATGTTTTGTTTTGATTTAACTTAGTTTTGATGAATGCCGAGATCATCCGTTTGCATGTGAATCTTGCTTGAAAGTACGTTCGATAGACTTTGTCATGTGTTTGTAGGACTCGGACTTTTGCCTTGATCCCGACGTTTGAAGAACTATGTGAGTGGTATTTTTAATAAAGCTATGTTATCGATGTTTTGATGAACTTTGCTTTGCTTTGTTTTGAAAGGAATTTGTTAAGCATAAATGATTGTCCCTATTTTGTATATCAAGCATTATCTCGTTTTGATGACATTCTTGGGAAGTCCTTAGTGCCAGGGGATTATAATGCAACTGCACATCTTGTTTTGAAAGTCCCTTGTGCTGGAGGACTCTAAACTTTCGTAGTACTCTCGTGTTAGGAGGCTACGGGCCTTCGTAACATAGGTCCTTTGTGCTAGAGGACTCTAACTTTTGTAGCACCCTTATTTGAGATATCTCCCTTGCTTTGTCTTGTTTTGCCACTGACGGTTTACCGCGTGGGTTTGTTTGCCGGAATGTCATCATTTGTAATATGTTGATGCTAGTAAGCATCCCTTGAAGCTTTAAAGATTTGCTAGATGGACGAGGTGCATCCCTTGTTATATAAAGTTTTGATATGTATCGTTTTGAAAGGACTTCGGTCATTATTCATGCAAACCCTTTATTATTTATATCATTCACTGAGTATCCAAGCTCACCCTCTCTATATATATGTAGGTGATGAGCAAGAAGGCGGTGACGCCTAGATGTGATTCGCGAGCTTGTTTTGGATTTTTGTTATGTCGGCTTGACTTGTATTCATCTCGGCAGTCTTGAAAATTATGCTTCTCGACTTGTAATACTTGCATTTTGCATACGTCGGCTTGAGAAGCCTTTTGGTCAAGATGTAATTTGTACTTTACTTCATTTGTAACTAAGTTGTAACCCATGTGAAGATGTTTGCCATTTCATTTGACTTACGCACAGCTCTCATGGACTATTCTGATTTGTATGTATTGCTTCCGTACTTGTGAGCCCCATATAATTACTCTGTTGTGTGTGGATTTTGAAGATTGGCCTTCGGTAATCTCAGATTACTGGCCATCATGGCACCATCCTACTAGGGGCGGTTTGGGGTTGTGACATCAATCTAGGCTTAGATCACTAAGGACACAAGAACCATGCATAAATCAATTCAAAAATAAGTTCAAGAAGGTGGATGTTCTACCTTAAGTCTTGAATTAAAGGTCTAGGAGCTCAATTTTGCAATACTCTCTTCAATTCCTTCAATTTCCAAGCAAAACAAGATGAAAACCAACTCTCTTAGTTCTCTCTCTCTCTATGGTCGGTTGTGCTTAGAAATGAGCTGATGAAATGTGTATGAATGAGTGTAGTAAGGCTCAAATAGGGTCTAAGGTAGTGGCCCACTCACAATGACATTTTGGTAGATAAAACCAACTTTTGTGTTTTACATTATCTAATCTAATTTAATCACACTAAATCACATTTTGAATAAACATGCTATAAATTCGCATAAATTCTAATGATCATAAAACACTAATCGATTTTGGGTTCGGCCGCCGATAAGGCCTTTAATTTGTAGTTTAAAGCATAAAACATAGACAGATAATTTAACAATCAAACAGATAGGAATGCATTTAAACTAGTACATTCAATCTATCAGTTCAGTTTTTCAGTCAGTTCAATTACTTATCATGATCAGTCTCAGTTTCGCAGCAATCAGTAACTTAATCAGTAATCAGTGGTGAGGGTTATTACAGTGTGTGTGTGTGTGTGTGTGTGTGTGTGTGTGTGTGTGTGTGTGTGTGTGTGTATGTGTGACAATGATTGATTTATTTTTAGGGTTTAATTTGTGTGGTGGTGGGTTAGGTTATATTAGTGGTGGTTGTTAGCTCAATGAAAGTGGTCAGTTAGATTGGTGGTGGCTATGTAAGTGGAAATGGCAGTAGTATTTGGCCTTTTTTTCTTTTCTTTTTTTCCTTTTGTAGATAAAGGAAAGGGCGATGATGGTGGTTGATGGTCATGGTAAGAGATGTAAAGTGGAGAGAACAATGGTGGTTAGGGGGGGAAATGAGATTGCAGGAGAGGGTGGTGTTTAGGAAAGGTAAACTATGATGTTGGTGGCCATGTATGGTGGTGTGATGACAATGGGTAGTAATAGTAGTTGTGAACAGTGAAATTAGTAGTGGTTATGTGATAAGGCTTGGTGGTTAGAAAGAGATAGAGAGAGAGGGGTGGCGACTGGAGGAAGAGAGAAGGCAAAAGAGAAAAAAAATTAACTATTTTTACAATTATTTTTGAATTTGTCCAAAAAAAAAAAAGTTGTCATTTTAATTTTTTTTTTCTCCACTCATTTGTTATTTTATTTTATTCTTCCATTTATTGGGAATTTTCTTTGAAAAAACCAAGGGTTGACTAATGATTATGAGTCCAGACCCAAAATTAACCCTTTTGATTGTAATTTGGATTTTCCCTACAAAAACTAAAGTGCTATAGTTATGGGGGGCAAAGCATGTAAATGTAAAGAGTAGCTCTATTTACGTACCATCATTCACGGAGTTAGATTTCGTTCTAGTTTGAACTATAAACGATGTTGATCAAAAATCAACAAATATTATTTTTAGGACTTCAGTGGCATCTTATGAGATATCAAAATTTTCGAGTTTCAAAGAAATATAGTCACGAAGCTCAAACTTAAAAGAGTTGACAAAAATAAATATTATTTCTCACTCCAACTCCATACATGATTTTGATTTTTACTTCTCTCAATTCACACCTCATGATACTCATAATATCTTCATCTTTAACGTCTAACCCTAACCCATCAATCACTGGTGCATTTCTACCGCTGGTACCACTTCACTGTCCTCCGCTACCCTCCTTCCTCATCGTCCCTCCCCAACTTCCAATCCCTTCCCTCCTTCCCAACCTCTCTCATTTCTCTATCACTGATTATCATCATCATTCTTCTTCTTCTAACTTTCAAAACCTAACCCTAGCTCACTACCACAAATCCTCCTCATTCATGAACCTCTTTTTTCTTCTCCTTCTAACTTTCAAAACCATAACCCTAGCCGACCACTCATTGCCACAAATCCCCCTTCTACAAACCTTCAACTGCGAACCTCCGTCTTCTTATAACTTTCAAAACCTAACTCTAGTCTACTATCTGTCACCACAAAACCATCGTCTTCTATTTTGTTTGGTCAGTGATAGTTGTTCATGTTCACCATAATCATTAGTTTAGGAATTGGTCGTGATAATGAGAGGGTTCTACCTACAGTAGGTCAGAGCGGATCCTCTAGAGTAACTCTCTAGAGTGATCTCCTAAAGTGGATGATCGGACGGTTGTGGTTAAGCCTCACCAAAACGACGTCGTTTTGGTGAAGACTTTCAAAAAAAAAAAAAAAAAAAACCAGATTCGGGGAGAGAAACTATCAGAGCCATTGAATACTTGAAAGCAGTTCTGTAGTTGTAGGGGGAGGAGGATGGTTTGGTGACTGGGGGGGTCGTTTGGTTGGTAGAGATGAAGATGCAAGAGAGGAGAGGAAAGGTGCAGAAGAGTGAGAAGAGAGAGGGACAGAGGTGAGAGGGAAGGAGAGAGAAAGAGACTTGTTGACAAGTGTTCTGGACAGTTTTGGGTTTGGGGTTTCTTGGGTTGAGAAAGAGACAGAGCTACAGAATAAGAAAAGAAGGACTAGGATGGAGTTGCAAAGAACCAGAGCCATGGCAGAGAGAAAGATTACTAGAGAGAGAGCGAGGTAGTAAGTGAGTGAGTTCCAGTGGGGATCTATGTGTTTGTGTGTATGGGTATGGTCAATGAGTGAGTGAGAGGCGATTTGAATCCCCCCCAGTCACCAAACCATCATCCTCCCCCTACAACTACAGAATTGCTTTCAAGTATTCAATGGCTCTAATAGTTTCTCTCCCCAAATCTGGTTTTTCTTTTTTCTTTTTCTTTTTTTTTTGAAAGTCTTCACCAAAACGACGTCGTTTTGGTGAGGCTTAACCACAACCGTCCGATCATCCACTTTAGGAGATCACTCTAGAGAGTTACTCTAGAGGATCCGCTCGCACAGTAGGTGGTTTACAATGGCAAAAAGCTAGTGAAAAGGTAGTGGTGGCTGGCAAAAGAATGATAAGCAGTTGACGAGAAGAAGCCATTGTAGTAAAGGCTGGTGAAGAGATGGCAGTGGCTGTTATTAGCTGAAAGTAACGGTGAGGGTTGTTTGGGATAAATAAGTAAATTTTTTAATTTTTTTATGAAATATGAGTTGGGTATGGGTTGGGTTTGAAATAATGTGGTAGAGAAATGATGTGATTTAAATAAGATGATGTGAGTTAAATAGAATAGTAATTTTTTGATTTTTAAACTTTTTTTTCTTTATTATGCCAAACCAAACCTAAATAAAATTGAGAAAGTGGTGTGAATTAAAATAATTGGTAGCCATAGTAGTAAAGGCTAGTGAAGAGATGGCGGTGGCTGTTATTAGTTGAGAGTCACAGTAATAATTAAAGGGTTGTTTAAAATGTTCTAAATAAGTGTATTTTTTAATTTTTTATAAAAAGATGTATAAAAAAATAGAGAAGAGATATTGATTGATGTGATCTAAAAAAGATAAAAAGATAAAAGTATGAACTTATTTAGAGGTTGTTTGGAATGATCTAAATAAGTATACTTTTTATATTTTTACGAAAAGATGTGCAGAAAAATAGAAAGGTGATATAATAAAAAAAAGATAAAAAGATAAATTATTTTTGAGTTGTCAAACTTAACCTTAATCTTCCCCCAAACCAGGCCTAAATAAAATTGAGAGAGTAGTGTGAATTAAGATAATCGGTAGTGTGTAAATACAATTTATCCAAAGTCAAACACAAATCACGTGTAATGCACGGTTGGTTGTATTTGACTTGTATGAAACACACACAATCAATTTGTGTTAAAAATCAAATTATGGATAAGCTCTTATGTTTATCTTCCCACCCATCATCGACTACTACTTTTTTGTTTAGTGTCTCTCCCAAACAAGCCCTCCATTTCCTACCAGAATAAAATCTCCTCTCACATATCCATATATATAAAAATAAATGTTTGGTGCCATAAAAGAAATGTTTTGGTACCAACCATGTCCCTTTATATATAAATAATCACTACCGTCCACCTGTCCTACTTTTTCGATTCCCAGCTATTCTCAAGCAACTCTCATTGATTCAATTAGGGTTTGCTCTTTTGACTCTCTCTCTTCTCTGCTCGTGTTTCATCGATTTTGGGGTCTCTCTCTCTCTCTGTGATGATGGGGGCTTGATTTTAGGATCTCAATTTTCAACCTGTAATCATTGACCCCTGTATTTGTCTCTTTCTCTCTGAATTTTCATTACCAATTTGGATCAAACATTTATATATATGTATAAGCATATGATTGATGGAGAGTTGAATTGAGAATGGCTAGGTCAATTGGAGAAGTTAGCGCTGCTGGTAGTGGAGTGATGGATTTGAAGTCAAATAGAATGAGCTTTGTGGGATGTCGATTTTGGTTTCGATCGGCCATTGACTCGTATTCGGTCGCTTGCGAGGCATTTTCTGAACAGTTTTTCCTCTGATTCCAATTTGGAAAATCGCTTCTTGTTCCTTCTGTTTGGTGTTTTTTTGAATTCTTCTCTTCTTCTTTGTGGTTCTTTTGTTTGATTCGCAATGGATTCGTTAGCTGTGAATGAGATTTATAGGAAATTAAAATCAAAATTAGAGCCTGATGAAGCTGATGTCGTGGAGAAATCTCCAAAGGGTCGATACATTCGGGTATGATAGTATGATAGAGATTATATGAATCTTTTTTTATTATTATTTGTCTTTTTGTATCAATAGTTTGTTTTGGATTCAATAGATTTCATATGATTAGTAATTAATTCAATGTCAATGACTAATTTCAAATGAACAAAAATGTGATTTTTTTTTTTTTTACAATATGCTTTCTTTGAATGTGAAAATTGGAAATTACGTATCCATCAATTATTATTCTCTCTTTTGATTTACTGGGTTTAGTGATACCATCACCGTTGTTTTTCTTCCTTCAGTATAATGAAATCTTGGGGAGAGGAGCATTCAAGATTGTGTATGGTTCCTAGACCCGTCTTTTAGTTTTTTTTTTTTTGTTTTTTGGGCTTAAATTGTGTAGTTCATATATGACATGGTTAATGCTGCTCTTTTATTGCTATAAATCAGCATCTGCTTGTAAAATTAATTTGCTTCGTTTTCTTTATTATTGTTATGCGTAGATATAAGGGATTTGACGAAATTGATGGAATTGAGGTTGCTTGGAACCAAGTGACTATTGAGCATGCATTGCAGTCACCGGAACATCTGGAAAGATTGTATTCGGAGGTTCACTTGCTGAAGACACTTAAACATGAAAATATCATTAAGTCTTACAGTTCTTGGGTGGATGATAAGAACAAAAGTATCAACATGATTACTGAACTATTTACTTCAGGGAATTTGAGGCAGTGAGTTCTGTTGACTTTCTTATTTATTTTCTCACTTTGTTGCGTGGCATCTGCATATATTAATTATTGTATGGTCATTTTGGGGTTTAGATATCGTAGGAAGCATAAGAGTGTTGATATAAAGGCCATCAAGAATTGGGCTAGGCAGATTCTCCAAGGTTTATGTTATCTTCACAGTCACAATCCACCTATTATTCATAGAGATTTAAAATGTGACAATATTTTTGTTAATGGAAATAATGGTGAAGTCAAAATTGGAGATCTTGGCTTGGCAACTATCATGCAGAAGCCTACAGCCCATAGTGTTATTGGTAATTATCTCTTTCTTTGGAAATTTAACAATTCGTTTGAAACATCTCTTTTAAAATTCTTAATCTATTTGTTTTTCTTGTAGGTACTCCTGAATTTATGGCTCCAGAGCTTTATGAGGAGGAATACAATGAACTAGTTGACATATATTCTTTTGGTATGTGCATGTTAGAGTTGGTAACATGTGAATATCCATATACTGAATGCAGAAATACAGCACAGATATATAAAAAGGTCTCATCTGTAAGTTCACAAACCGCTAGTATTACATCTTTCATTCACAAAGTGATCATTTTATTGTCTTCCTTAACTTGCTTTTGTTGTAGGGTATAAAGCCAGCTGCTCTTTGTCAAGTGAAAGATCCCCAAGTCAAGCAGTTTATAGAAAAGTGTCTTGTTCCGGTATATCTGAGATTGTCTGCAGCAGAGCTGTTGGAAGACCCTTTCCTTTCATTTGAAAACTCAAAGGAAACTCTGCAGTTGCAGAGTTATGTGCCTAAATCAATAGATTTGCAAAAGCCTGATTCCCTTACCATGGAAACAGATTCTGAACACAATAAGCTTTCGGTCAGTACTTGTACAAAAAGTGCCATTGAAACTACTCATGTTTCAGCTTTAGAATTGAGGAGATCCAATGGCCACAATGAATTCATATTAGAGGGGGAGATGAATGATGATGACAACTCATTTTCATTCACATTGCGCATTGTTGACTTGTGTGGTGAGTAACAGTCCTACGTGAATAAAGTCTTTCTTTGATTTTCTCATAAGCATGGGCTAAAAGTTATTTTTGTTTCTAGCAGGTCATGCGAGGAATATTCATTTTATGTTTTTCCTTGATGCTGATACTACACTTTCAATAGCTGGTGAGATGGTTGAACAACTTGATTTGCCATATGAAGATGTCACTTTAATAGCTGAGTTAATCGACAACTTGATTGTGAAACTTGTACCCAATTGGAAGCCTTCGTTTGGAAATCCTAGCAATTTACAAAGTTCATCCAAGGGTTCTTCACATGGGAATGATGAAAGCTTTATGAGGTGCTCTTGGGCTTCAGGATCTGCTGGAGTTTCTGGTGAAGTAGTTCTCAAGCAGCATGTTTCCACATCAAATACAAGTAATGAGACATTAAGAAATGAATGGAATAAGTTTTCAAATAGGCTTCAGTTTGAAAGATGTGAAATCATGAAGAATTCAGAGCTTTCTTTTTCATGTAGTGCACTATCAAATGATTTGGGTTCATTGAGTATCTCTACTCAATCTGTAGCTGCATATGAAGATCAGTGTGATGAATTGAAGCTGGAGCTTGATGCAATTAAAATGCAATATCGCCAGTCGCTCCATAAACTCATCAGGATGAGGGAGGAAGCAATAGAAAATGCCAAAAAGAAGTGGATCACAAGGAAGAAGATATCTGTTGTTTGATGTAAATACATTTTTTCAACATATTCTTGCTTGAGAGAGAGAGTTTTGGTCTTCTTAAACAGATGGGTTATTCTTGCGATGTCAGTTTGTTTCAGTAACTAGTGATTTGGCATCTATAGAATTTGATTTGTTTTTGTTATTTTTCAAATATTCACTGCTTATTTTTAAATATTTTTTTAATATTTATTTTAAATATTAAATTTTAAAAAATTTTGGATCACCCATATATATCTAAATCATAATAAATTATTTTGCTAATACTTAAAATAACAATATTTTTTTTCAAAAAAATTAAAAAATAAAATATTTTTCTTCAAAAATAAAAATAAAAAAAATATTTTTTTGAATATATATTTTTTTAAATAGAGTTTTGAAATGAGTTTGATTATGAGTTTTGAAAATAGTTTTTGAATTGAGTTTTGAAAACTTTATTTGATTATAAGTTTTGAAATTTTTTGATTCAAATAATAATTTGAAAAGAGAATGAGACGCCACCCTAGTTTTTATTTTTATTTTTTTGTAATTTGTAATTTCTCTTAGGCTTAGTGGTGAAAAGTTTTTTAACACTGCAAATCTCTGTATCATCTACTATTTGGTGATTGCTTATGTTGTTTATGAAGCCACTGGCTGTCTTATTAAAACCTATTCCTAGGCCTACATTGCAAAAGTGTGTAGTGTAAGAAGCAGGCTGTAATTTCCAATTTGAATGCTTCTGTTATGTCTTGCTCTCAGTAATTCACAGACATTTGGAGCACCACTTCACTTTGCAAATGTCAAGACCAAAAAGAATCTGTGTTCGTGATTGATGATACTTTAGTTATTGACAGGCTATTTGTTGTGAGGAATAGCAAAACCTTGTTTACATATCAATCTATATGCATGTGTATGTTAGCAGTGACCCAACTGTTGACTGCCATCAAACCAACCCTTGCCATGGAGTGCTGGGCATGATATTGTGAAAGAACAGAGCCTTGTATAGGAAACACCTTGCCTGAGAGATTTATATGCCAAGGTGAGCCAATCCTTTTCCTTGACAATCAAAAAGCTTGAAATGTGCTTAAAAAAAAAAAAAAGGCCAATTTCCAGCCATTTGGCATTTCTAACAACCTATGTGAGGGAATAGGCCTTTTGATGTTTAATTTTGTCAATTAATTTGATTTATCATATGGTTATTCAAGAAGGACATTATCAGCTGCATTCATTCATGAATCACGTCCAACATTGATGCTTGTTGAGTTAATAGGCCTTTTGTTCTATGGGTACACATTTCATTGTGGCTGGCTCATATATAACTTTGGGAATTTGAATGTTTTGAGGAGCTTATTTGGGTGAAGACAAATCAACTTCTGCGAATAATCTGAACTGGGCAAACAGGCCATTGGCCTGTGGTAAGTAGCATTGCCTTTTTGGAATAAAGGAAATCCAGTAGTAAACATGAATATTGATACTGATGTCACATGTGAATGCCCGCATCTTTCTTGATTTTATGGCTTATGGTTGTATTGTTTTTCTTCTTCTTCTTTTTTTCTTTTTTCTTTTTTCTTTTTTCTTTTTTCTTTTTTTGTTATGAAGATTGTTTATTGCTATTGTATTCTTATGGTTATTATTGTTGCCTTACTTCACTCGAATATTCTAGTTCTGGCATTATTGAAGTAAAGTTGAGTTAATGTGCATGCCCTTTTGCAGTTGTGCCTCATGCTGGATAGGACAGATCCAACTAAAAGAAAGCTGGAACTGTTTGCTCACATGCATAACACTCATGCAGGGTATGCTTTCTTAATCTGCTTATCTTCTGAACTAAAACATTTATTTTCTGAAAGAGAGCACCTTCTGATTCAACATTTTGGCATGCATGGGGGGGAAAACAAAAAAAATAAGAATACTGGTTATGCTGAGTTTTACCAGGTTACGTATTTGCAAAAATTGTGTTCTAAGAAAATCAGTGTTCTTTTTTTCCCAAAAATCACTCCTCACTTATATTTTTTGCATTCTTATACCATATGTATGGAAGCATTGTGCAATCTTTCGTGTAATTCTATCTTCTTGGTTCTCTTGTAGCTTTTCAAAAATGATCTACATTTGCTGATCTTTCAATTAAATCAGGTGGATGTCACTTGTTCTCTCTCTCTCTCTCTCTCTCTCTCTCTCTCTCTCTCTCTCTCTTTTAATAATAATTTGCACTAACTTCCGTGATCCAAGGAAATGAGACTGGGACAATGGTCAATTCCAGCTATCAAACTTGTTATTCAAGTATTTTTATCAAACTCAAGTTCATACAAACTTTATTTCATGAACACAAATAGTTTCGAACTTATTTTTTTTACTTCTGTTATTTTGTGAAGTCGTATTCTAAAAACATGACTTTATTGAGGTAAAGTCGTGTTTTTTTTTACTCCAATTAGTTTATTGTAAAAAAATTTAAAGCATGATTTCAAAGTTAAAAAGTAGAATTTATTCGAAAACATAACTTGTTTCGGTAAATCTAAAATCTTGTTTCTAAAACATAACTTCAAAAAAATCAATTATGTGATTTAAAAAAATAAGCTCAAACTGCTTAGGTTTGATTTAAAAAAATCCTTATTATTCAAAAATACAATGACCTTTACCAACCCCCGCCGCCCCCCAGATAGAGAGAGAGTATGCATCTTTGTTTTTAACGTACTTTAACACTTTTTGGACTAGAATAGTTTGATTGGTTGTTTGACATGAAAATTGGTGCCATTTTTTCTTAGAAAAAAGCAAAAGAGGAAATATTTGATTCTTTGATGTCTTTTTATGTCTCAAAAGGAGTAGAATCAAAGCAAGAACACATGTTACTGTGTAAAGTTGGAAATAAATAAAACACATTTGCCATTAGAGAAGCATAACACTCCTTACTAGATTCAAACTCTTACCCTCTTATTCTCTTAATTTTCAGGGAGGGAACCAAAAAAAAAAAAAAAATCAGATTAATCAAAATACAAAAATATTCATGGAACTAACCAAAAAACCCACTTCATAAAGGGAAGATAGACATATTGGAATAATAAATGGTTACAAAAAAATCAATGTCAACTGGATATTTATTTTTATGAGATGTGAAATTACCATAATGTCCTCTTAATCTTATATGCTGCCACTGACCAGTGCACACATCAAGAAGAATCCAATGGACGCCGAGATAACCACCGGACTAGTAGTTAGCAGCGATGACGATGATGATGTAGAGGGAAGCGAAGAGGAAGGCGCCATTGGGATCGAGCCAAACACGTTAGGGTAAGAAGGTGCAGTTGCTGGACCATGAGAGGGTGAGAATGCTATCGAAGACGCATTTCCAGCAACAGAAACATGGAGTTTCTGGGATTTCTCGCAATGACCCTGTACGCCGCTGGTGAAGTAAAACTCTCCTGATTTGGTGATGTTGAAAAGAGAATTCCCATTGTTCATGTACAAGATTGGATTTTTAAGATTGCAGGTGTTGTATGATTGCTCTGTGACTTGAATAACTGAATCTTGACTTGGTGGGTATAGGAACACTGTACAGAAACACAAAGCAGATTCAAAATGTGATCAAAATTGATACACAATGTAGGGAAGATGAAAGAAGAAAGGGAGAGAATGAGTGTGTGAGACAAATAACTTACTGAGAGAGTCTCCAATGGTGAATATATGATTGTTGGACTTGGCCCAGTTGGTGTAGACATGTGGATTTGATGAAGTGGGTATGCCCCAAGCATCTAAATCTCCTACCTTGTATTGGTAGCACTCAACTTTGTTTTGCATCAACAAAAGGAGAAACTGAAGAGCATACAACAAGAACTGGTATTTTGGACTAGTAACACCACTACTAGCCATCTCTCTCTCTCTCTCTCTCTCTCTCTCTCTCAAATCTAGGAGGGGGAAATATTATTGGTGAGTGAGTGAGTGTCTGTGGACAGATTGGCAGAGGGATAAAGGACAAGTTGAAGGTGTTTTTACCTGAATGCCCCCTCTTCTTCATTTCTTGAACTGTCCAAAGGCAGGGTTTTTTTGTTCACTATTTAGTTTACTTAAAAAATGTTTACTTAGGTTGTGTGTTTGACTAGTGAATTTTAACTTTTTCCTTCCCCTTTCCTTTCTGTCCACAAATTCCTACTCAAAATCCAAGATCCAAACAGTCAAAAGTCCATATGGGTAACATTCCAATTGTCCAAACACTAATAAATTGGATGCTGAAGATGATGAGATGATTTTGACTTCGATGGTTGGGTGTTAAGTTAAAATCAGATAGAGTGAAAGTGGGTTAATAGGAAGCCAAAAGAGTAAAGGAGCTCTGATATATGTATAGAGAGAACAGGATATAAAATATACAGATATGAAATAAAAATTATTACCATTTATAGTTGCGAACATATTATTATCTCACATTTATATATTCTGTGTTCGATTTTCTCTATTCACTTGAACCTTTTAAATTTTAATAAAGGGGTGGAGTAAATAAAAAGGAGTCAATTATAAGGACGATAGATAGAGAGCAATAGAACATGGGACAGTTGGACAAGAATGGATGCAATCCAAATCCATCAACATGGGGGGGTATGATAGAGTACTGAAGTTGTCATATAGTAAAGTTAAATGCGGATAGTGTCACAAACTCACAACTCATTATCATATATCTATCATTCATACATGTGTAAATGGGACATGAGAAAACAGTGAATTCTGTCTCCACTCACATGCAGAGTCTTCTTCAATTAAATGAGGTCTCTGTCTCTCATATATTATCTTCAACCGACTTTGATAAAAAATACAAAAATTGACTTATGCTAAGTGCTAGCCAGTTCCCCAGCATGGGTGATTGGGGTGAAATGTTTTGGAAATAAGTTTAAAAAATATTATCAAGTGTTTTTAAATAAGTTAAGTGTTACAAAATTGACAGAGAATGTGTCATGTTATTTTCTTTTGTGATGGGACAAAAAATATATTCATCCTTTCTCCTGAAGGTTTCATACTATAGTTTTGCCCACATAACACAAAAGACCCTAGATTCCAGTTAGGGGTTTCGCTTAGTAAGCACTTCAATGATCAAGTCAATTACCTCTCAAAGAATTCTTCATATCTATCTGAGTGGCCAGATATTGCATACCTTTGTTGTGAAGGCTCTTACTCTATTTATAGAGTTCTATTTGTTCTTTTGAAATGATGAATGTACCGTTAGAAGTGATCCTTTGTGACCTTCCTTTTTGATAGGATCTATTCTCCTCTGTTGTTTGTCCTTTCGTACATTTTTTTCTATTTCAAAAGATTTTTTGGCCGCATCAAACCCTTTTGTCCTGTAGTCAGCCATCGACAGCCGATGAAGGATCTTTCCACTTGGCACCTCTTTACTTCTCTGCTAAAGTGGTGGTGCCGATATGGATACCGCTGTCACGCTACGGTCAGCGTCTTCTTGATCATGTAATATTCTCAGTGTTTATAAGTCTGTTCTCCACTCGCACATCTTTTTTCTTTTTGCTAATTTGCTATTGTATTTGGTATAAGATCCTTCGCCCCAAAATTTTTCTATCTCATTGTTCCAATAATTGGATCATACTTTGAATTCACATGTCTTTAGATTTCCAAAAATAACCAACAATTGAGAGTGCATTAGAACATAATTATGAAGGATGCATTACATTGCTATATATCATTACAGATTTTCCATATTGCAATTTTTCAAGTTAGCATGTAGAGCATGTTTGGTGTAGCTTGTAAGAGCATCCACAATAAGAGCATCCACAATGAACTCATTAAGAGTCTATTTGTGTTCCATGTTAGACTGGTTAGCTAGTGAATGTTATCTTGAAGCCACAATAGATTCATTAAGATGGCCAAAACTGTCAGGTGTTAATTGTGGCGAGTGAGTCAAAAAGAAAGGGACTGATTGTTGTTGCAATATCCACTGTACTTTTTATATTTATGTTATTATTTGTTTATAAACATTTTAACACATATCTTAATATCTCCATTGCAACATCCCACACACTCAACTAACCAATCTTAACACACAAAATTGAATTTCACTTTTTGTCATATAATACATTTTAGCCTGGTGCCATGTGCTGCTATTCCATTATATGAGGTGTGTATACATAATAAAATAAAATAAAATAAAATAAAGTGTTTATACAAAGGAAATGAAAAGGAGAGCATTAACAAAAGAAAAGTGAAATATTGCTTTACCAAATTAAATACAAAAAACATAAAGACAAATATTAAATTCCGAAAATTAATAGTCTAAAGTAGAGAGAAAAAATTAAGGACGACAAAGAAAATAATGCAATTAAATTAATTTTATTCCATTGGAAGAAGAGTGGAAACTTCATCATCACTAGATTCACAATAGTTTCCAAAAAAATAAGAGTCAAAAATTTGATTTGAGGGTCTAATTGGATATTCAAAAGGTCAAACTCTTGAACCAATATAAGAGACAGTATTGCAAAAATTTCTTTGTATGCAACTACTAGTGCAGTGTGACCACTGACCATCACTACTTCATTTATTCTCATAGTTTTAATAAATAATAAATAAATCAAAGATCATTTTCAAGGTGTATAATAACATGACCCTATTCGAATTATTTAATTGTCACTAATACAGTTACATTAGCTTTAAGAGCATAGTATTGCAATTGCAATTGCAAATGTGCCAACTTGCCCAACCAACCATTAGTTAGGTTTTAGACCATTCCCTACCACCCTTCATTCGTCAAACGTTGCTCCTTCATTTTTCATCACCATCACATGACTCATTCTGTAAGAATTCCAAATAAGTCTGTATATTCAATTGTGTCAATTTACAAAGAGTTCATCAGCTTATATAGTCCTAAATCTATGACTGAAAAAGGAAATACTAACTAATTCATATTTACACAATTGTGACATATATACACAACATGCCATATATACAATATATTCTTACACTCCGCTCAAACCCAAGGTGTTTTAACAAAAAATACTGAGAGTTTGCTAAGAAAAAACTAAAACCGAGCGATAGTATAAGTCTTGGTGAAGAAGTCCGCAAGTTGCAAAGCCAAGGAGATTAAAGGAAGCGAGATAGAGCCAGACTGCAGATGCTGTCAGACAAAGTAACAATCAATCTCAATGTATCTCGTCCGTTCATGGAAAATAGTATTGTAGGCAATCTGAATAATACTGCGGTTGTCACAATAGAGAGACATCGGAGAAGACTAAGGTACACCCAACTTAGTCAAGAGACAACGAAGCCAAACAATCTCAGCAGTGGCATGAGCCATAGCACGATACTCTGCCTCGGCAGTGGAATGCGCAACAACAGTCTGTTTCTTTGCCTTCCAAGAGATCAAAGAATTACCAAGAAATATGCAGAAACCAAAAGTGGACATGCGATCAGTGACATCACCAGCCCAATCAAAATTAACATAGGCCACCAAGTCCAAAGAGGAAGTAGAAGACAACAGTAAACCCTGAAATATAGTGTCTTGGAGATAGCGAAGAATCTGAACCAAAGCAGCCCAATGGGTAGACCGAGGAGCAGAGACAAACTGGCTAACCACATGAACAACATAGACAAGATCAGGACAAGTAACCGTCAAATAGACTAAGCAACCCACGAGCTCTCAATATAACGTGAGATCATCCAGAGGGACACCATTAGCAGAGTTAAGCTTCACATTAATCTCAATAGGTGTATCAGAAACCTTAGTATCAGTAAGACCGGCACGGTGAATAACCTCATTAGCATACTTGGCCTGAGACAGAAAATAGCCCTTTGGAGAAGTGGCAACCTCAATACTAAGAAAATACCGCAGTGGACCCAGATCATTTATTTCAAAGGTGTGGAAGGGATGTTGCTTGACCTCAGAGATAGCAGAAGACTCAGAGCTAGTGATGATCATATCATCCACATAGAGTAGGAGAGCAACAAAACCAGCCAAGGTATATCTCAAAAACAAAGTAGAGTTGAAAGTAGAAGGATGAAACCCAAGCTCGGTAACAGCAGTCTGAAAGCGATCATACCAAACACAAGGAGACTATTTCAAACCATACAGAGCACGCCGAAGATAACAAACATGCCCAGAGGAGTGGAGAAGACCAGGGGGAGGACGCATGTAGACCTCCTCAGTGAGATGACTGTTAAGAAAAGCATTCTTAATATCCATCTAATAGAGAGGCCAATATCGAACAGCAACAACCAAAATCAAGGTATAGACAGTAGTCATCTTGGCAACACAGGCAAATGTCTTCTCATAATCAATACAATACTCCTGTGAGAAACCCTTGGCAACCAAGCAAGCTTTGTAGCATTCGAGAGAACCATCAAAATGAGTCTTGACTTTATAGACCCATTTGTAACTAACCAGATTCTTGTCAGTAGATAAAGAAACCAACTCCAAAGTGTTAGTCTTCTGTAAGGCAAACAGCTCATCCTCTCCTGACAGGCCTCCGTGTAAGACTATGGTTTTGAAAAAGACTGAATAACAGACAAAAAGGTACGATAGGAAACAGAAAAACATGTATTAGACCAACCCAACTTGTTTGGAGGACGACGCTCACGAGTAGGATATCGGTGTGCAGTAGGATTAGAGTCGTCAGAAGTAGAAGGAGCAGCAATAGGAGTAGAGACAACTGGTGGTAAAGGAGCCTGGTGACGAGAATAGACCAACAACGAAGGGAAAAAAGAAGCCAAATGAGGAGAATGAGCCATAGGTGACATAGACGGAGAAGTAGGAATGGGCTCAAGAGGAACAGTGGAGATGTACTCATCAGACGAGACCTTAGAAGGAAAGGGGTCAATGTGAACCAAATCCTCTTTGGAAACTGGAACAGTGAGAGGGAGAAGCTGAAAGTAAGATAGACGTTCGAGAAAGGCAACATGACGGAAGACATAAAGGCGACGAGAGGCAGGATCGTAACAACGGTAGCCTTTCTGAGTAAGACTGTAACCTAAAAAAACACAAAGGACAGATCGGGCACTACGTTGGGTCCTATCTTTGCGGAAAAGAAAGACAAAACAGGCAGACCCAAACACACGAAGAAGGGAGTAGTTTGGAATTTGGGAGAACAAAGCCTCATAAGGAGACCGACCAGAAAGAAGAGGAGTAAGCATGCAGTTGAGAAGAAAAGCAACAGCCGGAACTGAGGCAGAGAGAAAAAGAGACCTAGCTGTCTCAAGAAGATGACGGTGTTTACGCTCGGCTTGACCATTTTAGGCAAGTGTATTTATACAAGAAGTTTGGTGAATGGTACCCAAATTGGCCAAATACTCACAGAACTCATTTTTAAAATATTTTCCACCCAAGTCAAACGGTAACACTTTAATGGTAGACCCAAACTAAGTAGTAATCATAGACTGAAATGTACGGTATATCTGATAAAAATCGGACTTACGAGTCATAAGATAAACCCAAATGTAACGAGTGCAATCATCAACAAATGACATATAGCATGTAGAACCCCCATTGGTGAAAATAGGAGAAGGGCCCAAACATCAGTATGAACTAAAGAAAACGGTGTAGTAGATATAGAAGTACTGTTACGGAAAGGTAAGGCTGTCATTTTGGCAAGTTTACACCCCCGACACTCGGTAAGTTGACTATGAGAAACTTTACCTAGTATACTGACTGAGCTAAAAACCGTAAGCGGTCAACAGACAAATGTTCTAATCTGGAATACCATAAATAGAAAAGACTGGACAGAGAATCTAACTGAGAAGAAGAAAAGACAGTCAGAGAGGTAATCATAGACAGATACAATCTTTCCATCACATAAAGGTCTCCAATTCTACAGCCAGTCCCTAACTGCTGCTTAGACATCTGATCCTGCACAGAACAGATAGAAGAAGAAAATATAACATCAAAACCAGAGGCATCAAGTTGACTGATAGATAATAAACTGACAACTAACTGAGAAACATAAAAGACAGAGGGAATAGAGACAACAGACATAGCAAATGGTAGGACAAACCCAATAGATATAACAGACATATCAAACTCATTAACAGCATTGACAGTAATAGAAAAGAGATGAGGAGTACAATTTTGAAGTAATGAGAGATGGGGAGTCATATGATGAGAGGTGCCAGAGTCAAAAATCCAGACAGACAAAGAAATACCTGAAGAAGACCCAATCAAACCTGAATGAAGAGAGGAAACAATGGAAACAGATGGTATATACTGAAGCTGACCAATCTGAGCACTCAGGGAAGCCAAGTCAGGATTAATTGCGGGAGCAGATCCAGTATAAGCAGCAAGAGAAGCACGGAATTGGTTTTGAGACTGCTGAAAATATGGGGCAAACAAACGTCCCTTCTTGGGACAATGGTACTTCCAATGACCTCTCTAATGGCAAAAGGCACAATCATTAAGAGCTAGAGACGTCGTAATAACCAGAGCAATGAAGGGTTCAAGTGTAATAAATACAAAATAGACCAAATTAGCCAAACTAAGGTCAAAGGTAATAACCAAACCCAAACTAACTAAATCAGAGATCTTGCAAAACAAAGAGAGACTTCGAGAACCAGAGAGAGACAAAAGGAGATTGTAGTTGAGAGAGACGAACCGCAGTGACGAAACAGATGACTAGACAAAGCAAACGAACCATATCCAATCTCAGATGGATCGCGAATCGAAGATGACGAGCTACGATTTGAAGCAGATAGGTCACAACTGAGAGAGAAATCCTGGGAGGCATAGAACAATAACTGAAACAGAGATGGGTCATGATCTCGATACTAGGTAGATCGTGATTCCGACGAGACCAAATACTGATTGCGAGTCTGGTACAATCATGACTCCAGAGAACCACGAACGAGAAGTCTACAAATCGAGAAAAAAAAGCTTCGAACCAAAGAGAACTTTGAACTTTGAACCAAAGAAAACTTCGAACGATTAGAGACAGAGCTAGGGTTTTACACACGGCTCTGATACCATGTAAGAATTCCAAATAACACTGTATATTCAATTATGTCAATTTATAAAGAGTTCATCAGTTTATATAGCCCTAAATCTATGACTGAAAAAGGAAATACTAACTAATTCTTATTTACACAATCATGCCATATATACATACAACATGCCATATATACAATATATTCTCACACATTCATGGTAAGCCTCATCGCCCTACCCGCAAAAGTAAAGCTGAAATCTACTCATGAACTAAGCATAACAAGTTTTTTTTGCCCGCTTTGGGTTAGGTCACGAGCCAAAACTTTAGACCCAAGCCTTACCCAACAGACTTAATCCAAATGGGCTCGTGATTGGACATGCAAGTCAGGTTGATGGGCAAGCCAATGGGCTACTTCTCATGAAGCAATGAGACAGGCTTGTCGGCTTAGCCCAACGAGCCATGATTTAAATCTTAATTTTTTAGTTTTTTTCTTTTTCTTCGTATTATTTTTCATAAATTTTACGAACTCATAGGCCAGCCTGATTGGAAACCCAGCCGGCCATCTCTTATTTGCCAACAGGCTAGGTCAAGTTTCAAACCCAAGGCCCAAGCCCAATCTTAATCGGGTCAGGTAAAAGCCCAGCAGGCCGGGCAAACCTTGCTGCGTCGCTTTGGAGCAAATGATAGGCTTAATTCATGTTATTCAAATACACACAAACTTAAATCCCTGCAAATCATCAAACGATAACTGCACTTCTTATCCACACCACTAGATAGTGGGATTGTTTAATGCAATTTATATGAATTATTTAGAAAAAAATTACATATTAGTGGTAGTTAGAAAAAATATTTACAAAAAAAGTGATAAATATTATAACTATTAATAATTAAAATTACAAAAAAAATTCAACTTTATGCAATAATTTTTCAAAATTCACTCCGAAAAGTAATTTCCACAATTACTTATAGTAACTTCGTTTTCATTTTCATTTTCATTTTCTAGAAGTTTGATGCAATTTCTTATAACTTATTAGGCAAACTCACATAAATAAACTAAAAAAATGAATTTATGAAAGTTGAGAAAAATGTATTTTTAATTTGAAAATGCTATAGATCTCAAATTTTCTATCAAATAAATAGCTAAATATCTCACATGAGAAGTCCACAAAGGTATAGACTCCATACTTACGTAAGACATTTAATCATTTATTTGATAAAAAATTTGATATCCCTATCATTATTCTTTTTAACTTTTACTTCGTAATTACTAACTTTTAACTCACAAGAAGCAAAACTAAGCAGGCGCAACACTGTTTATGTTGATGCCTTCCCAAGTTCCCATCAAGAAAATTGATAGGGAGATGTTACAACTATAACTTTTTCACAAAATTTCTTAATCTAAACCCAAAATATTATAACTTTTTCACTACAAAATCATAACTTCTTTTCACTGAAAAATATCATAACAAAATCTCAAAATGTCATAACAAAAATCACAAAATGTTATAACATCATTATCATTTCCAATTTTAAGATGCACATCATAAATTTGCTATTCATAACTTTACTATAAAATGTCATAACATACATCACAAACAATCATAACGTTTATCATTAAAAAAAATCTTAACTTTTTTACAATGTGCACTATTTGAAAAGGTGCACATTGTAAATTTCTCCAAATTGGTATGAGAGAGAGAGAGAGAGAGAGAGAGAGTTGAAACAAAATTACAAATTAGAGTTCTCCGGCAAAGTTACAGCCGAGGTGATCACCACCATGTTTAGTATGCAAAATTCTAAGGTTTTGCTGCTATGCGCGCAAAATATTAATAAAAAATAAATAAACAAAAATTACTAAATCTTCTGCCTCTTCTCTGTTCTCTGCAACTCTGTTGTTGGGGCTTCATCCAATTGGTTGCATTTTAGATCTTCTGATGGTGTTCTGAAAAGGATTAGACAAAAACAATAAGCCCATCATCCTCTCGTCTTCCCACAATGTTGGCCCAAATTTTGGCCCCTATATGCTTAAAAATGAAATGTTATAACACAGTAGCTTTGCCATTTTCTATCAAAGCAACGATTATATGCAAGCCGTCAAAAGTAAAGACCAGATGGAGAACCAAATATTGTGTGAGTGAGAGAGAGAGAGAGGCTTGATTTCCCAGCAGCAACACAACCAACTTGCCTAAGTACGATGACCAATTATACTCATTTTGACAACTCAAAAATTGAAAATCGTGGCAATTAGAAAACTTGTGTGAGTGTAACAAATTAATTCAATTGTAAATAATAAATGATGACATGATGATTTCAAAATCAAATGAGTGAACTTTTTTTTGTTTTTTCCTTTCCACTCATTGTTTGGGAAAATGTCAAGCAAAACAAGATCTAAACTCGCACTTCGGTGTTAAATGCCATTGCCATTAGCAGGGAAAATTGGCAGAGAACAGCAGCAATTTCAGCACATCGGGCAGAAATATGATCACAGAAGTATCTAATCACCATATCAAGACACCAGTAAAATGGATTCTCTGCTTACATCTTCAAAGCAGCTATTGCCATAGACAGTGCACCCTCGTAAGTTTGGTTTCCACCAATAAACCCACTCATGTGAACAAAAACACAACCTGGGATTCCAGCCTCTTTTGACAGTTCCTCATCTCTCAAGCCTCGCCATTGAGATGGGAGAGGTTTGCGGCTCTCAAATTTATCAGGAGATATTGCCACAGCCTGCACCCGCCAATGTTTGCTCCTATCATCCTGCAATTTTTATAGACTAAATAAATCAGATGTTTTCTTCGCTAGGTTGGTGACAACACAAAATAAATTAGGAGAATGGATATGAAAGGAGAAAAAAAAAAAAAAAAGCATGGGTTGGGAAAGTCACATAATTATATTTTCTTTCTAATGCCTAGATATTAGGGTAGATAGAAGACAACGGAAACTGCAAGATTATATCACCGAAAAAAGAAGAGGAGAACATGAAATGCTCAGGATTGTTAAAAATTGAAGGTATTGGACAAAGTTTTAAAGATATTAGTGAACCTCGTGTTGAAAACCTGACATTTTCTCCAGTTCCAGATTGGCCAAAAAACCAGAGCAATAATATATATGCAAAGGGGGTATATGAATGCCTATGCTCCCCATACTATACTCATTTTTATCATTTAATTTCAGATGAAAGAAAAACTAATCATTTTCTCATAATTGCATGAAGATACAGTCGGATTTTATCTAAGAAGAAGAAATGACATTGGTCTCATCCAAAAAAGAAACATAGAACTGCGCAAGATAGACATGAATACCTGGTAAAGCACATATTTAATGGGTGGATCAATCTCCATCTCCTCCTCCAGCTCATGCAGGTGAAGCTTCCACTGCCAGGCAGATAAAATCAAATAAGGATCCGTAAACTGTCCTGGACATAGTTGACATAAATAGTTTCTGTATACATTAAGCATGCTCATATGACAAGTTTTACATATATAATATTATGTACTATCATTTTCCAAAGTAAGATGCTCTTATTTAGGTTTAGGAAAAAGTTTTTAAAGGGCACCTTCAATACAGTAAGGTGACATGCAAAAACCTAGCAAGTAAATTTCAGAGAAGTTAGAACAGTGGAAAAGTAAGACTTGCAGGCCTATATACAGGCACTGAAGGGGTGACTCCTTTCCAATAAAACATCGAACTGATAAATTAATATCATCTAAGAAAAAGCTGATAAAGAAGGACAAGACTATATCAGGCTGATGGAGACATCATCAGTGACTACTTACAGGGCAAAATCTGCTCAAAACCATAATTTCTCCACTGCGATCAATTCCTTGTCTCTCTGCAAGACACTCCATAACAATCGACCGTGCTGGTAACCACGATCTTGCATGAAACCTAACACTCTAAAGAACAGGAAAGCATTGTTAGACAAATTGGAAAAGACAAAAAGAAAAATATATATAAATGATTATTCATAAAAATTTCCTTGAGTCAACCCTTTAAAATTCAGCTGATGTTACACATAAACTTCACATTGAGATGTAATGAAATTATTATAAATAAATAACAAATAGTGGTGACTTTCAAGAAAATCTCACATCCAAAAACTCACTGCCAGCCAATGCCATTGCCCGTTGAAAGGCTTCGTTCTCCTGCTCAGGTGACTGATCGGGGTCCATCCAGTCCAAATTCAATCTTCCAACTCTTGCAGACAAATTTGTATTATTCACATATCTTGGAGGCTGGTCTGTGTCAAATTGATTAATTCCATTGTCAATAGCATCAATTGCCTGTAACAAGCAAACAAGAACATAAAAATTACAGATTTACACTAGCACAAAGATTGGGAAAAAAGCATTCACAAACTATCTATCTGGATAAGAATACATCTATCATGAAAAAATAAAAACAAGTGAATAGCACCAGCCAAACAAAGCAGGAAGTGTGTGGAATCTTCCTCCATTTCCTGGACTCCCATAGCAATAGCATTACGTTTGAATGAAAAGTCCAGGGTTCCCATGAGAAATAGACCTAACTTTGACGTTATTTGCAAAATGTGGCTCTCTTATATTTGAACCCGCATTCTCACACTTGATAGCCAAAGCTTGAACTTTTACAATAAGCATGAAATATGGCATTCTAGTTCCCAAGGAAAAAATATTTGTTTATTCAAATCTTAATATATGAAGCCCTCTCTCTTTTTTTTAACGAACTCCTCCTCCCACCCCCATTCTAAAACCCCTACTTATCATTCTTGAACCAAGAAAGAAAAAGTTAAATAAAATAACTGCATAGGCCACGAACTACGGCTAGGAACAGACATGGACCGATGCTCTGCCCCGCCTGCCATTGATTTATAGGGTTTGAGATTCATTCTAGGCCTGTAAGGCTGGGATGGGCAACTTTTTAGTGCAACTTATAATCGTGGGGGGAAATGGGAAGAATGCTTGAATTGTAGCCAAGCCCGGCCGATAATTTCATAATGCCACACCAATTGTTGAATCAACGCAGTCAACATATTATATTTCTGGAATGACCAAATTCCCTTCTTCAAGTCAAAACACCCACTATTTGTAACCTCTCATCCTATCCTACCATCTTTCCATAACTTTCTCCTTCATTGTTCCATGCCAAAATCACAACAGACAAATTACCATCATCTCTCTCAACAACAGTTCATTGGAAATTATCTCTTCAAAGCTCCTCTGTCTCGCCCCACCAAAACCATTTTGCCCATATTTTTGCATTCTTCAAAGATTGAGCAAACCAATTGATTCTGCCCAGATCATTTAGGTATATAAAATTGCATTTACACTATATTCCTTCTCCGCAGAGTATTTGCTAGAGTTATATGCCAACATATATTAATATAAAAGTAAATATACAACATTCAAGCATTATTCAATAAATCTAACAAAAAAATAGATTGAAGCTAATAATCAAGTAATCATAGAGAAAAAGGGGAAGGGGGGGGGGGGGAATTAAAAAAACACGACACTTTTGAGAAGGACAAAAAAAAGTGCTAGAGAACTAAGCTCATCTAGCCATGATAGCAACTTCGTCTTGTAGAAATTTGAAGACTGAAAACTCAAAGCATGTAGATCTAAAAAGTGTGCAATGTAATTTTTATATGACTTTAGCAATTAAAAATGAAAAAAAAAAAATAGGCTTATAAGCAGAATTTGTTGACAATAGAGGCGTAACAGCACTGTAACGACTTTTACAGATGTTACATAACCATAGTGGCTATTACAGCGATGATTTTCAATCACACCACTATGGTGGTTGTAATGAATGTCGGTAAGGTAACCACCCATACGATTATGTAACAGCATTACACAATGATTCAATTCCTTTTTAAAAACAATGGTCACCATTGGAAAGAAGCACAAGAAATATGCAAAATTTGATACCTCCATGAAACTTTTATAAATAGCCAAGTATAATCGATGCACATCTGGATGTCTATCATCAAGCTGAAGCTCCTTTGCAATTAACTCCATCCCATAATGCTAAAGATAAGAAAAACAAATTAGATGACAACTATAACAACGACAATGCTATAATAAATTATTAAAATATATATACATATATATATTAGAAGTTATGCTACACTTTCAAAGTGAACACTATGCATCATTTTTTTGTTGGGCAGAAACATTTTCGACAAACATCTCACATTTTCTAGCATTTGGCTCAACGGAAAACAAGTCCATATATATAGAAAATGTTTTCTATTTTTAAAATAGGAAAACGTTTTCTGGACTAAAATTTACCAATGTCACTACACTACTACACTACCACTGCCAACATAACCTCCACAACCACGTCACCACCGCCACTGCCACCGTGGCTGCTGCCACTACCACAACCACCATCTCCTCAGCCCTACCACCACCACCACCACCACCACCACCACCCCACCACTAATACAATCATTCACTTCGTTGCTACTGGCTTTCATTCTTGACATACCAACAATCAATCTAACACTCTATTTGGATGGTGTGATTTGATGAGAAATGAGGAGAAAGAGAACTCCTTTCTCATGTTTGGTTTATAAGTTGAGTAAAAAGTGGTGAAAAAATGTGAGAAAGAGAACTGTCTTACTGAACATATTTCATTTCTAACCAAAAGTGGTAAGATTCGGTGAGAAACAAGTTGATTAGTTGTAAAATATTTGTGATACCACGATTGTCCTTTAAAATACAAAGAAAGAAAGAAAGAAAAAAATCTCATTCATATCCCTCTTTCACCTGCCTTTGTTTTTGCACTCATCCAAACATGATAATGAGAAAATACAATCTTTTCTTTTCTTTTCTCTTCTTTTTCTCACTTAGATGAGAGAACACAATCATTTATTTTCTCACATAAAAGAGGCCTTGCTTCTTCATCCGTATTCAGAGTACATTAGTAGTTTCAAGAGGCAATCAAACATAGGAAAACATTTTTTTCCGGGATAAAAATATTCGTAAGCAAACAAACGATAAGTAAATTACACTGACTGCAGAAATTGAAGCGTAAATGGGAATGAGTAATAAAGTGAGCATTTTTACCTTGTAAATAAGGCCAGCACTACTGAGCTTAGTAGTGAAACCATGTCCAAAAACCTCCTCGAAACCTTTCTGGTGATGATCGTAGCGATCTCGACTCGGATCATACACTCCTCCAACATCAAGTACAGCATCAAGCGTTTCCAGCACCTGAAAACAAAAAAAAAAAAAACGAAAAACAAAAAAAATTATGAATGGTAAAAGAATCTAACTTGATACAAAAACACAACAATTGAATGATAGTGACCTTAGGATCTCTGGTTCGAACGATTTCGGCTGCGGAGAACTTGGTGGTGAGGCGAATCATGAAGCAGCCCAAGGCTTCGTCGCAGTGGAAGCTTCCGTCGTGAGTGCCGACTAGTCGCTTTGGAGTGGGCGAAGCAGAAGCAGCTGAGAAAGAAGGAAGCCTAGGGTTGGCCATGAGGAGAGAGACAAGGAGGGATGGTCTCTGGAAGTTGAATAGCTTCAGATTGTTCTTCAGCCCCTTCGCCACTGAGAACATGCCTCTCCCTCTCTCGCTTGATCTACCGTGGTATTACGAACCCCACCCATAAGACATCATCTGGAGTGATTTTTCCGTAAAGTTTCCTTAGATGTAACAGTAAATTTCAATCACCCAATATAGCACTCTAAGGAAATTTTACGCACTCTAGGAAATTTTACGCTGTGTTTGGTTAGGGGATTTGAGAAGGGAAATGGAAAGGGAAATGGAAATGAAAGGAAAAGGAGAAAGAATTAATAGAATTTCAAATCCCAACTATGTTTGGTTGTGTTGGTTATAAAATAGAATTGATGTCCTAAAAGGTCTCCTATTTCTTTATTTATTTCTGACCCCCTTTCTTTTTCCATATATTTTTTATTATAACCAAACATAAATAGGATTACATTTCTCATTCCTTTTCCAAATCCCACTCCAAAAACCCCAACCAAAAACAGCATTAGAAAAATTTCACTCTAGAGGATCCTTGGTGCACCCATAAACCCTCTATTTTGGGTTTTCGACTTAATAAAAAGGACAAATTACACTTTTTCCTTCATAGTTGGTTAGTTTTATATTTGGTTAGTTTCTCACTTTTATCTCAAAATATGCTATTTTTACCGCAATAATTTAAAGTATTAATTTTGTTATTTTAATATAACACTAATAATCTGATATGGAAAACAAAAATAAATCAAAATTAAAACATCACATTACATCACAATAGATGAGATTTACTATCAACTCATTAAAGCTGGTTTTAAATCTCAAGAATTAAACTCTGAAACATTTTTCTTATTTTTACTTTGATATTTTATATTTTAAATTTTTCTCAATTTATTTTAAAAATTAATTTTTATTAAAAATTAAATAAAAAATAACATATTAATAATCACGTGATATAAAAATGTTTTACTATATATAACTCACATATCTAATATAAATTTAAATTTCAATGTAATAAGAACATCTCCAACGATTTACCTAATTTTTCACTAAATCTGAGTAAAAAAATGACCATTTTCTCAATCTGATACAGAATGCTCCAATGGTTGATTTTCATCAAATCTGCTCCAAGGACAACCGGCTGGTCGACTGGTAAGGCAATTTTTTTTTTTTTTAATTGTTTGAACCTACCTATTTGAACTGTTTGAATCTTTTAGTGGTCGACCGGCCGGTAAAGCAAAAAAAAAAATTTTTTGGATTGTTTGAACCTACCCATTTGAACTGTTTTAACCTT
Source organism: Camellia sinensis (assembly GCF_055761805.1). NCBI lineage: Eukaryota > Viridiplantae > Streptophyta > Magnoliopsida > Ericales > Theaceae > Camellia > Camellia sinensis. Next base: position 86,497,381 of record NC_138973.1, read on the forward strand.
TTAGTGGTCGACTGGTTGGTCAACCGACCGAGCAACCGGCTGGTTGATCGGTTCCTTTCCTTTAATGGTCACAAACAGTAATTTGCTGAAATATATATCCTGTTCTCAGTTTGATGATTTTTCTGTTCAATTCTCAATTTGATACCAGTTTGGTGAAACCGTTGGAGCTTCAAAAAGTACCTTTTTCACCAAATTTAAAATTTGATGCCAGGTTTGGTGAACCGTTGAAGATGGTCTAATATATTGTTTTTATTTTATCTGATGGTTATTATTAGGGGTGCAACTTGGGCGGGCTCAACCCGAGCAACCCGAATCTAGCCCGAATTTTTTTAGGGCTTGGACAAGATATTTTTGAATTTGGTACGAGTTTGAGCAAAAATTCAAAAGCCCAAATTAAATTTGGACGGGCTTGGACAAAGACGTCAATCAACCCGAGCAATCTGAAACCCGAATTATATATATAAAGATATATAAAAATATTAAATATACATATAAATTATTAGTTGTTACATGATATTAAAGTAATTTAGATTATTAAATCATATTGAATGTATATTATTATATATGTGAATAACATAAAATCTTACTTTTTTTTATTTTCACTCATAAATTATAAGGACTACTATAGCGGCATCTGTCTTACATTATATAAATTATTTGTTTTGGTGGTATTAATGATTTTCTATATAAAAAATATATAAATACAGTCAAATTTTAATAATTTAATAATGTAACTAAAAAAAACTAAAATTCATTTACAATTCTAGCAACTCGGGCAATTCAAGTTTAACTCGGGTTGGGCTTTGACAGGCAACCTCGGGTTACAATTTGAGCCTAGCAGGTCTGGACAGGTCTCAACACAACTTGGGCCGGGCTTGGACAACCTCCCAACCTGACCTAACCTGCCCAAGTTACACCCCTAGTTATTATGGCATTTTTCTGTCTAATTTTGAACGTAAATTAACTTTATAAGTAAATTAGAAAAAATATGAAACATGAAAAATCAAAGTAAAAAAATAAATAAATTTTAAAGATTAAAATGAAAAATTAACCAAATATAAAAGGGATAAAATGTAATTTACCCGAATAAAAATGAGTAAATTACATTCAAGGTTGAAAACGAGCCGTGTAATTGAAAGTTGGATAATTTAGTGGATTTAAAATTATATTTAAATTTGATTTATTTATATAATATAGTTGATTTTAAACCATCTTTTAATGAGTCAAACACAAATTGAACTTGAGTTTTATTTTTATAGTGTATTAAATTTATCTTTTTTTTATTCAAATGAAAAGGATAACAAAGTAGCAGAGTTTCAGAACAAACAACTAGACAAATAGAGGGCATCAAGCCCTGTGAGAATTAGCAGAAACCATGTTTGCAATGAGAAAAGAGAAGATAGAACTAGGAGGGTCATCAAGGAATACCAAATGCTCCGATTGGTTTACTCCAATATTGGCAAGTGCATCAGCATATTGATTTGCTTCTCTAGGGGTATATTGGATTCTGCACTTGCATCTCTTCAGCATGAAATTGGCATCCTCTATTAAGCTTTGTAAGGGGATATTCTTTCAACTCCATCCTGAATCTGTTGCATTACAATCTGGGAATCTGTCTCCATCTTTATGTTTGTCATATCTTTTTGCATGATAATGGTGAGGCCTCTGTAAATTTCTCAAAGTTCTGCTTCCAAGCTTGTGTAGTTTCCTAAGTACCCATGGTAGCTCCACAACCAGGTGTATGTGTCATTCCTCAGTAAGCCTCCATACCTAGACTAACCTGAGTCACCTTTAGAGCATCTATTTGTGTTCAGTTTTAATTTTCCTGCAAAATGAGCAAACTAATTAATTAGTCTTGGTTCAGAGTAAGTAGGGTGGAGGGGGTTTTGAAAAGCTTCTTAGATTTCTTTGGCCTGTTGGAAGATTTTAGCTATACTGACATGGGCAGGTTGAGTTTGATTGTTGAAAACCTCCTTATTCCTATCTTTCCAGATATTCCAAATGGTTTAGATTGCTGGCCATGGGAGATCAGCTATCATGTCTTTACATTGGAGGTTAGACTTTAACCATTCAGGTAATGTTTTACTGTCTACTGTTATCCACCAATAAAGGTATTTCAGTTGGAGCCAGATGGCTTTTACTTTGGTACAACCTCTAAGCAGATGTGGCATGTCCTCTGTATGGGTTTGACATCTGTAACAGGTATCAAAATTAGTGAGTTTTCTTATCAGTCGAATCTGATTGGTAAGGAGCCTACCATGCATGGCCAACCAGGGGAAAGTTTTAAGCTTGTGAGAAGCTTTCATTTTCCATATCCTTGGCCAGTCCAGTCCATCTTCCTCCTGTTTAGTAAGAGCATGGTAGGCTGCTGAGGTAGAGAAATTGTCATTTGTAGTTCCTGGCCATTTATCAAATCAAGTAATAAATCGTTCAAATTTGACTGGAAATTTAACTAATTTAAAATTGTGTTTATATTTGACTTATTTACATAATAAAGTCAATCTCAAATGAGTTTTTAACATATCAAATACAAACTTAAATAATTTGATTATTTTAACACCTTTAGGCTCCATTTGTCTTTAGAGGTAGAATTGAAGAAATTAATAGTGAGTGAATTGTTAGTGAGGGAATTGATAGTGAGGGGATTAAGTAAAATTGTATTTGTTTTTATGATAGTTATTTAGTATAGGGATTGTTAAATTATTTTTATATAAAATAATAAAACAAATAAAAAATACAAAAACATTAAACATTAATGTTAAAAAAAAATGCCCAACATGTAAAAAATTAAAAAAATAAATAAAAAAATTTCCAAAAATAAAAAATAAAAAAAATAAAACAATGAATTTTACTTAATAAAAAATACAAAAAATTTCAACATTAATGTTAAAAAAAAATGCCCAACATATAAAAAAATAAAAATAAATAATTTTTTTTTAATTTGGCGGACTATTTTTTTAATACGACATCACCTCCACCTCCACCTCCACCTCCTTCATTCCAATCCCCCTTCTAAGGCCCAACCTAATCCCCTCCTCCATTTCAATCCCTTCCCCAAATCTATAAACATAACATTAAATGAACTCCACCTCTATCATAATCTCATCCCTCCCTCTATACCCAAAAGAAATGGGGCCTTACACTCAACTATAGTTCATATCTATGCATACTCTATTTTATAAGCAGTAAAAATAACTTGCAAAAAATCAATTTGAACCATATTACTAAGATCTCTTTTGGAAAGTTAAAAAAAAAAATCAGATAATTGACTTATTGGCTTATTTGAATTATATTATATCTCTATTTTTTTACACATCTTTTCATAATAAATAAAAAAAATCAAATTTTTTAATACTTCTCAAAACAAACCTTCTTTTATTTTTTAAAATAGATAACAATTATAAATTCAAATTTAAACTATTTATTTTATAAAATAAAATATGTTTTATTCATCAATATGGATTAAAGGTTATTTTGAGAAGATGGTAAAAAGTGACTTTTTGACTTTTAACTAAGTTTTTGGCTTTTTTAGACAAATAATTTGAGAAGTTAGTAAAAAGTTACTTTTGATTTTTTTGATTAATATTTGTTTATGATGCCAAATTACAATAAAATAACCAAACTACCCCCATTCAATTTAAAATATTTGCAACTTCACTCATGTAGCACATTTTGACTCATGAAGGGTAAAATTGTAATTTCATTTATAGCTAAAAACCAACTTTCCAAATAAAAAAAAATGCAAAAAAGCCAACTTTTGGCTTTTGCTACAAACTAAAAAAAGTGACTAAAAGTCAAGTTCCCAAAACACCCCTAAGTTAATTTTCATAATTAAAATCTTCATTTCCTTTTTTTAAAAAAATAAGAAATTAATTTGCAAAAATAAATAAAAAAATGTTTTTATAAATTAAGCCTACTCTCAAACCAAATAAAATATAAAGGAATATTGTTGTGAGCATCTTCTACAAAGATGAATGATCACATTTATTACTATTTTGGTAATTCAAATAATATTTCTACTATTTGGCTTTGTTCTAAGCAAAAAAACCCAAAAAACAAAAGTGATGTGAAAAGAAAAGAGAGAAAGGGTGAGAGCCATATTAAAATAAAATTCTTAAAAAACTAAACAAGAGTTTTTTCTTTTATCAAATTTGAATAAAAATTTAATGAAAAATTTGACCTAATATAATGTATTTCAATAATTTTCATTAATTATGTCGATCGTCCGATAAAGAGTAAATTTTTATCAAATTTATTTTACAATCCATTTCTTCGAGAGATTATCCACTCAGTGTCACCTGTAAAATTTGATAAAATATTAAATGTTCTCTTAAAATATATTCAGTGTGTTAGGTTTGAGTTTTTTAGATAAAATTTTTTGAAAATTGAGTTTTTTAATTTTCATATTCTTTTGTTTTTAGTAAATATTTTTTAAATTTTAAACATTTTTTTTACTTTTTTAGATGCACCTTGGTTAGATGTATCTAAAAAGTAAAAAATTTGTGAAAAAATATTTTAAAAAATTAATATATACATAAAAATACAAAAAATGTACTAAATTTTTGTTTTTTTTTTGTATTTTTGGTATTTAGTGAATTTAAAAAAAAATTACAATTTTTTTACTTTTTAAATGTATTTATGTTAGGTGTCTCTAAAAAGTAAAAAAATTATTTAAAATATTAAAAAAATTCAATAAAAACAAAAAAATACGAAAAATAAGAACGTAAAATTTTTTTAAATATATTTTCTGAAAAATGAAAATAAACAAGCTGATTACTCACTCCATTTGATATCAATGATAAAATAATTGAAGAACTGTTTTTATTAATTTTTTATCAAATTAAAATTTGATGAAAACGTACGTATTTATATTTTTCATTTTTTTTTAATTAAAACGAAGTGACGAGGACAAGTACAAATCCCATATCCCTTCACCATCCCAAGCTCAAAGCAATCCTATCCCATGCTCTCTGAAAAATCAAAAGTTGACAATGGCAACCACTGTGAATCCCACCTTGATCTCTTATCGAAACCCTAATTATCCATTCCTACTCAGAGATAATCTCTCCTTCTCATCATCACCGACCCTCACGAAATTCTTTAGCAAGCCCTCGTCGTTGTCAATTTCTCCCCCAACTCTAATAACTGTGAAATGCTCCAACAATTCGGAACAGGGACAATCGGACGGTGTTGGTGGTGGTGGTGGTCTGAAGGAGGTGTTGTCAGGAATGGTGGACGAGCGAGTGGAGGAACTGTTGAACAGAGAAGAGAACAGGGTTTTGCTTGATGGGTTAGAGAAAGCGACCCAGAGAGTAGAAATTGCGAAGAGAGAGCTTGCAGAGATCCAAAAACAGGAAATTGAAGCGAAGCAGTTGAGGGAGTACGTCAACCAGCTCGAATCCAGAACTTCTGAGGTCTCTCCTCTATCTTCCTGTTCCTCCCCACGTTTGGGAAATTCTATTTTCGCACCTCTATAATATTATATCAAAATACACCTAAAGTAAAGTAAAATGACTATAATAAATATCAAAATATATTTTTAAGATTATATTTTAATTTTCTCTATACATATATTTTTTTTAAATCCTAATTTAAAATGTAAAGGACGATTAATTTTGTTCTTGTGTCAAGAATCAAAAATTATACACAGCAGTTAAAATCTAGATTGTTGTTTTCTTTCTATCACATCAAAAATCTCTTTCTTGTTTTTCTTCACCTACTCTGTGTAGTGGTTACAACAACTTTTATTTTTTTCTCTTTTCACTTTTTGTTTTGGTAAACCAAATTATCATACTAAAACACTCTGATCTTCGAATGAGGGTTCATCAAGACATTGCAGTGATGATTCATACATCAGGTGTGTAGAAGAGGGCTTTCAACCGAATGGATAAAGGTGTGTGGAAAGAGGGTTTAGGTGGGGTGTAGAAGGATATGAGTTAGGATATAATTGGAACATAAAATGTATGGAACGAGAAGAATAACCAATAACCAAATTAATAAGTGTGTGCACTGAGAAATGATGTGTACTGAGATAAATAGGTGTGTGGAAATAGAATTTTTTCCCACTTGATACGTGTGCAATTGAGGTAAGTAAGAATAAAAACAAATAATACAGAAATTAGTATCATAATATGTATATTGTCTGAGTGGTAAGAATGTTATTAATAAAATCAAAGGTTTGGGTTCAAACTTTGCTCATGCCTTCAAATCATAATTTTTTATTTTTAGGACAGAGCCTACCAAAGACTTGGATACCAAATTCAGTGCTGACATATATAATAGTATAGATATATATACTAGTGTTGATGCATTTGTAATATTATATTAAATTTTTGGATAGTTTCATGGTTGAAGAAAATTGATTAGCTGTTTTGGTGATTTTTGATGAGGGTCCTACTAACAAGGCACAAGAAAAAGACCAAAAAAAAGTGCACTTTTTATTGATTTCATAATTTCACCCTTTTTTAAACTATAATATTTTTTACACAAATCTCAAACAATGCCGACGGGGCACTTATTAGCATTTGACTTTGATGAATGAAAAAAATCATTTTACAGCTTTTGACTGTGGTGATAATTGAATGTGAATGATATTTTTGAAAAAATAAAAAGCGTGACAATGTTCGTACTAAATTAGGTGTATGGTTTATATAGTAAAATAGTTGTATATGTTTGTTTTGACATACATGTATACCTTTCTTTTTGTGAGATGTACTCTTTCTTGTGGCAACATTGTTGATTGAATATATGCTTGAACTAGTTCCTGTCTCTTTTAGGGCCAATACATTACTGTGATACTGCTAGCTATTCAACTACCAGAACTATGTGAACTTTGATGGCATAAAATTTTGAATCCCAAACTTGTCATTCTGCGAGAGAAACTTGCAATCATTTTACCCAAAAGAGAAACGGATGAAAAAGAAAAACATGAAACAATGCTCAATTTCCATTCCTTGTTCAATTGAAATGTATTTTATGGAGTTGAGCTTGTTCGCCGACTTTGAATTTATATTCATAAGCCAACTTCCTAAACTAAATAGTACTCTGCTTCAGAGTCAAATTAAGTAACAAAAATAAGAGAAAAAATATGCAACTTGGATCAAAGAGTCTAAATATACAGTTTACAAATTGAGATTTGCTTTGTAGGACCAACTAAATTACAAAAAGAAGTTGCATATGTCAAATACGATGGCACTCGTTGAACAATGGAACGACTTATATTATTCAAGTAGTAGTTTGATTTGCTTCATGTACAGCTTACAAAAGTGTTGATCTAGAGATTTTGACGGATTGTATAATGCATATGTCAAATACAATGGCACTCGTTGAACAATGGAACCACTTACATTATTCAAGTACTAGTTTGATTTGCTTCATGTACAGCTTACAAAGGTGTTGATCTAGAGATTTTGACGAATTGTATAATGCATATGTATTGAAGATTGCAGAATGTGAGAGGGAAATATTAGAAGCAAGGGCAATGGTGGAAGAAGCACAGCGCTCTCTAAACATTGATGGGGATGATTATGCTATTATTGAGGAGGTAGAAACTGAAGAAATCGATAGAAATGAAGAGAGGTTGGAGTCTATAAAAGCTGCTTCTATTTCTGCCTTAGTTGGCAGTCTTGCAGGGCTCCCCATTTTCTTCACTCAAGTAACCGACATTTCTCAGCTAATTCTCCCTTTAGCAACCACCTTCATCAGCTGTGCTCTATTTGGAGTAACTTTTCGATATGCAGTAAGAAGAGACTTGGATAATTTTCAGCTAAAGACAGGGACTTGTGCAGCCTTTGCCTTTGTAAAAGGTATAATAATCTATCTTACTTTGATTCACCAAGATTAGGGCCTGTTTGGTTGTCTTCCCATTTTCTGTTTCCCCAAAACATAACTTGTTTGGTGAACTATTTTCAAAAACTGTTTTCGCATGAAAATAGAAACAATGGGTATTTTCAGAGTTTTCATCGAGAAATATACAAATTGAATTTGCATTTTGCTATGCAGGTGTTGGTACAGTAGATGGTGGACCACCTTTGGAATTGGAAATTGGGAGCTTCTTGTCACATGCTCTTATTGGTGCAGTTTACATATCTGAGAATCTTTTAATCTTTTTATTCGCTGCGGTCGCTCTGGATTTCTGTTACAAGATGAGGGTATTAAGTCCATATCCTATTCAAAAATCGGCTTCATAGACTATTAGTAGGTGAAGGGCTATTTTTTGACAACACAGAAAATTGCTTTCTTTTGGTGGATGTACAATTTCTTGGTCACCTGGTTTTAATACCCATCACTTGAATTTCAGACGTTGTAAATGAAGTAACCAAAATCTTTCAAGCAATTAGTTAAGAAAATTGTTTTATTCACTGGATTTTTTCACACTGCTTTGTATTACTGATTGTACTGACGATTGATTCTTTGTTTGGAAATAGTTAACAAGGAAAGAGTGAAGGAGGGTAATATTTTTTCGCCATGTAATTGGTGATATGAAATGGTGAAAGTGTATAAACTATATTTCATTGCTCATCTTCAACACCTATTATTAATGGATATACAACAATCATACAACATCATAGAAAACAAGTGACAAGAAAAATATAGTAACATATGATGGTTAGACCCATTACAGAGCAGTTATAACTAGAATCTAAATCGGAATGCAAACCTGTGCCACCCCGAAAGAAAAAATATATATAAATATATTCGTCAAACAATACATCTTTATCCAAGTATTGAATTACGTAGACATCCAATCGAATCTTGAGAATGCCTGCTACTTTCAGAATAATTCTAGGAGTCCTGAAAATAAAAACATGAACATGTCATATTTCATGAACTATATAGAATTAACAAAAAATGCACAATATAAAAGCTAACCTTAAACTAAGATGAAAAAGAGTTAATCTAAACGGTTATCAGCGTCTAACTGAAGGGTGATATTTGAGACACCAAGAACTTAATAAGGCCCTACTATTGTAAACTTAGACCTGATAATCATCTTGCCCGCTAGGTGATGACCAATAACTCAACCTACTATGTTCACTCATGCTGAACTTCGTCTTTCTTGATGTAGCGAAAGCTTTCTCGAGGTCCAACTGTGACAAAGGCCTTGGTTCCTGTAAAAGAATACAAACAAAAGACCATGTTTAGGATATACATATACCTAGTTTTCCATTGGATTCATAGTTCAACTTATAAAAATATACATCAAGTCAATTAGTGAAATCTTTTGAGTATTAAGCAACTACAATCATATAAGGTTCGCAACATTGCAACTTGTTTGCCAACATTGTCCATCTGGTTGAGCCAATCCAGGAAAAACCACGGGTCAAAAAAGTGATTCCCATCAAAATTTGGGTCGAAATTCAATCCAAACTGGCAGCTTTCTTGTTAAACTCCTCCAACTCAAAAACCAGACTCCAATAACATTCCTGTCTAGAGTTTAGGTTTGGGTAGGATTATGGACATGGGCTTGGCTAATGATGCACGCCCCTCTAACGTCAGCCCTAGCAAAATGGCCCATAAATCCAATCATTTGTTTTTTTTATCACCTAATAGTTCATGCTCTTTAAAGCTAGCAAGGGGTTCAAAAGTATTTTACGTGTTGATTGAGAAAAGGAACCAAAAAACATAGAAAAAAAAATTCAAGACAAACTTTAGAACTTCAGGAGCAATGACAAAACAAAACTGGGACAACCGATATGGACCCGTTGGAGCAACAATTTTAAAAATATCAAAATATCAGAACATGAAGCAATAGATACACAAGAACTGATATATACCATACATATATAAATGATTTTTTTTTTTTTACAAACATTTTTACCTTACAAATACATTTATATTTTATTACATCAAAATAGTAAGAAATCATTTCCCAGACATTCTATAAATTGGAGGAAATCATTAAAAAAGTCCTATTATGTATTTCATTAAGCTCTCTGTTCATTAAACAATTGGAATTTTTAGGCTATAGTATTTCTAAAATTTAAAAACTTGAAGTAGGAAATTAATAGCTATAAATTCATATTACTTTCATTTCAATTATTGGCCCAAGTTATTTTCTTTAAACTTGTAATGTGTCTAAGCAATAGTCACATTTGTCTCCTAAGTGTTTGAAGTGTGTCTGATTGTAAAATAACTAAGAAATAATATGAAAACTTTGGACGAGTGTCTGACATGTGTCCAATGTCGGTGTCCGACAGACCGAACATCGACGTCTCCATAAAGATCTGTTCACACTTCACCCTTCCATTAATTTGTCCATAACAGATGTCCTCCCACTAAACAAAACAATAACACATCAAAAGAATAATTAAAGAATATAGGCTAAGATGAAGACTTACAAGAGGCCGTTTCCCACTCTTTTCCTCTTGTAAGAAATCCCTCAGAGGAAAATAGGCCGCCTGCTTGCAAAGCTCAAGCAAATCTGAACCAGTGTGCCCCTCGCACAAGCTAGCAATGTGGTTGAGGTGAATATTATCATCTAATCTCTCACCCTTTAAAATCACCTTCAATATCTTCTCTCTATCACCAAGATCAGGTTTTCCAATCTCAAATACCTGAGGTAGACGCCTAAGTATTGCCTCATCAAGATCAGCTGGCCGATTGGTTGCAGCAAGGACCATAACTCGAGCATTCTCTGGATACAAATATGAATTAAGTAGTCAAATTCCATCACAAAACCGCCGTATTCAAGATACAGTTATTATTTAACAGGAACCTGCCCAACAAACAAATCAAAGAACTACCTAATGCTCAGTTTAGTCATCATGAACACTTTTCTAACAAATAAATCAGGCTGAAACAACTCCCTCTAATATTTCGATCTGTCTTCTCAGCAAACAAATAAAATAAGCAAATTTGTCACGCATCCATGCATCGTAAATAAATATATGAACAGCTTTAGGACAGGATCAACAGCACTTAAAAATTATATATCATCAGCCTACCCCAGGAAAGCATAAGGCCTTCCTATTTAAGAGTCCTATATCTAAATGTCCAAAGTTGTTTGGGATGACCTAAATAAGTGCACTTTTTATCTTTTTACGAAAAGATGTGTAAAAAAGTAGAGAGGTGATGTGATGGAAAAAAGATAAAAAGATGGATTATTTTAGAGTTGCCAAACTTGGCTAAATAAACAAAAAACTGCCAATATAGGTATTTCTTAAGGAAAATAGTCAGTTTGATAGGAAAAGAATGAAACACAAGAATATTCTCCAGTGAAAAGATCTAGGCCAAATATCAACGCAAAAACACCTTGTCAGTTTGATAGAATTCCATAAAATAATTTATCGCATTATATTTTAAAAAATAATGCACAGTTGCATAAATGATATGTTGATTACTACAATAACGAGGCAATCATGATGTATAATAAATTAATAATACAACAAAATAAACAAATAAAATATTTATATGAGCATAAACGAAAAGTACATGCAAATCATTATGGTTTTACTTATGATATTTGAACCTAATACATATAAAAATTGATAATTCATCCAGAGAAGAATACTCACGATCTGTGGTAAAACCATCCCACAAAGCCATGAATTCAGTTTTCATGTTTGTCAACACTTCGTTATCTGTCGCACGGCGTTGTCCCAAAAAACTGTCAACCTCATCAATGAAGATGATTGCAGGCTGGAGCTTATTGGCCAAGGTGAACACAGCTGACACTGCAACAAGTTGATACATCAGATGGTCTAGAATGCTGATAAATCTAACTTACAGGAAGAAACAAAAGTTTAAATTAAGTGTACATACATGGGATATGATTGGCTCTGTTAGAATAGTCGTCTTTTATATTATATTAGTGAGGGTACTATTGTCATATTATAGTTTTTAATATAAATATCTGCTAAGGTAGAGGGTTTGTTACACAACCTGATACCTATTCATTTAATTCTCTTTTCTGATCTCCTCTCTCTTTCCTTCTCCACTCACTCTAACCCTAATTTCTCATTTTCTACACTTCAACTAGCTCCATATACATCTGATTACAATTGGGTATACAAGAAATGCAAGGATTGGAAATTTTCCCTTACAAAAACGTCTACACTATCAACTAAACTTAAACTGTAATTATATGATATGTTTGTCATTACTATCATCTCTACATATGAGTGCTTAAAGTTCAGGAACTGTTATCAACTTTATTTCTTGTTCATAATGCAGTCAAATGCCTATGTGGGCAGTGGGGAAAAAATCTAGGCTGATGATAGAAAAACACTACGGAAATCCAATAACTAAGTAGTGAGTCCTCTTATGATGGTAATTGTATTAGGCCATAGTATGAAATACCCTTAACTAGGTAACTGAAATTCCTAAATCAAACTAACAGATCTCTTAAGAGCTTGATGCAATCAAAGATTTCAGTAAAACCCCACTCCAATTTGCTACCAACAAGCAATCCCTTGTAGGGGGTAGCCGCCATCAGCCCAACACCAATCGACACAAATATAAAAAATCTCTTTCCCATCTCCAAAATTTAGTCACCATATTCAACAGAACTATTGAATCCCCAGTGATAATTGTTACTTATATCAAGTCCAGTATTATTGAGGCTTAGCGGATATTGATAATCAAAGACTCCCAATTTCGAATTTTTACTACATTGCCACATAACATTTGTTGATTCACTTATTGGAAGTCAAATATTTTCACCCTGGTCTAAAGATTTTAATACACACGAAATAAATTCTATGAATGCTATGAATTCATTGAAAGATTCTCCCTTTAGTCAAATTGAACAGCCTATAAATGCCTTTGGTCACATCACAGACTGTGAACAAACAATGATGCATACCTAGTTTCTGAGCATCACCAAACCATTTACTCATCAAACTGGAAACCCTAACATTGATGAACACAGCACCAGACTCCTTCGCAATGGCCTTGGCAAGCATGGTCTTGCCAGTCCCGGGAGGGCCGTACAACAACACACCCTTTTGGGGACCAAGAAGCTTTCCATAGGCAAACAAATGCGGCCTACGCAAGGGAAGAATCACCAATTCGAACAACGACTGCTTAATGTTCTCCAATCCCCCAATAGAATCGAATTCCACATCGATGTGGTCCGGATTCACGACATCGCATGCTATCACATCCTATTGACCAAAAAATATAAGTTGAAACAAATTGTAAAAATGAGAGAAATTGAAGGAAAATGAAAAAGGAGATATTGAAGAATTGCCTCGTAAGGAGTGGTGTGAATGAGAGGACGACCTAATCGCTTGGAGAGTTGTCTCTTTTGTTCGAGTGCTTTTTTGGAGGCGTCGCGATTGGTGTTGTCTAGGCGTCGAAGTCCTGCGAACAAAACTAAACAGCTTAGTGCGGCGCTGGCTGCGTAGAATAAGAGTTCTTGCAATATCTTCTTCCTCATGTCTGTACTGTCTCCCATGGCCGCGAATTAGGGTTTCAACATTCAAACCAATACGAAGGTGTGACCGACGCAGAGAGAGAGAGAGAGAGAGAGAGAGAGAAAGAGCAGTTGCGTGTGTGTGTCAGCCGAAAGAACCCGAATGGCATTTGTATGGGCATCAGGATCCCTCCTTAATTTCTATCCTTCTAACTTCTTCCTTGTTGGGTGAAAAAGTGGGTCTAATTTTGATAATTGAAATCGATCACATCTATACCATACATGAAGTAAAAGAGGACGGCTGTGGGAGTTTTAATATGTCAATTTAATTTTTTTATTAAAAAAAATTTAATATTTATTAATTTAGTTAAAAAAATTTTATCGATATTTATTAATTTTTTTTAATCAATATATCTTTTTATACACTTGTATTTATTGATTTGGTCAAAATTCTCTGATCAGTATTTAAAATTTCCTCATACAATTAATTATAAATACAATTTGTGTATAGTTACTGCAGTACTATTTTCAACTTCTCTCGTATACTATGGTTAGTGATAAGATTGTTAAATTATTTTTATAAAAAATCTTAAAAAATATAATTTATATATTAAAAAAAATCTAAAACAAATATAAATATGTATAATTATTCCGTGCATAGCACGGGTGATAGACTAGTTTTAAGATTAGTTGAATATGTCATATTTATAAAAAAAATCAAATTAATTAAATATTAAAAAGTATACAAACTATTTTTAAAAAAAAAATTTAATAAATAATTTTTAAAACACATATTTTCTGTGACTTACAATTTTAGAAAATTCAGATGACTTACAATTTTTTATTATTATTTTTATATTTATGAAATCCCTATAGAAGCTCTCCATTAATTGGACAATAGTAACATACGAAAATAATATTTTTAATTTGTTATAAATTCAATTAAGCCTGATTTTCTTATTATATTATTGTGAGTGAGTTATGAATTTTCAATTATAAATTTCTAATATTTCTTTGATAATCATGTAAATTGTTAGCCTTTTGGTCAAATTTTATTTTTTAATTTTAGGAAATATAAATTGCATTTATAAAAGAGCAAAACAAAGAGTTAAAATACAAGGAGTTCATGGACATAAAGAAAAATGTCTAAGACCCCCAGTGGGGGTCATTGGGGGTCGTGCGTCTAGACCCGTGATTGGTCCAAAAAAAATTTTTTTTTCAGTGAATGGCAGCACGCCACGTCACTGGGGGGTCGGAAGCAACGCTGGGACATAAATTAGGAGAGTATCGGCTAAAAAATAAAAGAAATAAGCACACTGATGACCCCAGTTACCCAAAATGAAGACACCAAGGACCACAATTGAAAAATGCATGGAGCTCCTCCAAGAAAACTAAAAATCATAAAATGGAGCACAAAATAAAAGCAAATCAAACCAAACCTTAAGTCCTATCAAATGTGATTGGCTACATGAATCCTTCTTCTCCATGTGGCCCTATCAAAGGCCATTTCGTTTGTTAAATTAAGTAGATCCATATCTTTATTTACAACGCTAACCAACGTTAATCTAGGCCTACCCTGTCCCCTAACACTTTCATCTACCGTTACAGCATCGTATCTCTTCACTACGGCCTCTGTTGATCTCCGTTGAATATGACCAAACCATCTTAATCGATTCTCTCTCAACTTATCTTCTATCAGTGCTGCTCCTACTCATTCCCGAATACACTCATTCCTAATTATATCTTGTCTAGTCTTACCACACATTTACCTTAGCATTCTCATCTCACCTACACTCATGTTCTTTTACATGTTGTTTCTTTGTTGCCCAACGCTCCGTCCCATACAATATCGCTGGTCTAATAGCCGTTCTATAGAAATTACCTTTAAGTCTAGTGGGTATTCATTTAGCGCACAGTACTCCAGATGCACTTCTCCACTTACACCATCCCGCCTTAATCTTATAGACCACATCCGCATCAACCTCCCCCGTTGTCGTGATAATCGACCCTAAATAACAAAAATATTCACTCTTAGACAGTTCTTGGTTCTCAATCTTCACTTCTCCTCAGCTTTGATTATTACTGTTACTAATTTTACATTCCATGTACTCTGTCTTAGTTCTGCTTATCCGGAATCCTTTAGATTCAAGAGCTTTTATCCAAATCTCTAACTTTGTATTAACTCATTCTCTAATCTCATCCACTAGCACTCTATTGTCTGCAAAAAGCATACACCATGGCACGTCATCCTGGATATTCCTCATCAATTCATCCATAACTAAAGCAAAAAGATAAGGACTTAAGGTAGATCCTTGGTGTAACCCTACAGTGATAGGAAATTCATTTGTCTCTCCAGCAGATGATCTAATAGTGGTCACCAAGCTTTCATACGTGTCCCTAATCACATCAATGTAACCTTTGTCACCCTTTTCTTCGCTAACACCCACCATATCATATCCCGAAGCAC
The DNA here is from genome assembly GCF_055761805.1 of Camellia sinensis. Taxonomy (NCBI): domain Eukaryota; kingdom Viridiplantae; phylum Streptophyta; class Magnoliopsida; order Ericales; family Theaceae; genus Camellia; species Camellia sinensis. The sequence continues at coordinate 86,513,205 of NC_138973.1, forward strand.
TCTATCATATGCTTTCTCAAGGTCGATAAATACCATATGAATGTCTCTTTTCTTTTCTTTATACTTTTCTATTACTCTCTTCAAAAGATAGATCGCGTCCATTGTTGACCTGCCAGGCATAAATCCAAATTGATTCTCTGACACCTCTGTTATATCTCGTAATCGGCATTCTATCACCCTCTCCCACACTTTCATTATATGACACATTAGCTTGATTCCTCTATAGTTGTTGTAATTCTGGATATCTTCTTTATTCTTATAGATTGGCACTAAAATACTCTTCATCCATTCATCTAACATGTTCCTAGTCAACAAAATTTTGCTAAACAACCTAGTCAACCAAGCAACCCCTTTTTTATCCAAATACTTCCAAGCTTTAATAGAGATATCATCTGGTCCTAAAACCTTATTTAATTTCATCTTTTTAAGTGCAATCTCCACTTCAAAGTTCTTAATCCTGCGATAGAACCTATAGTCTTGGTTTATCGTATTACTGGCTATTTCTTCTCCTATTGCCGTACCTCCATGTTCCTCATTTAATAGTTTCTCAAAATAGCTCTTCCATCTTTCCTTAATCTTTTCATCCCTCACCAATACCTTAGAATCCTTACTCTTGATACACTTAACTTGATTAAAATCTCTTATTTTCCTCTCCCATATCTTAATATGTTTGTATACCCTCTTCTTTCCCTCCTTACTATCTAGTCTAGTGTATAGGTCATCATAAGCTTTCAACTTAGCCTCTCTCACTACTTTCTCGACCTCCTTATTAGCCAATCTATAACTTTTAAGGTTTTCCTCAGTTCTATCATTTTGCCACTTTTTAAAACACTTTTTTTTTGCCTTAACTATTGCTTGAACCTCTTTCCTCCACCACCAAGTTTCCCTAGAGCTGGGTCCCATTCCTATTGACTCTCCAAGCACTTCCCTTGAGATTCTCCTCATACAATTGGCCATCGAGTTCCACATAGTGTTAGCATCATCTTCCAAGTTTCAAGTACCTTCCTTATCCATTCTTTTCTTAAATATTTCTAATTTATCCCCTTTTAGGTCCCACCATCTTGTCCTACGACGCCCACTATCCTTCCTAGCTTGGTATTGCCCTCTAAAACATAAATCTAGTATCAAGATCCTATGTTGAGAGGTCAGGCTCTCTCAAAGAATCACCTTACAATCATTGTATTTTAGGCAGTTCACTTTTCTCACTAAGAAGTAATATATTTGGCTCTTAACTGACCCACTCTTAAAGGTTATTTAATGCTCCTCCCTCTTCTTATACATAGTATTGGCCAATACCAAGTCAGAAGCTAATGCAAAATCTAAGATACTCTTTCCAACCTCATTTCTGTCACCAAAATCTTATCCACCATGCACCCTTTCATAGCCTACTTTATCTATGCCTACATGGCCATTAAAATCGCCACCTATAACCAGGTTCTCTCCTAGGGGTATCTCCTGTAAGATCTCATCCATTTGCTTCCAAAATCCCTCTTAGTCTAATCATCTAATCCTACTTGAGGGGCGTATGCATTAATAACGTTCACTATATTCCCACAAATAACTAGTTTAACTAATATAATCATATCCCCTTTCCTAATGACTGCCACTACATTCTCTACAAGTCCCTTGTCAATTAGGATTCCTACATCATTCTTGCATCTATCCTTACCACTATAATACAATTTAAAACCGGTATCCTTAATTTTCCTAACTTTCTCACCCGTCCACTTAGTTTCTTGTACGCAAACTATACTAACTCTTCTCATAATCATAACATCTACCAACTCCATCGTCTTACCAGTTAAGATTCCTATATTCCAAGTGGCTATCCTAAACTTATAGTCTTGGACTAGTTTCTTTACCCGCGCCCGTCTAGCAAAACGCGAGAACCTTTGCCCATTTTTCACCGCACTGAGGCGTCGATGTGGCGCCTCTTGCTCACTTTTCGAAACACCCGGAGCCAGGCGCAACGCGTAGGGGTGAGCATGGTCCGGATTGGACCGGATTGGGATAAAACCAGGACCAATCCGTTATTTACGGTTCCTAAAAAATTGGAACCAATCCAATCCGTTTAAATCATGGAACCAATCCGAACCAATCCATTTAAATACGGATTGGATCGGTTTAGGACCACGGATTCACATAATTAAATAACAAAAATATATATATAACACTTGAATTTCATAAAAATATAAACATAGCGCTATATTAGTTCCATAATAGCAACATGTTTTTCTATAATAACGACATACTGTTCTAGAATTTAAACAACCATAAGAAAACTGGTTTCACCATAAGTATTTAGACCATTGCAAATTAAAACTTAAAACTAACAAACAAAAGTAATAAAAGAAGATATTATACGATTTTAGGTTTGAGTTTAGATTTTACATAGAATAAGAAAAGATACTATGGGGGAGGATGTATAATAAAAATATAGACTATTTGTATACGGTCCGGATCGGTTCCAATCCGGAACCGTGGGATTCAATCCGGAACCAATCCGTGAACTGCGGATTTTTAATTATTCAATCCGGAACCGAACCACGGATTCAAAAAACCAATCCAAACCTATCGGATTGGACTGGACTGGATCGGATTACAGATTTCACGGATTCCTTGCTCAGCCCTAGCAACGCGTAACTTGAGGGAATCGACCTAGCATTTAAACGATTCAAAGTAAGATTCATTGTTATAAGGGATCCAAGTGGTTTTTTTTACGTGTCGGCTATTGGTTACCTAACGCACAACCCTCCTCTTTAACCCGAGCTTGAGACTGGCAGAGTTGTTAATAACCCCGACGGAGTTGAGCACAAAACAGTAAGGACATAATCCGACTACTGGATTAAAAGATATTGTCGTTGAGGAGATCAAAAAAGACTTGAGTTGCTGTAACTATCGTCTATAAACAACACTCTCTTTCGCTTGCCATAAGCATGGACATGGGAGGGTATGTCTTTAGTAACTTGCCTTTTTTGCGAAATCCTTGGAGTGGTGTCTGGGCACTAGAATTCGCGTAGAGCCTTGCACACAAAATGTCATAACTTTCTCTGTGACCAGTGTCAACATCTGCTCTTCAAAATCATTAGTAACTTGTGAATATTGTAGTGGCATTGCAAAATCCTCTAGTTGTTGTGGTTATGGGTCAATCATGGTGATTTGGGAGGTATTATACTCTTCTTCCATTTTGTGAGGTTCTGTCATATCTTTTGCCAAAGTGTGAGGTTCCGCCATATCATTTGCTAATGTGTAAAGCTCCATCATATCATCTTGTATATCGGACTTGGCCAATTTTTTTTTCTTAACCTCCACAATCAACAAACTAGACCGGTGTAGGAATTTAAATTTCCCATCAGCCGTAAGATTTTGGCAAAAGTTGCAATCAATGAAAAAAAAAGTTCCGACCCATAATAATCTTTTTCTTTCGAGGCTTTTTGTGAATAGTTTCTCCTTTTGTACACCTTTATGTCCCACTGTTATGGCCTGCAGATAGACCCTCAAACGGAAATGGACCACCCATATCAGTCTCCTTACCTGTGCGACAAATATCAGACGAATCTAATGGAAAAGTATAAACCACATCAACAACACCATTATCTCCCAAATCGAGATCGGCATGACTAGGCATAACCATGTTTTGCTCTCTAGGAAAATCATTCCTATTTGAATCTTCCATCATAACATCTAAGTCCATAGCTTTGAGCATTCTCTCAACAGTTTCCCAATCAAATTTGAAGTCATCACACAAGGTATCTATACTATATATTAAGCAAAAGGGGGTTTTTAATCTCAAACCTTGTGGGAACTCTAATCTCCCAATCTAAGTTTCATGATTTTTTGATTTTTTAAAAAAAAAAAAAAATCTTAACATTTATTAACTTCTCCCAACCCCCAAGTCTTACCCTCATAATAATACTTTGATGCATTAATTAACCCCAAGACTTGTGGGAGTTCAAATCTCCCAATCTAAATTTCCTGATTTTTTAATTTAAAAAAAAAAACCTTAGCATTTATTAACTTCTCCCAACCCCCAAGTCTTACCCTCATAATAACACTTTGATGCATTAAGAACAAGTATATAAAAAAAATCTTTGAAATCCAACACATATGAATTCCTTGAAAGTTCTAACACATATGATTATTACCCCTCGTAATAACACTTTAATGCATTGAGAACAAACATAAAAAAAATTTCTTGAAAGTCCAACACATATGATTATTATCAAAATATTAGACTTTAATATAATATAACACATGATTATTCTCCTAACCCCCAAGACATTTAATTCCTTAAAAAGTCTAACACATATGATTATTATTAAAATATTAAACTTTAATATAATATAAAAAAAAAGAAAAAAATAAGGCATTTAAAAATAAAAAAAAGAAGACATTTAAAAATCGCAATTCACATATATAGATAATTATAAACACAATCCGTGCATAGCACGGGTGATATGCTAGTATCTATACTATATATTAAGCAAAAGGGGTTTTTAACCCTAAGTCTTGTGGGAGCTCTAATCTCCCAATCTAAATTTCTTGATTTTTTTATTTTTAAAAAAAAACCTTAGCATTTATTAACTCCTCCCAACCCTCAAGTCTTACCATCATAATAACATTTTAATACATTAAGAATAATCATAAAAAAAATTCTTTAAAATCCAACACATATGAATTCCTTGAAAAAGTCCCAACACATATGATTATTATCTCTCATAATAACATTTTAATGAATTAAGAACAAGCATAAAAAAAATTTATTGAAAAATTTAACACATATGATTATTATTAAAATATTAAACTTTAATATAATATAATAAAAAAAAACGACATTTAATTTCTTGAAAAGTCCAACACATATGATTATTATCAAAATATTAAACTTTAATATAAGATAATAATAATAAAAAAAGACATTTAATTTTTTGAAAAGTCTAACGCATATGATTATTATCAAAATATTAAACTTTAATATAATATAAATAAAAAAGAAGGCATTTAAAAAAAAAAAACATTTAAAAATCGTAATTCACATATATAGATAACTGACCTATCACCCGTGCTATGCATGGAATAATTATAGATATTTATATTTGTTTTAGATTTTTTTAGGGTAAATTATACTGACACCTCCTGAGGTTTATGTTTATTATAGTTTCTCCACTCACATTTGGGAAAAAAATTTCTTTTAAAATTACATATATTTTATGCTAATAATTTAAAAATATGTTTGGCATAACTATAAATAGTTTTTTTTTTTAAATTCAATCCCGTGCATAGCACGGGTGATATGCTAGTATTATATAAGGAAAGGGGAGTTTTTAATTCACAGGTCTTGTGGGAGCTCCAATTTCTCAATCTTAATTTTTTAATTTTTTGATTTAAAAAAAAAAACTCAACATTTATTGATTTGGTCAAAATATCCTAATCAGCATTTATTAACTTTTTTCAATCCGCATGACTTTCCACATGTCTGCATTTATTGATTTGGTCAAAATCTCTTATCAACATTTAAAATCCCTTCATACAAATAATTATAGATACAGCCCGTGCATAGTTACTGCTGTAGCCTTTTTAATTTTTCCTATACACTATGGTTAGTGATAAGATTGATAAATTATTTTTATAAAAAAAATCTTAAAAAATATAATTTATATATTAAAAAAATTAAAACAAATATAAATATCTATAATTATCCCATGCATAGCACGGGTGATAGGCTAGTCTATACGATATATTAAGCAAAAGGGGGTTTCTAACCCCCAAGGCATGTGGGAGCTTCAATATGCCACTCATAATTTTCTAATTTTTGGTTTTTTTTAAAAAAAAAATTAACCTCAGCATTTATTAACTTCTCTTAGCCCATATGACTTTTTGACTTCTCTTATAATTACTGTAGTACCTTTTTTAAAACAAATAATTTGTATATTAAAAAAAAATTAAAACAAATATAAATATAAATATAAATATCTATATCTATATCTATCTATTTATTTATATCTATTTCTAACCCACAAGTTTTGTGGGAGTTCCAATATCTGAACCTTAATTTCTTAATTTTTTTGATTTTTTTTTATAGAAAAACTTAGCATTTAATAAATTCTTCCAAGTCTTTTTAACTTCTCCAATACACACACTCTATTTAACTTTTTACATACCTATTACAAACAGTGAGTCTCCTTTTTGTTTTTTCCGTCTTGACTTCTTACTTTTACACTTTCAACTTCAGTGACCACGTATACAGACAGAAAGTCTTCTTTTTGTTTTCTCTTTCTTGACTTTTCCTTTTGTTTACTATTTTAATATTATAGCTAGATAGCGCATAAAAATATTTGTAATTTGTCTAACGAATAAAAATTATAATTTGATTTTTTAATATGATTGAAGTTAGATAAATATAAATCCTCAGAAAGTAAAAAATGTGATTATAATTAGTTGAATGATTTTTTTTTAATGTGATTGTAGTTAGTTTAATAGTTCTTTTTTTCATTTATTTATTTTATTATAGGAAAAATGTGTTGTGACTGTAGTTTGTTCAATGATTCTTTTTTTTTAATATGATTGCTGTAGTTAGTTCAATGATTTTTTTTAATGTTATTTAATCTTTTTATTTACTATTTTAATTTTATTTTGAATGTGATTGAAATTAGATAAACATAAACACTCACAAAGAAAAAAATGTGATAGTAGTTAGTTCAATGGTTCTTTTTTTTTTTTATGTGATTGTAATTAGTCAATGGTTCTTTTTTTCATTTATTTATTTATTTTTATTATGAAAAAAATGTGATGTGAATGTAATTTATTCAATGGTTCTTTTTTTTAATGTGATTTAATCTTTTGTTTACTGTTTTAATGGTTTTTCTTTACAATTATTTATGAAAAAAATATGATTGTAGTTAGATAGCATAAAAATATTTGTGATTTGATTTGATTTTTTTCTGATTTGATTTTTAAAGTATCAATTATTGATAATGATTAGATTGTATTTTGAAAAAAAAAATTGTAATTGATTTTTTTAACTCATTGTGTTTTTTGAAAAAAAAAATTATTGTGTTTTTTAACTATCAATTCACTTAATTTGTAATTTGATTTTTAACTCACTGGATTTTTTGAAAAATAAAATGGATTGTACTCATTAGGGTCACATAATGTACCAATTATTGAAAATGGTTAGATTGTATTTTGACCCAAAAAAAATTATAATTGATCTTTTTAACTCACTATGTTTTTTGAAAAATAAATTATTATGCTTTTTAATTATCAATTGACTTAATTTGTGATTGATTTTTTTAATTATTGATGATGATTAGAAAGCATTAAAAAAATTGTGATTTGTATGATTGAAGTTATCTCCTTTTGTTTATAATTTTATTTTTTAATATGATTGAAATTAGATAAACATAAACACTTACAAAAAGAAAAATGTGATTGTAATTTGTTCAATGGTTCTAAATAATTTTTTTTATTTGCTATTTTAATTGTTATTTTTTTCAATTATTTTTTTTTATGAGAAAAATGTCATTGTAGTTAGATAGCATTAAAAAAATTGTGATTTGTATGATTGAAGTTATCTCCTTTTGTTTATAATTTGATTTTTTAATATGATTGAAGTTATCTCACAAAAAGAAAAATGTGATTGTAGTTTGTTCAATGGCTCTACATAATATTTTTATTTACTATTTTAATGGTTCTTTTTTTCAATTATTTTTTTCTATTATGAGAAAAATATGATTGTAATTAGATAGCATTAAAAAAATTGTGATTTGTATGATTGAAATTATTTCCTTTTGTTTATAATTTGATTTTTTAATATGATTGAAATCAGATAAACATAAACACTCAACAAAAGAAAAATGTGATTGCAGTTTGTTCAATGCTTCTAAATAATCTTTTTATTTACTATTTTAATGGTTCTTTTTTTTCAATTATTTTTTTTATTATGAGAAAAATGTGGTTGTAGTTAGATAGCATTAAAAAAAAATGTAATTTGTATGATTGAAGTTATCTCCTTTTGTTTATAATTTGATTTTTTAATATAATTGAAATTAGATAAATATAAACACTCAAGGGGTTTTTTTAGCAAAAGGGAGGTTTTTAACCCCAAGGCCTGTGGAAGTTTCAATATTTCAATCTGAATTTTCTAAATTTTTTATTAAAAAAAAAAACTCAGCATTTATTGATTTGGTCAAAATCCCCTTATCAGCATTTATTAACTTTTTTCAATCCACATGTCTGCATTTATTGATTTGGTCAAAATCCCTTGATCAGCATTTAAAATCCCCTCATAAAAATAAGTATAGATACAATCTATGTATAGTTACTGCAGTATCTTTTTTAACTTCTTTTATGCACTATGATTACTGATAAGATTGTTAAATTATTTTTATAAAAAATCATAAAAAACATAATTTATATATTAAAAAAATCTAAAACAAATATAAATATTTATAATTATCCGATGTATAGCACGGGTGATAGGTTAATATCTATACTATATATTAAGTAAAAGGGGATTTTTAACCCCAAGCCTTATGGGAGCTCCAATATCCTAATCCAAATTTTTTAATTTTTTGATTTAAAAAAAAAATCTTAGCATTTATTAACTTCTCTCAACTCCCAAGTCATATCCTCATAATAACACTTTAATGCATTAAGAACAAGTATAAAAAAAATTATTTGAAATCCAACACATATGAATTCCTTGAAAACTCCCAACACATATAATTATTATCCCTCATAATAACACTTTAATGCATTAAGAACAAGTATAAAAAAAATTTCTTAAAAAGTCCAACACATATGATTATTATCAAAATATTACACTTTAATATAATATAATAATATAAAAAAAAAGACATTTAATTCCTCGAAAAGTCCAACACATATGATTATTATTAAAATATTAAATTTTAATATAATATAAAAAAAGAAAAAAAAAAGACATTTAAAAAAAAAACATTTAAAAATCACAACCTATCTATCTATCTATACTATCTATTAAGCAAAAGGAGGTTTTTAACCCCCAAGGCCTGTGCGAGTTTCAATATATCAATTCTAATTTTCTAATTTTTTGTCTTTTTAAAAAAAAAAAAATTAACATCAACGTTTATTAACTTTTCTCAACCCACAAGACTTTTTGACTTCTCTCATAATTACTGCAGTACCTTTTCCAAAACAAATAATTTGTATCTTAAAAAAAATTTAAAACAAATATAAATATCTATATCTATATCTATATGTATCTATTTATTTATATCTATCTCTAACCCACAAGTTTTGTGGGAGTTCCAACATCTGAACTTTAATTTCTTAATTTTTTTGATTTTTTTTGAAAAAAAAAAAATTAGCACTTATTAAATTCTTTCAATTCTTTTTAACTTCTCTAATACACACATTCTATTTAACTTTTCACATACCTATTGCAAATAGTGAGTCTCTTTTTTGTTTTTTCATTCTTAACTTCTCACTTCTACGTTTTCAACTTCAGTGACCACGTATGCAAACAATAAGTCTTCTTTTTGTTTTCTCCTTCTTGTCTTTTCCTTTTGTTTACTGTTTTAATATTGTAGTTAGGTACCGCATAAAAATATTTGTGATTTGTCTCGCGAATAAAAATTATAATTTGATTTTTTAATATGATAATAAACCATCACAAAGAGAAAAATATGATTATAATTAGTTGAATATTTTTTTTAATGTGATTGTACTTAGTTTAATAGTTCTTTTTTTTTTCATTTATTTATTTTATTATGGAAAAAATGTGATGTGATTGTACTTTATTCAATGACACTTTTTTTTTAATATGATTATTGCAGTTAGTTCAATAATTTTTTTTAATGTTATTTAATCTTTTTATGTACTATTTTAATTTTATTTTTAATATGATTGAAATTAAATAAACATAAATAATCACAAAGAAAAAAATGTGATTGTAATGTGATGTGATTGTAATTTGTTCAATGACTCTTTTTTTTAATATGATTGTTGTAGTTAGTTCAATATATTTTTTTTAATGTTATTTAATCTTTTTATTTACTATTTTAATTTTATTTTTAATATAATTGAAGTTAGATAAACATAAACACTCACAAAGAAAAAAATGTGATTGTAGTTAGTTTAATGATTTTTTTTTTAAATGTGATTGTAGTTAGTCAATGTTTTTTTTTTCATTTATTTATTTTTTTAATTATGAAAAAAAATGTGATTTGATTGTACTTTGTTAATGATTCTTTTTTTTAATATGATTTAATCTTTTATTTATTGTTTTAATGGTTTTTTTTTACAATTATTTATAAAAAAATATATGATTGTAGTTAGATAACATAAAAATATTTGTGATTCGATTTGGTTTTTTTTTATTTGATTTTTAAAGTACCAATTATTGATAATGATTAGATTGTATTTTGAAAAAAAAATTGTAATTGATTTTTTTAACTCATTGTGTTTTTTGAAAAAAAAATTATTGTGTTTTTTTTAACTATCAATTCACATAATTAGTGATTTGATTTTTAACTCACTGTATTTTTTGAAAAATAAAATGGATTGCACTCATTAGGGTCACATAATGTACCAATTATTGATAATGATTAGATTGTATTTTGACCCAAAAAAATTGTAATTGATCTTTTTAACTCACTATGTTTTTTGAAAAATAAATTATTGTGTTTTTTAATTATCAATTGACTTAATTTGTAATTGATTTTTTTAATTATTGATGATGATTAGATAGCATTAAAAAAAATTGTGATTTGTATGATTGAAGTTATCTCCTTTTATTTATTGATTTGGTCAAAATTTCCTAATCAGCATTTATTAACTTTTTTCAATCCACATGCCTGCATTTATTGATTTGGTCAAAATTTTCTAATCAGTATTTAAAATTCTCTCATACAAATAATTATAGATACAATCTGTGTATAGTTACTGTAGTATCATTTTCAACTTCTCTCATACACTATGATTAGTGATAAGATTGTTAAATTATTTTTATAAAAAATTTAAAAAAGCATAATTTATATATTAAAAAAAATCTAAAATAAATATAAATATTTATAATTATCTCGTACATAGCACGGGTGATAGGCTAGTACTATATATTAAGCAAAATGAGATTTTTAACCCCCAAGGCCTATGGGAGCTTCAATATATCAAATCTAATTTTCTAGTTTTTTGTCTTTTTTTAAAAAAAAAAAATTAACTTCAGCATTTATTAATTTCTCTCAATCCACAAGACTTTTTGACTTCTCTCATAATTACTGCAGTACTTTTTCTAAAATAAATAATTTATATATTAAAAAAATTTAAAACAAATATAAATATCTATATTTATATCTATATCTAACTCACAAATTTTGTGAGAGTTCCAATATAATATTGGGGGTTGCTTGGTGATTGGTTCGAAGATTATAATTACACTACGGTTGATAAATGGAGAGAGAGAGAGAGAGGGGCTATGGCCATGTAGGTATGTGGTGTGTATATGTGTGATGATAAAAAGGGCATTTGCCTTTGGGGGTACCTCCTTGGTTAAGCGCCCACGTTCCTTACTTCTTTTCTCTCTCTCTCTCTCTTAATTTTTTTTTTTTTTTTTGAAAAAAAAAATTAACACTTATTAAATTCTTTTAAGTCTTTTTAATTTCTTCAATACATACACTCTTTTCAACTTTTCACATACCTATTACAAACAGCGAGTCTCCTTTTTACTTTCTCCTTCTTGACTTTTCATTTCTACACTTTCAACTTCAGTGACCACGTATGCAAACAGTAAGTCTTCTTTTCGTTTTATTCTTCTTGACTTTTCTTTTTATTTACTGTTTTAATATTGTAGTTAGATAGCGTATAAAAATATTTGTGATTTGTCTAGCGAATAAAAAATTATAATTTAATTTTTTAATATGATTGAAATTAGATAAATATAAATCATCACAAAGAGAAAAATGTGATTATAATTAGTTGAATGATTTTTTTTTAATGTGATTGTAGTCAGTTTAATATATATATTTTTTCCCCTACTTTCTCCTTCTTGACTTCTCACTTCTACGCTTTCAACTTTAGTAACCACGTATGCAAACAGTAAGTCTTCTTTTTATTTTCTCCTTCTTGACTTTTCTTTTTATTTACTGTTTTAATATTGTAGTTAGATAGCGCATAAAAATATTTGTGATTTGTCTAGCGAATAAAAAATTATAATTTGATTTTTTAATATGATTGAAATTAGATAAATATAAACCATCACAAAGAGAAAAATGTGATTATAATTAGTTGAATGATTTTTTTTTAGTGTGATTGTAGTTAGTTTAATAGTTTTTTTTTTCATTTATTTATTTTATTATGGAAAAAATGTGATGTGATTGTAATTTGTTCAATGACTCTTTTTTTTAATATAATTGTTGTAGTTAGTTCAATGATTTTTTTAAATATTATTTAATATTTTTATTTACTATTTTAATTTTATTTTTGATTTTTTAATATGATTGAAATTAGATAAATATAAACCCTCAAAAAGAGAAAAATGTGATTATAATTAGTTGAATGATTTTTTTTTTAATGTGATTGTAGTTAGTTTAATAGTTCTTTTTTTTCATTTATTTATTGTATTATGAAAAAAATGTGATGTGATTGTAATTTGTTTAATGACTATTTTTTTATTATGATTGTTGTAGTTAGTTCAATGGTTATAAAAATATTTGTGATTTGTCTAGCGAATAAAAAATTATAATTTGATTTTTTAATATGATTGAAATTAAATAAATATAAACCTTCACAAAGAGAAAAATGTGATTATAATTAGTTGAATGATTTTTTTTTTTTAATGTGATTGTAGTTAGTTTAATAGTTCTTTTTTTTTTCATTTATTTATTTTATTATGGGAAAAATGTGATGTGATTGTAATTTGTTCAATGACACTTTTTTTTTAATATGATTGTTGTAGTTAGTTTAATGTTTTTTTTTAATGTTATTTAATCTTTTTATTTACTATTTTAATTTTATTTTTGATTCTTTAATATGATTGAAATTAGATAAATATAAACCCTCACAAAGAGAAAAATGTGATTATAATTAGTTGAATGATTCTTTTTTTTTTTTAACGTGATTGTAGTTAGTTTAATAGTTATTTTTTTCATTTATTTATTTTATTATGAAAAAAATGTGATGTGATTGTATTTTGTTCAATAATTTTTTTTTTAATATGATTGTTGTAGTTAGTTCAATTTTTTTTTTTAATGTTATCGAATCTTTTTATTTACCATTTTAATTTTATTCTTAATATGATTGAAGTTAGATAAATATAAAGCACTCACAAAGAAAAAAATGTGATTGTAGTTAGTTCAATGATTTTTTTTTTTTAATGTGATTGTAGTTAGTCAATGGTTTTTTTTTAATGTATTTATTTTTTTTATTATGGAAAAAATATGATGTGATTGTAATTTGTTCAATGGTTCTTTTTTTAATGTGATTTAATATTTTATTTACTGTTTTAATGATTTTTTTTACAATTATTTATGAAAAAAATATTATTGTAGTTAGATACCATAAAAATATTTGTGATTTGATTTGATTTGATTTTTTTATTTGATTTTTAAAGTACCAATTATTTTTAATAATTAGATTGTATTTTGAAAAAAAAAATTGTAATTGATTTTTTTAACTTACTGTGTTTTTTGAAAAAAAAAATTATTGTGTTTTTTAACTATCAAATCACTTAATTTTTGATTTGATTTTTAACTCACTGTATTTTTTGAAAAACAAAATGAATTGTATTCATTAGGGTCACATAATGTACCAATTATTGATGCTGATTAGATTGTATTTTGACGAAAAAAAAATTATAATTATAGATTGGTCTGAAGAATGTCTATACCTTTCAGAAAGTAAAAAAAAAATGTAAGTATAACATTTTTACTTTATAACATTTTATAAATACATAATATATGTATTGTTCATTAATTATAATATTAACTATCATGTTGACAATGAAGGAATGCTGATGGAAGGCCCACAACAATTTAGATTTTAGTTATTTTTTGTTTTACTTATTCAGTGAATTTCGAACAAATATAATAAATTCTTATTTTTATTACTTTAATTATGCAATGTCAATATTTTCTTTTAAAATTACATATATTTTATGCTAACAATTTAAAAATATGTTTGACATAACTATGAATGTTTTTTTTTTTTAAATTTAATCCCGTGCATAGCACGGGTGATATGCTAGTCTATACTATATATTAAGCAAAAGGGGGTTTCTAACCCCCAAGGCTTGTGGGAGCTCTAATATGCCAATCCTAATTTTCTAATTTTTTGTCTTTTTTTAAAAAAAAAATTAACCTCAACATTTATTAACTTCTCTCAACCCACAAGACTTTTTGACTTCTCTCATAATTACTGCAGTATCTCTTCCAAAACAAATAATTTGTATATTAAAAAAAATTCAAAACAAATATAAATATCTATATCTATATTTATTTATTTATTTATATCTGTCTCTAACCCACAAGTTATGTGGGAGTTCTAATATCTGAACCTTAATTTCTTAATTTTTTTGATTTTTTTTTTAAAAAAAAACTTAGCATTTATTAAATTCTTCCAAGTCTTTTAACTTCTCCAATACACACTAAACCTTAAATCCTAAACATAAACACTCACAAAGAAAAAAATGTGATTGTAATGTAATGTGATTATAGTTTGAATTTTCTAATCCCAATCTGAATTAAAAAATTAAAGTGTGATTGTAAAAAGATTTGTTTGAATTTAATAAGTGCGATTGTAAAAACTTTTGAATTTAAAAAATCAAAGAAAGTCAAAAAAGACTTGGAAGAATTTAATATTTATCACATTTTAAATTTAAACGATCACATTTTTTAACATTTTTTGAATTTAATATGACATGGAAGATTTTAACATTTTTTAAACATTTTTTAACGATCAAAAAAGACTTGGAAGAATTTAATATTTATCACATTTTAAATTCAAACGATCACTTCTCCAAGTCTTTTTAAAAAAGTTTGAATTTACAATCACACTTTAATTTTTTACAATCGTTTGAATTTAAATTCAAGAGACTTTATCACATTTTAAATTCAAATATTTATCACATTACATTACAATCACATTTTTTTGAATTTAAAATGACCATCGTTTGATTGTAATGTAATGTAATATTTATCACATTGTAATGTGATTGTAATGTAATGTGATCATGGGTCTAATATTTATCACATTTTTTGACTTGGAAGAAAGTAAAAAAAGACTTGGAAGAATTTAAAGAAGTTAAAAAGACTTGGAAGAATTTAAAAACTGTTAAGGTTTTTTTTTT
Source organism: Camellia sinensis (assembly GCF_055761805.1). Classification (NCBI taxonomy): domain Eukaryota; kingdom Viridiplantae; phylum Streptophyta; class Magnoliopsida; order Ericales; family Theaceae; genus Camellia; species Camellia sinensis. Next base: position 86,528,527 of record NC_138973.1, read on the forward strand.
TTTTTTATAAAAAAAAATCAAAAAAATTAAGAAATTAAGGTTCAGATATTGAAATTTCCACAAAACTTGTGGGTTAGAGATAGATAAAAATAAATAGATAGATATAGATATAGATATTTATATTTGTTTTAATTTTTTTTTAATATACAAATGATTTGTTTTGGAAAAGGTATTGCAGTAATCATGAAAAAAGTCAAAAAGTCTTGTGGGTTAAGAGAAGTTAATAAATGCTAAGGTTAAATTTTTTTAAAAAAAAAATTAAAAAATTAAAAAATTAGGATTGACATATTGAAACTTCTACAGGCCTTGGGGTTAAAAACTCTCATTTTGCTTAATATATAGTATAGATTTAATTTTCTGGTACTAAGTTTTTAATTAATTTATTAGATACCACACACTACACAACAACGCTGCAAGGCCTATTTTTGAAAATGTTAAAACTAATTTTTACCAAAAAAAGAAAATGATAAGACTAAAGAAACTAAACAGTAAAGAGGATTCATAAAGACTAGAGGTATGGGTGTTGCTTTTCTTTCACAATTCAAACCAAAGCAAAATGGAAGGACCATATATGGTGCCCCTATTTTGGGTTTCTATTTCCATCGTTTTTTTTGGGACCACGTGCCCCATTTGAAACCTTTTGATAGATAGAGGTCAATTTTTTGGTTTAGTGGATAGTTATGGCTAGCGCTAGGAGGTTTTATTGAATTTGATGGTGGTGTTGTTCCTTGGCATGAGATCTTAGGCTGATTGTTTGAATTTGATATTGTCTGAGGAGAATATATAAGAAGTTGTGCAATTTTTGAGAATTATTTCGGACTTTATTTTCATCATCCGAACCGTTCAATTTTTAAAGAACGTCGAGTAGAACATACCTGTAAAAAATCAAGCTGATCAGATATTTATAAACCCTTCATCAACTCGAATCTGTGTATATAAAAAATAAATATATAAGTATTAAATTGAATACAAATGTGAGTTGATGAAGGGGGTTTTTAACTCCAAACCTTGTGGGAGCTCCAATCTCCCAATCTAAATTTTTTGATTTTTTGATTTAAAAAAACAAAAAAACTTAGCATTTATTAATTTCTCCCAACCCCTAAGTCTTACCCTCATAACAACACTTTAATGCATTAAGAACACGCATAAAAAAAATTCTTTGAAATCAACACATACGAATTCCTTGAAAAGTCCCAGCGCATATGATTATTATCCCTCATAATAACACTTTAATGCATTAAGAACAAGTATAAAAAAAATTTCTTGAAAAATCCAGCACATATGACTATTATCAAAATATTAAACTTTAATATAATATAATAAAAAAAAGACATTTAATTTCTTGAAAAGTCTAATACATATAATTATTATCAAAATAATAAACTTTAATATAATATAAAAAACGAAAAAAAAGAAAATATTTAAAAATCGTAATTCACATATATAGATAATTGTAAACACAATCCGTGCATAGCACGGGTGATATGCTAGTCTATATATAAGGAAAAAAGGAGTTTTTAACCCCCAAACCTTGTGGAATCTTCAATATCCCAATCTTAATTTTTAAAATTTTTGATTTAAAAAAAAAATAAAATCTCAACATTTATTAACTTTTTCCAATCCACATACTTGCATTTATTGATTTGGTCAAAATCTCCTAATCAGCATTATTAATTTTTTCTAATCCACATGTCTTTTGAGAGCTTTAGTCAAAATCCCTTCATACAAATAATTATAGATAGAGCCCGTGCATAATTACTGTAGCACCTTTTCACATTCTTCCATACACTATGATTACTGATAAGATTGTTAAATTATTTTTTATAAAAAATCTAAAAAAAATAATTTATATATTAAAAAAAATCTAAAACAAATATAAATATTTATAATTATCCCGTGCATGGCACGGGTGATAGACTAGTACTATATATTAAGCAAAACGAGATTTTTAACTCCAAGTCTTGTAGGAGCTCCAATCTCCCAATCTAAATTTTCTGATTTTTTGATTTAAAAAAAAAAACCTTAGTAATTATTAACTTCTCCCAACCCTAAGTCTTATCCTCATAATAACACTTTAATGCATTAAGAACAAGTATAAAAAAAATTCTTTAAAATCCAACACACATGAATTTCTTGAAAAGTCCCAACATATATGATTATTATCCCTTATAATAACACTTTAATGTATTAAGAACAAGTATAAAAAAAATTTCTTAAAAAGCTCAACACATATGATTGTTATCAAAATATTAAACTTTAATATAATATAATAAAAAAAAGACATTTAATTTATTGAAAAGTCTAACACATATGATTATTATCAAAATATTAAACTTTAATATAATATGAAAAAAAGAAAAAAAAGAAGATATTTAAAAAAAAAAAAGACATTTAAAAATTATAATTTATATATATAAATAATTATAAACATAATCCGTACATACCACGGGTAATATGCTAGTTTTTAATTAAAGCAACTTCCGATAGATCCACATATGAGAATATGTCAATTGGCGATCTATCATTAACTGTCGTGTTTTAAATCAGTGTTTACTGCAATACCCTTATTTTTTTGTCCTTGGATGATTGCGAGGTCGGCTCCGACTTGAGCAGAAACCCCTTTTTCAACATATATGCAAACCCCAAGAACAAGAAATACACCAACAACAAAACACAACAAAACTACAAAAACCCCAACCACTACCGCAGCAACTAGAATAATATAAAATACAAATACCACAACAAGTATAACCACCTAGAAAGAAAAGCGATCACAAACAACTAAATAGAACAGAAGGAAAGGTTAGGTTGTCTCAACTCTCGCTGGAAATCTAAGTCAAGATTCAACCCTCCCAATCAAAATAAAATACTAGAAGGTTTCATGGAATAAAATAACGTAAGAAAATGATACTGTTTTTTTAGCGTGTACTAAACTTTTAGGGAAAAGAGAGCATTTTAAAATTTCCTTTTGTGGAACAAGTTTTGAAGAAAACTTACTTTAGTGCGAATTCAAGTCTCACAACTATCTTGTTAACTAAACTTATGGAGTGTTGATTTTTTTTTTTTGTATTTTCCTTTCTTTTCTCATAACTAAACTTATGAGTGTTGATTTTTTTTTTCGTATTTTCCTTTCTTTTCTCTTTTTCTAACAACTGAACGGAGCCTGGCACAAGCCAATCTGTAGGTTAGTGTCACCACTTACCGCAGCCTTATCTTTTCTGGTTGAGGGCTTTAAATCTTTGTCAAAGTGGCAATAGCTCTACCACAAAGTTATGAGATAAGTGAAAAGAAACCATGCAGGTCAATGACAAAAGAGAAAAATTATGGTGATGGATTAACTTCACTGAACCATGGTGATAATTTTGGGGTGACCGTCTCCCAACATCAGTTTGATCCAATTCTGAGAAAGCTTCCCTAATATTGATACATATCATTAACTTTAATATTCAAATTTGTATTCAGAAATAAACAAACATAAAACAAACAAACAACTACATCTTCCATCACATTTCCTTTTTACTCGTAACTTCAAATTTGAAGTAAACTGATATAAATCAGTGTGAACCTTTCCTTCTTACCATTGTCTCTCCAGTCAAGGTAGTTTACCCCCTTTTAAATACTTTTTTTTGCATGCCCATATAAGAATCTGTTGTGTGCCAAAGATTTTCAGATTTTTTATTTGCAGCCATAACAAAACCCAAGTATTGCAGCCGCCACCACCACCACCTCCACTTGCAACTCTATTCTTTCTAATGTTTCCTTTCATCGTTAGCACCTCCATCTTCATGCAAGTGTTCAGGATCATCCTGTAAAGGCTTTTGAGGAACTCCCCACCCCCGAATCTCATTCCTAGACTCTTCTTGAGCAGAAGACAGGTTCATGTAGTCTTTTGCTCTTCCCTTGGTATCAAAAATTCAAACCACATATCAGAAATGGATATGAAACTTAATACAATATATAATATGTATTCTCAGTGGATGGATACAAAACATATACGATATATATATATATATATATATCTACATCATATGTAAGATGTATCATCTGTGGGTCAAGTGGAGAGAGTACCTCTTCAAAGACTCTTTCATCGTGCTTCAGATGTGTTTCTTTTTTTCTAGTGACAGATGAAAGATTCTTCGAAACCTCACTAAATAACTTGAAGCCTTGAAAATCTCCATTTTTAATACTCGCTTCTAGCTGCCAATGTAAAGAACTGTGAATCAAGACACTAATAAACAATTGAGAAATTTTGAGCAAGATAATTGCTGCTTCATAAACCAGCCACTAAAGAGGAATTGGGAAATATCCACCTGAATGTGAATAATGCAGAAGAAAATGCTAGCAATAGGCAGCCAGCTCTCCTCAGGCGACAGAGACAAATTTGACCTATAAACACAAGAAGCTTTGTATTAAATCCTGCATTCTGGTAAGTTCCATATGTTCTGATTAACCATCAAACATGCACTCAATATTACTATCTAGTCAGGAATATCATAATGCCCAAGTTTTTTGTTATTAAGAACACCAGAATAAGTATAATTAAAAAACATAATTTTCCCCTTTTCCAAGCATTTAAGGTTGTGTTTGGATCATGGATTTTAGTAGGGAATTTGAAAGGAAAAGGAAAAGGCCAGAGATTTTGAATTCTAGATGTCATTTCTCCTCCTCCTTTTCAATGACTTCTTATAATTTTGCCCAAAAACAAATCTAACATTTTCTAAAGTAGAAGGGAGAACATGAAAAATGGTTTTCCTCGCACTTTTTCCCCCCCTTCTCCCTTATCATGTCCAAGTAGCATCGTTGAACTTAAACATCAACCAAATTCAAAAAGTCAGTTAAACACAACAAATAATCTCATTGTTTCAGCTTATACGGTTGACAGTGACACAGCAAGAACAGACATAATTAACATAAGATTTGTTGCATATAATCACAGCATAAGCAAAATTTGAAGTACAATATTACATTCAGCCTAAGAAAAGAAATAGAAAAACAGCTATTCAACTGGCATTTATAAGCCATTTCCAAGTAATCTAACAGTGGGTATATTGAATTCTCTTCAGAATAAATAATTACATTTCTTCCAGTTCTGAAAATTAACCTGTGGTCAAGATAAGCCTTGAATTATCATTATTCTAATGTTGATATGTGAAATCATTCAACCATTTGCATGACACCCAAAAGCAACTTCTCTCATTATATTGCTAAAACTGTTATGTGGGTCTAGATTTCCACAAAACCAAACACAGCCTCAAGCAAATACTTAAATCAAATGTGATTAGATGATGCATTATAGTGCCCAAAGAATTATCCACTGAAACTTCAAATTCTCAACTTCAAGCATTCTAAGTTAATGTATGAACCAATTACTAAGTCATCCTCTCTCTGCCTTACAATCACTAGCCAAAAAGATTTCAAGTCAAATTTAACACATTCAATTCAAGTAAGATAAGTCTGGAGTCATTTGACTATCGCAATTGAAATCCATTTGGAAGGTGAGATTAAAACCTCAAATAGGGAGCCAAGTATACAAGTGAATACACGACATAGCGCCGCTTCCCAGTATCCAACCAGGCAAACACCCAGCTCTGTCAATCAAAAAAGAAAAAGAAAAAAATCAAAACAAGAAGAACAAATTCAATGAGGAGTTAATTTCATATTTATCCCCAAAACTTGCCTTCATTTTCTTTTTTTTTCTCTCCTTTTTTCCCCTTTTTTCCCATCCGTAAACTATTAATTTTATTTATTTAGTCCCTAAATTTATAATCTCTGTTCATTAGGTTTGTCCAATTGGAAATGATTGCACAAATCAGTAACCATTAAACTCTAATTTAATGATTAAAAAGATAATTTTCTAATTTGAACAACTTAAATCATAATCAAACACCCAGTAGATTGGTTGTTTGTGAGGTATAATTTGTTCAAACTAGTACGAAAAATGGTGTTTTGTAGGATATAAGTTGTTGAAATTCTGAAATAAACGTTAAACCATTATTAATTTGTATAAATGTCTTCAATTAGACCAAAGTAACATAAATCAAAAACTTTAAAGCAGCATAAATAGAAAAAAAGAGGGATAATTTAGGGGATAAAAAGTGAAATTAACCCTTCAATGAGAAATAAAATTTGAAATACATAGATATGAAAGTATATGTATAGTGAAAGTGTGTAAGAAAGTCTCACAAGCCAATTGAAGTAAGGAATGAAACTCATGATCCCCATAACAGCGAACCTCGCATCAGTGGAATCGATCAAGGAGTCGCCTTGGTCGTCATCGTCAGGACCGGAAGTGATCGGAAAGACGACCGAATTGAGAATGCAAGCACCGATTGCGACGGCGAATGGCGCGTCTTGAGAGAACTCGGCTCTACAACACGTTCCATTTCTGGTCCTTTTCTATACACCAAATCACAAAACTTAGGGTTACACAAACACAGAGAGAGAGAGAGAGAGAGACAGAGAGAGATTTGCTTACCAGGTAGGGTTTTTTGGGAGGTTTGAGAATGGATATGAGAGATGGCTTGAAGGAGGAGAGAGAAGCAGCACAGGATAGGGAGAGAGTGTTGTTGAGACAGAGAGAGATCATTTGCGAGGCTTTGAGATGAGAGTAGCATCAATTTCAATTTTCAACTCTTTTTCAAAACTTCATCACCAAACACAAAAAAGTCCACTAGATCCACTTTTTTTTTTTTTTTTTTTTTAATCCCTTTACTGTACGATTTCAAATTTCAATATTGCATTTTTAATTTATAGTTTTATTGTTGTGGATAAATTATAAATATATCCTGATATTTAATTAAGATACGAATTGCCTTTGTGTTCTGAAAATGACATTTTACTTTTGATTTTTAATTTTATAATAAATTGTTTATTTTATTAATAAATTATCAAGTTAATTAACAGTTTTTAATAATGTTATAAATATGTTTCGATTAATAATTTAAGTAATTTTATTATTGTATAAGAGAATCATTATAAATTTTATTTTTTTAGTTAATTTTATTAAATAAAAAATTTTGATAATGGAATATTCGTAATTTTTCAAATCATAAAAACAATCTATACATTAAGCAAACTTCAAGAAGTATGTTTATAATTTATCATTTTATTAAAAATAAGTAAGTGTTTCGACTAAACTAAAAAAGTGTATTTTTTTTTTGTTACCTATAATACTTATTTGGGTCATATTTATTAACATTTACTCTTTACTTTTCTAACCACTTTTTGTACTTTCTACACATTTTTTTATAAAAAATCAAAAAATACACTTAGCCTTTGTTTGTCATAATCTAAAAAAATCAAAAAATCAAAAAGTTACTATTCTATTTAAATCACATCATCTTATTTAAGTCACATTATCTCTCTACCATATCACTTTAAACTCAATTCATATTTCATAAAAAGTCAAAAAATACACTTATTTAAATCATACTAAATCACTCCTTACTTTGAACATCCTAAATCACTCCTAAATATGTTTTAAATATATAATGTTAAAGGCTTCACTAGTCTATTAATTCAACTTTAAATTTTTAACCGTCCATGTGTCACATAAGGTGTTTGGCAAGTTATTTTTTTTATTTATTAAAATAGTCCATAAATAAAGATAAAATAGATTAAATTAATCAATATAATAAAATATCATATTCAAATCATAATTATTTTACTTTTTTTCTTACAATTATCAAATTAACTGCCAAAAAAATTAACCAACCTCTCAAATATAATTTTTTTAATCACATTAAATAGCCAAAAATTAAAAAACTAACTTCCCAAAAGAGCCGTTAATTGTGTCCAAAAAGATACACTTTAACGAAGTGAACAAACTGCCCCTTCCGTCGGTGGAGTCATGCTTATTACCCATGCATAGCATTCCTCCTTATCTTATTTGTACAAATTTGTTTCTCCCTCTCTATTCAACAAACCTATTTCTCTCTCTCTCTCTCCCTCTCTTCATGATTTCTTTGTCTATATCTCTCATCTCTTAATCACCAAACCCATCTTCTTATCTATACAACTTTCTCTCTCTGTAAAACCCCTCTATCATCTTCACCATTCACATTCTCCAACACACACACACACACGCACATATATATATATATATATATATTTGATGAGCTCAACAGCGGCAATGAGGTCGTCGATGATGTTGGCTATGACGAAAAACTCGAGGACGATAAAGGTGGAGAAGAGATGGGGTCTTCGAGGTCCTGGCAAGCGGAGAGGGGCTCAGAGTGAAGCCGGATGATAGAGGCGGAGAACCAATTGGCACTACTGAAGGTGGAGGAGAAGATGTCGGTGATGGCGAAGAACTTAATAGCAGCGTCAAGGTAGTGTTTGAATCATCAAGGGCTGAAATGCAAACGGAATAACATCAAGGGCTGAGTCAAGACACTATTGAGTATCATTGTGAGGTTCTCAAAGAATACTTGGATCAAAGTAGGAGATATTTTACTTCTTCAATATTATTAATAATCCTTTTTTTTTTTTTAATGATTAATATAAAGAGCCAGCCTTTATTCATGTACTTAACGGATCAAGAAAATCTTTACAAATCGAATGGTTGCCAATTTAGATGGAGCAAATCTCTAGTGTCAATGAACAACGTCAAAAGCTGACAAATCATCGAAGGCTTTATGTTATGCTCTTCTTGCCTACTGTATTTTCACTCCTAAGACTAATTTTGGCACTGCTTGAGATGATTCATAAAGCACTAACAAGATGGATTAATTACAGATTTCTGTGAGTTAATATTATTTTTACCCTAATTCAGATAGCAGCCATTTTAATCCATTTTATTTTTTTACAATTTTATAAAAGAAAATGAGCTTATCAAATTTTCATTCATTCCCGTAATATCTGCACCCATCATCGTCGTTTCAAGATTTAGTCCTCGTCAAACTGACACCATTAAAGCCCATTACCACCATCCAGCCTTTATTGGGCACCACCACCACCCAAAAGGGTGGTTTCTTTGTACAGATCATTGTTTCTAGTAATCATCTCTCTCTCTCTCTCTCTTTGTCTCTTTCTTCTTTTTTTTTTTTTGTTTAATTTGTACAGATCATTGTTTCAATAAATAAATAATAAAAAAAAAATTGAAGATTGTGATTGGTTTGTTGAACCGATAAGAAAAAAAATAGATTAAAAAAATTCAACAGACAAAAAATATGTCAACAGATAGGTTAAAAAATTTAACAAATAGATTAAAATTTTCAACCGATAGAATAGAATAAAAAACTCAACATATAGAATAAAAAATTTCAACAGATAGTAATTAATAAAAACTAAAAGGGTAAAATTATAAACAAAATGTCTCCAAAAATAATAAAATGTACTTTTCACTACAATATTTCACAAAAAGTGTACTTCTTACCAAAAGAAAATACCCAACAGACTTAATGCCTTACACCCTCTTTAAATTGGATTTTTTACCAATTTTTTATGATTTTAATTATTTTACATATAAAATTTCGTTACAATCGCATTTTAAAAAAAAAATACCATTTTATGTATTTTGAAAACACAATCTAATAAAACAACTTAAGTTCAAAAAATTAGTTTTCAAAATCCTACATTTAGTTGATATATATATATGTTTAAAAAAAATTGAGTCTGGTAAACAACTTAGGAAGGATTGTTTCAACAATGCTATAATAATTTTTTTTTTTAATTTATCAAGTTTTATTTGGAAAATTTGGAAAAATTGACTCAATTTCAAACTATTGAAACAATAGGAAAGAATTAAAAAATATGACAAATTATACTTGTAATCCATATAATGTGTTTGTTGCGAGTAATTCTATTTTTACACACTAAATTTCCTCACAATATATTGTTTGGGGTATGCTATATAAATACACTTTTTATCTTTTTATTTTTTTGGATCACATCACCTCTCTATTTTTCTGCACATTTTTTTCATAAAAAGTAAAAAAAATACTTATTTAGATCATTCCAAGGTTGAGATGATCTAAACAAATACACTTTGACGCATCAAAAATAAAAATATTTTCAGTATACATCTATTGTTTTTTATCCACTCACTCTTCCTCTATTGAAAAATTTACAATGTCGTCGCTGTCACCACCACTTTCAGCCCTCAATCACCACTCCCAGCCCATCATTGCTCCAGTTTAGACCTCCAGAATCTACTCTTATTGCCCACCATCCCTTCAAAACCCTAACCTTTGCGACCCTCTCTACCACGATCCCAACCACAACAAACCTTTCTATTGCCATGAACCCAATGGCAACAAACTCTAGATTCAATCAAAGATTGATATCCAACCAAGCCCTATAAGTTCGGATGTGTGTCGAGAAATTAAAATTTGATAATTTAATTAAAGGATCAAAATGTGATTTTGAAAAAATTTATAATGTGTGCGCTCTGAAAGGATTTGGTGTGTAGAAATAGAATTACTCTTCTATTGCGTCAATTTAATCCTTATAATTCCAATTGTATCAGTTTTGCTCTTCAATTTTTCATATTGTCTCTGTTTGATCCAATTAATGACATTTATTAAGAATGTTAACAAAAATTAAAAGTAAAATGATTCATTCAAAAGCGAATGAATCATTTCAAATTGGACACCAAGCTCTCAATCACTTTTGAGAAAAGTAAATACATTATTTTGTTCATTGATTTCAATCTAATTTTTAAAGGTACATTATCAATTGAATTAAATTGATACAATTAAAAATACAAGAACGAAATTAACATAAAAGACAAACTATAAGGACTACAGGTGTAAATAGTTCTAAAAAAATATTTGCAACATGGAACATCAAAATTAATTTTTAAAATATAATAAAATTACATTTTTACCCCTATTTTCCTTCATCTCCTCTTTCTTTCTCCTCCCTCAACCACTAGCCACCCACAAACTACCCTTCCCCTACTATTTTCAACCACTACCAACCTCCCTCCTCCGCCTTCCTCTGCCTTCCCTACCCATTTTCCCACCTTCTACAGTTGCCAATAACCCCTTCTTTACTCCATCCAATTGCCAACGACCCCTCCATTGCCCCTTTCCCACCTTGTGGTACCCCCAACCCTTCTCCACCCACTACCAACCCCTCTCATCCACCTTCAGCCCTTTCTACGCCACTGCCACCCATCACCACAACGCCCATACCTTCCTCACATCAGCATTCTCTCATTAACCACCAACGTGAAATGAGATATCAAAACCCATACATATATATATAAAGAGAAAGAGAGATAAACCTGATCGCAGTGGATGCTAGAGTGTTGTAGTGGTTGTCACCTAATCACGATGTTGACTAGGGCTAAGAATGGTTGTTCGGATACACTATGGTGCAACAAGGTAGAGGGTTAGGAGTGGGCAATAGGAGGTTTGGGAAGGGCTAGGATTAGGTAATGATGGTAGTGGGGAAATGGGTTAAGCCTTGCGGTGATGGAGGCAGAGAGAGGTTAGAGTTAAAGGGTGACAATGGGATTGCCAACAACTGAGAGGTGCAGAGAAGTATAGAGGACTAGCCAATTGCTAGAAAAGTGTGGTAAGGAGGAACATAAAAAGAGATGGGAGGAAGAGGGCAAAAGTTAAACAAGCATGTAAGATTTATCATGCTTTTGTAATTAAAATTTAAGTTGCCATCTCTGTTATAATTATTTTTGATGCTTCACATTTTTTTTGCAATTATTCTACCTCATCCTATTTTCTTGTAATTTTTTAAATTTTATTTAACACATGATGTGTCATGGTAAATATGAATTTGGATAATTCATTAACCCAATAAAGCCAATACTGTAATAATACATTATTATAATTACATATAAAAAAAGAACATTATAACATTACTGTTGTCACGGATCCTCCTCCTCTGGTTAAAACAGTTTCTTAATTTTTTCTCCATTCTCTCGCTTTCCAAATCTTTATCCAAATAATTTATAAGCCCTATTTTGAATCAAACTTTTTATTAGTTTTATTTTCAATTGTTTGATTTGTGTACTTGCTTTAAATTTTGAATTTTGCCTCTTTTTTTTACCAATATATATATATATATATATATATTTCTTTTCTAAGAGCCGGAATGGCTGAATGTTACAACCATGACTTTAAAAGACTAAAAAAAAATCTGTATTAATATTATTATTTTTTTCTGCGAAGTAGCAGAGTTCTCACTGGAAGAAACAGAGGAGCACTTCCACAATATTATGCTGCAAAAATAATATAAACATTTGACTACTCTTAAAATAGCCAAAAAATTACTTGCCACAAAACTCTTTAGCACCAACAGATGGAAAAGCCCTCCGACACTAATCAAGATTCCAAGATGATCATAGCAAAGACGAAAGTTCAAGAACGCGAGTGAGAGACACGGAGCATACGCACAAACCCTCCCACTAAATATCTATTCACAAAATAATGGTTTAACGATATGGATCTATGGTTACAACTTAAAATAGGATACATATGGGTTCTGTACATACAAATCAAACACCCCCACAACTTTCTTCTTTTTCACGGCGACTGTTTGAAGCAATGAAAAGAAATTGTACCTTCTGCTGATTATTTTGCTCATTTGCTTATTCATCACGGTTCACGAAAGGAAAAATTCCAGAAAACACAAATGCGGTCCACTTCTTTCTATGTTGTCAACAGCACGATGAGAAAAATTAGAAGAGGGGATAAAATAGAATGAAAGAAAAAAAGGGTGACAAATTCAGTAAAAAAGATTGAAGGTTTCACAAAATTGACTTCAGCTAAAGAAAACCTGTACCTGAATATACATGTGGTCTCACTTTACATTTAATTTCTCTCGCTTTTTTTGTTTGTTTGTTTGTTGGCATTCAAGCATTCTCGTCTCTTCTATCACCATCCTCTTCTCGACCAGACACAGCATTTAGCTGCTGTTGCAACTAGAAGCAGGCAAATCATGGTAACAAAAACTATGTAATTAGCAATTATCAATGATACATGCAACCCATACCCACCCTCCATTAAAGACAGTCACCCCTTTCCTCTCTATAAGGTAGTGTTTGGTTCACTGGAATGATCATTCCATTAGAATATTCATTCCATCCATGTTTGGTTGACTAAAAAAATAATGAAAAATGTATTGCAAATGGATTCATCATTGTAAGGGAATGGACATTCTATAGGGAAGCTAAAAGGATGATCATTTCATTCCATTCCATCTCATTCTGGTGAACCAAATAAAGCATAAGAGGGAGAGGAAGGAAATACATAGAGCATGCCTAGGAAGTAAGGTCACAGTATTTTACTCATTTTAAAAAAAAAGAAAAAGAAAAAAGAGGTCGCATTATTATATCAATTACATTTCCCAAGTCAATAACCAACCCAAATAAAAAGTTAAGTTCCACCCACTTCCAAACTATTAAATTGTCAAAGCGACTCACCTGTATGAATTTCAGTTTTTCAGAAGTTAACTCGCTAGTCAGGGTAATCATCCTGCAATGAGAGAGAGGGTGAGGAAGGCAGAGCATTAAATAAACTTCCCATGAAAATTTACTACAATATTCAACAGTACTGTATTTCAGTATTATTTTTAAATATTTGCAGACTAACCTAGCTTGAAGCTCAGAAATCTTGATAAGCAGTAAATGCTCCCTTTCAGAAACAGCTGATTCAACCTGTGAAATAATAATAAAAAAAGCTTTAGGGCTTGTTTGGTTTGTTTTTGGGAGAGTTGTTTTTGAAAAAAATTTTGGGGAGAGAGTTTAGAAATTTTTTTGGTTTGTTTGGTTGTATATTTTGGGAGAGTTGTTTTTTTGGGAGTTTGGGATGATTTGATATTTTGGGAGAATTTGAGTAGATGTGTGTGAGAGAAAAAGTGATTGAGAAGGAGAGAGGAGAGAGAAAAAGTGATTGATTGATGTGTAAGAGAGAAAGTGATTTTGGAAATTTTTTGAGAAAAACTCAAACCAAACAATTTTTTAGAATTTTTTTTCCAAAACTCATCTCCCAAATGCAAACCAAACATACCCTTAATGTCTATGATTGATCATTATATTTTCACTCCAACAGGCCTTACAGAAAAATGATTATAAAGGTTTACAGAGATGCCAAATAATCTAAAAAATGGATAATGAATCATCAAATCATGGTGTCAATCAAAAAACTGAAATTTCATATATTCTATAGAAAATCACTTCAGTCATATCTATCACCTTTCTGAAATTATAAACAAAAGCAAATTGCAATATATTAATACTATTGTCTAATATATGAACTTCTACAATTGACCTCGATGAGATTTTATATTTTGAAATTGTTGCATAATAACCTTGTTATCAATGCTATGAAATACTTTCTTTCCAATATATGTAACCAAACAATCATTCATCCATTGAAAACTAAGGTCGTGTTTGTTTTACTCCATAAGTGGTGGGATATGATTGGCAATCTGGTAGATCACACACAAATCATGTTTATTTTGCAAAAATGCCATGGGTCATCAAACAAGTCCAATAATGAGAGGAGACAACACACGTATAGTACAGAACACGACTGTTAGATGTTTTATTAACTATGAACCTAAGCGTTGACCATCAGTGTTGACAGATGATATATTCCATTGTTCCTATAATCTGAAGGAAACATTGAAATGGGAACGCTAATTTGACAAGAGACTAAAGCAAGGATTAACAATTGCATGTGTTAAGAAGCACATATCCATATGACAAAAAGATCCTTATGAAGAGCAGACGTATTTAAGCACTGAATTCAACTCAAGCCAAAAAACAAGGTAAAAAATGCACTTACAATTCCGTTATTCTCTGAACTGTGAGGTAATGGGAGCAACTGCCCATTTTGAGAAGCTGAAACTAAAAGCAGGGTAAACCAATATAATTTATGAGAACCACCTCTCACTAATGTACACATTAAATACTGCAATGATGAATCTTCTACTCACCATCTGCTAACTCAGCTGGTTGTAAGCTACTCAACAAATTCATAATGAGATCCTGGTATTACAAGAGCAATAACAATAAGAAAGTCATTGGTTCCAAAAATAAAGTGTTTTGAGGCAACTTCAGAATCAAATTTTGAACTATATAACCTGTTGAATTGATGTCTGGTGGAAAAGGTTCTGAAGGTGGGGCATGAGAATTGATGCAGGTAAATTACTGTTGTACATTTCCTTAGGTAACTGACCTATGGGCTGAAAACACAGTTGAAAATATTGCATCTTTCACTTATTACTCGAGTACCATTAAACAGTACAGTTCACTCTACTAATAACCAGTTAGATAATTATAGCTAAACACTTGGAGGAGATAAAATTGTCCGTCACTTCATTATACTATTATACATGAAAAAAAAAAGAAAAAAAATTCATTTTGACTCTTTAGAATAGCCTATGGGCTGCTATGTCTCACACTGGTGACATACACGTACTCCTGTCCCTGTATGCATGTGTCCACATATATGAGAAACATCAATCATAATGTTCTATTTTCAGTAGATTTTATTCACTGTAACATCTTCGTTGATTTTTTACTTGACCTTATACAATAAGGTGATTTTACATCACTGGAAGCTAAAAATTTAGCTGAACTGAATCATTCAAAAAAGCTCAGTTCACAAACCATTTGTTTGGACTCAAATATCCAGTCTCCAACACTAGCAGACTTCCTTAGTGGTGAACCCTAGAAATCACAAGAATCTAACATCAAGAACTACACATCCAAAATAAGTTATATTATAAAATCACCTCAACATCGGCCACTCACCTGTGAAGATAGTCGAGGAACTGTACATAATGGAATATCCTAGAAAACAAAGTTAAATTAGCAGAGGTCAGTAGATAAACCAAAATATCAAAAAAATAGAGCTGTACCTTTACAAGATCTACATTTTCTGAGGTTACAGAAAACCGTCCTTTTATTTGCACTAGATTGGTCTTTGACTTGTCCTCCAAAGAATCTCTAAACCCTGTTGGTAAAAAAATGAAAAAAGAATATATTGATGCCACAAACTTCTTAGCAGAACTGCTTTCAAGAACACATTGCACAAAAATGCTTTCAATAAAACAGTAGCCACCTGAATTGTAATAATAATAGCAATAAAAGCGCTAGTGATATGTCTTCATTTCAAATTGGACATTATCATTACCTCCTGAAGATTTTATGGGAGCCGATAAACTGTTTGCTGAAGCTCGGTTAGGAAGCTTCAATGGACCACTAAAGCTGGGTGCTTTTCGCACCTCACGATGAGGTTTTTCGACTAATGGTTGATTTTCATGGTCACTCCTGACAACAAATAAAACATTTATTCTCTGGCTGGAGCACATGACAATATCCTAAAAAGCAGAAACACTTCTATGAAGAAGGCGTGTCGTGTCAAATAGGACACTCTGCAAAACTCCTAAAAGCATGTCCAACACTTCTTCAATGCATCTTAATTAAAATTTTAAATTCATAATAGTGAACACTTAACAGATGGTTCTTGGACTTTTCAGCAACACTTGAACCCTCTGAACATGACCTATGTGATGAATCTCTTCAAAGTAAGAATGTTCTGCATTCTTTTTGCAATTGTTTTACATTCTTTAAAATGCAATTGTTACTTGAATGATATCTTGACGTTTAAGTTATATAGCCTTTTTATTTTAATTAGTGTTTTGGTTTTTTTTTTAACTTCGAATAAATTATTCATTTGGTTGACATATAATCAATTTTTAACGTATCCCAAGCATTTCATGTTTTGTATTTTTTTAAAATCACCATGTTGGCGTGTTTGTGTGTGTGCTACTTACGCAATATCAATTGATAAGCTATTGAGGCTTCACATAATGAAACTATGCAAGCCTGACATATTGCTTACGTTGATTACATAGTAAGCATGTATTCCATAGAGGAGTCCATGTAAGGGAGAAAAAAAAATACAAAAAAACACAACATGAGTTTCCCAAAAGTAAAAAAAGTTTATTATTTTATTTTTTGCCCATACTTGAGGAAAATATTGTGGACTTTAACATAAAAAAGTTACTAAACTCTTAACACACTCATCTTTACAAGAGGTTAAATTCTGCATCCCAAGCTGTTACCCAAGAGTAGAAGTAATAAGCCATTCATTTCTTCTGACATTCATTATGCTAGAGGTTGACTAGCACACAAATTAACTAACAAAAACATGCAATTTCTGCATTTGAAGTTGCTGCCACAGGAATAACTATTTACCCACATATGGCAATAAGCAACATAAAACTTCAAAGTCCAGTCAGGCTACATCAATTAAAACACACCAACAAATAACTAATCTACATCAATGACTGCTTGTACTGTGGTCGTTATCACTTGATTGATCTTTTGCAATTAAATTATCAGAAACAGTAGCCAAAAGATAGCGATATGATAACACATTATTTGAAATATACAGTAAAATATGACAGTTTAGTGGAATAATTCATCCCACTTCACATATGATTGAAGACCATCTTGTGTGTGTTCCTATTGCAACATAATTTCAAACAGTTGCAACTTATATGGACAGATAAAATAAGAAATGAACTAGGATCAACCTTTCAAAGATATGCCCCCTTTCTGTTACTGAATGATTTAGAACAATGCTAGGCATGAGTGGCCCACTCTGAGTCTGGCGGCTTTTGCTAGCTGATGTTTTAATCTTGGCTAGTACAATATCCTTCTCTGAGGTTGATGGCAGCGGCTCAGTTCTTGATCCATTTTTCTCCAGATCTATTTTCCCTTGATAGTCAGACTCAAGTAAATCACTTTCTGAAACTTTTCCCTTATTGCTCAAGCACTCAGCTGAAGAAAATTCATCACTAGTTTGTTCACTGAAACAGTAATGTAACAAAGAGAAAAATTAATGTAGACTAAAAGTGAGCAAAACCAAAGACAACAAATGAACAACAGAAACCAAGTACATAATTTTGAGAAACAGGTTGAAAAGGATGGTTTGGTCAAAGAAGCTAGCATCATACAGAAAACTGCAGAAACAGTAAAGTTAAATTGGAGAGGAAATACAAAAACAAATTGGATACTTAACAAACACTGATAGTAGATCGATACATAGCCTGGAGGTTAGGAAGTCAGGTCAAATTACCCAGGCACTACAATGACAGGAGATAAGTTAACGATATTTTCATCGATTAACTCATCCAAATATGTATTTATATATATACACATGATATATATACATGATAAAACCACAAAGTAGCAGTAAGAAGATTATTCATGCTTCTAACAACTGGATGTTGATTTTAATCATGAAGATATTCACACACTAAACATCCTTATTATACAATGCTAAAAATAGAAAGATAACAAGAAAACCTTACAACTTACAAGGGTTAAAGGAGTCCTCCCATAGAGGCTGAGGAAACCATGTCCAACAGCCCCCAAACCAATAAATAAATAAATAATAGACATATTTTCAAGTCCCTAGAACACTGAACTTGGCCAAATTTTTGCATTTGTCAAAGAGATTTATGGAATGCTTCTGAGTTTCAAATCTCTTTGCACATGACCATCTTTACTATACTTTTTTCTCATCGGAAAAGCTCACCAAATTAGCTATTTATGTCCTTAGCAGTAACTGGCACAACACGTGATAAAATCCATCATCAGAATTGTTACATCCCATAATAGTCAACAGTTGAGCAATTGAGACAATAAATGGGGTTGCATCTTTCTTTGAACTAGTTTACAGTTCTAAGAATTATATCAAATCATTGGATTTAAAACCATACCAAAATGCACTTCATTCAGGGAATATTTGCTTTAGGGTTCTAGATTCTTATCATTTGAACTGAATATTACAGAATCAGTCCAAAATGTGCAATCAATTCAACAATAACACGCAAGGTTCTGAAAGCGGTTACGGTCGCCGTAACGGTGGCGGTGGGGCGGTCGCGGTTGCGGTTGCGGTGTGTAAAGGCAGTAGCGTAACGGTTGCGGTAACCGGAACCGTGAATATTTTTATTTTTCGCACAATTTGAAAAAAAACTTACCGATACGCACATTTTTTTTCTATGATCATATTTATTGGGTTTTAAAATAAATATTGATCAATTTTTAAAAATTTTTAAGTTTGATCTAATATATTTCATATTTTTAAATCACTATAAATTGAGTTTTTTACATTTTATTTTAATAATTAATGACTTTATATTATACAAAAAAATCAATCACTAACTATTATATATAAGATAAACAATGAAAAAAGTAAGAGAATAAATAAAAGCCTAAATATATATATATATATATATTTTAATCAAGCCAAATAGACAATGATCACACTTATTATTATTATCATTATTATTTTCAAACAATATATAGATAGACACACACAAACAAAATGGTTGAGTGATAGTAGCTGAATAGAATAGCATAGGTCTTACAGTTTCAATAAATCAATAACATGTTTTTCATCTTCCCTCTTCTCTCTCTATCTCTCTTCCCCCATTTTCAATTTTTTTTTTTTTTTCTTTTTTTGTGTTTTTTCGAAAGAAGCAATTCGGAACCGTTACGTAACGGCGTGTAACAGGCCGTTACGGCACCATTACGACCGCTATAGCAGCCGCTACGGTCGACACACCTGTGAATCTTAATCACACTGCAAAAGCGGCCGTAACGAGTGGTGGTAACTACCACAACCGTTACGTAACGGTTGCGGCCGCTTTTTAAAACCTTGATAACGCGATAGAAATTATCTACATTTCAGACACTTAAATCGGTTTAATTTGAAAATGTGCCACGAATTTGACAATAACTACCATTTTAAGATTAATATGTTGAAACCAAAATGGAGTAGCAAGTATATGAATGCTAATACAAGCCACAGAACAATTACCTGCAAATAATGTCATTTGTGGAAATTGATTTCCCCACACTAAATCTCGAATTCGATGCTTTCTGCCAATTATAGCAAGTAGTTTATACATTAATTTCTTTATGAATGCACAATTTTCAAGTGAACAATTGCCTGTGTGAAATATTGGTAACCGAACATCTAATCTGGCATACATGGAGAGCTACAAAATAAAATAAAATTAATAAAGATTAAAAAAATGCAATGACCTTATAATTAAAAACTGGTTTCATGCTTTCATATTCTTCCCTGATTTCTTGTATTTCGTCATCATCTTGGACCTGTAGCAGGATCAGTTCCACCTTTCAAAACAATTAAAAAGCAAACTACACAAGAAGATCATCCTTGCATGAAGAATTTGATTGATCATTTGTGAGTAAAGTGTAGGACATTTACCAAGGATGCTTGGACTTTCAAATCCTCAATATCAAAGTTCCAGGCGCTAACACCTCGCTGGTACTCACTCTGATCAGGACAAGTGAGAAATTACAACCAGAAAAGACAAAGAGAAAGAAAGAAATACAAATCATTTCAGTCTACACAAAATCCACAAATTTTATTTCAATTTATGAAGTTTTTGTTTGATGCAACTGATTAGAACCACAGTTATAACTCAGGTATTTACATAAAAGACTCAAGAATATTATAACTGCCTGCTCCTTTACTGAGAGTATTTTTGCATTATATATTACTCTAAATATATATACAAAGTGATCAGGTGATTGTACAACATGTTATAACACAGCAGTGTTACTTCTTCGCATGGCAGTGGAGTTAGATAGTAAGAAGTTTAAATATAGATTGAAATATTACACAAGAAGGCAATGTGTCAGTTTTGCAATACTTGTGATGAAACTACGAGTCACGTACTCCTTCATTGTCCCCTGGTCTAGAGGATTTGATCGAATATAATGCTTCGGTGGGGGTTACAGTGGGTTTCCCCTGCTTCAGTTTCTGATCTGCTTAATTGGTGGTTTGGTTTCCGGTTTAAAAAATTGGAAAAAAGGATTTGGGAGGGTTTACCATTTGCAGTTTTATGGTCTGTGTGGAACGTGAGAAATGATTGTAAATTTAACGGGGCTCAGTGTGCGATCTCGTTAAACTTCGAGTTGCTCTATGGCTCAAGTATAATTCTGGTAGAGTTGATGCCTCAGTTGATGATATTATCTTCAGGTTGAACTCTCTGCAGGGCTGCTAGAATAGCTTGTTGCATGAATGGTAGTTTGGGAGTGTAGTGTTGTCTCATCCAAAGATTTGTGGGATGTGGTTTGTTGTCTGGTATGTCTGTGGTGTGGGCTGGGCTGGTGGCTTGCCATCCCTGTTGTTGGTTGTGGTTCTTTGTATTATGTCTTCTTATTCCCATAGGTGCTTGCATATGATTGTGCATTTCATCTTGTGCCAACCTAGTTGGAATAAGGCGATTTTGCTATGATGCTCGTTGCACCATCCTTGCTCTTATCTTTACTAATTGCATCCTTTGATAGTATTAATAAAGATTTCTTCTTTGCCAATCAAAATAAAATAAAATAAAATAACAACTATGTATACTGCTGGGACAACTGTAATTTGGTTCTGTAGTAAAAATAATTGACTAATTGGCAGGACAAATTGTCCAGAGAAAATTTTGATGATACAAACATCGACATATGTAGATAGAGTTGGACACTGTTATTCAAGATCTTGTGAATCTAATATTGTTCTTCTTCTCATTTCTTTTTTTCTTGTTGGGCTGGTAGCTATATACCTTTTTCCTTTGTGGATAGTTTCAATATGGATAATTTATAGCCCTCCGGTTAAAATTCTCGACAAATGTTATTTTCCCACCTCATTCAGCCAGATTGCTGCTTATAATTAGAAATCTTTTGGGCCAAAAGAAGCAACTATCCGGATTCCTCATGTATAAGGAACACAATAATATATATTTTTATATTGTTCTAGTAGTCATCAGTTGTCACTGCACTTAATAAATCTATCAACTGCATCTTTCGTTTGACATACATTATATGATAAGCTATCTATGAAACTATGATTTCTGGACATGTTACTCATTTTGAGATTATAATGACAAGAAGTTGAGAAATGATTTTCATGATTGATTACTCTTGTTAAGAATGCTATCCATATATATACATATATATATTTAAACTTGCTCCAGTATCATGTTATTCACTGAGCTTGTGAGCTCACCCATTTTTGTTCACATGATTTTAGGTGATCAGGACAAAAAATGGGTCCCCCCCATGGGGTATGTGCTTAAAGACTATCTTGGCTTGGAGGCCGATGTGACACTTTTGGACTTTTCGAGACCTGTATATATTTTTAGAGAAAATTACAAAAATAACCTTGTAATTTCAAACATTGCATTTTAATTTTTTCATCAAACCATGGAAGTTTGAACTGGTACCAATTTTAACCATTTGTTTATATCCATTAACTTGCCTAACAAAAGAAAATACATGTGGCACCTCTTACTAGCTCTTTCAACTTGATATCAATAGCCCAGCCTCACTAAATCACAATCCCCTTTTATCAACCATCAACCATCAACCATATAAAAACCATTTTTATTGTCAACCCTATCATGCACTAAACGCACCCAATCAAACCCACCTCTCATTTTTTTTCTTCCCTTTTCTTCAGTAGTTTGATCTCAGGTTTCTGTAACAAATTTAGAAGATTTGGAGTCAGAGGCGCTGGATGGAGCCGGAGTTGAGAGGGGCAAGGCATTGGTAGTGGGCTAGGGGTTGAGTAGAAGTTTGTGGGGGAGGTGCTGAATGTGTGGGAGGGGGAGGCGGCAGGCGCTAGTGGTGGGCTAGGGGCAGGAGAGTGTGAAGGAGCTGTTGATGGTGGGTGACGGTGGAGGAACTTGTAGTGGGCGGTGGAGGGGAGTCCGAAGTGATGCTGTGTCGTGAAAATAAAAATCAATTTCAACCACCAATCAACTTTCGAACAATGTAAATTCGCAAATTGCTCATGTGAAAATCAAAATTCACATATACAAATATTGTGTATATAATAAAACTTCATTGTCTGATTGTAAGAAATTTCTTTGGCAATTAAGGTTGCTCTGGTGTAAGGGCTTAGTCCGTTTGTTTAGTTCTTCATTGTACATTTGTATATTGTGTATATAATAAATCTTCCTTACCTAAAAAATTTTGGTCAGAATGCTACACGCAAGGATCTAAAAATGAGATACAGCAAAGCAGTCACTTGTAGTAATCGTGTCCATACATAACAGGTGCAACATTTTGCAGGTATGGGTGTTGCATGAAGGAAGGTCTACAAAGGGGTATAATAACACTGAGAATACAAAAGAGGAAACTCAAAAGAGAACAAAATTTTTAATCCAAACATTTACTTCCAAGTTCGAAGTACTATCTCTAACCTGTGATATTGCTTCTTGTTCTGCTGAAGGCATTTTCTTCAATGCTAGTTGCGCAGCATCTTTACGCTGCACAATTTTCCCATGTCCATTAAATAGATATAACAACAAAAGAAAAAGCAAGTCCAGTTTCATTACACTATGACAGCATACCTGGAGGGCTTCCACACGATTCCACAGTGGTGGCAAGTCAGCAAAGAGTTTCTTTACAGAAAGCTCTGGAGGCTTGGCCTGCTTGAAAAAGGAGTGTTTTAACAATTTTTCTGCAGTTGGCCTCTTTGTCTGATCTTTCACCAAGCACATTGCAACCATTTCTTTAAAAGACTGTTCACAACAAAAAAATCCTTTAATATGTTATAATGTGAACAATATAGGTCTATCCCAAAAATGTTCACCAGCCAAAATGAACACTGATACCTTAGAAAACTTTTTATCACGGTCGGAATCAAGTCCAGGAGGGGCATTTTGTATAGTCATTAAGAGAACCTATGGTAGAAGAGAAGTAAACATATGTTGAGGTTAGCATCCTTGAATATTTTGTGAATCATCCTCGAATGGTAAGCATGTACCTTCATTGGAGGGTACTTTGAAAAGGGTGCATGACCATGAGCCAACTCCAATGCAGTAATTCCAAATGACCAAATGTCAGCCCTGTAAAACAATGATAGCACAGTAACCAAGTTAGTAAACTTCGTATCCTACCAGCTGAACTCACCTACCTACCCTAACCTTCAGTGGGGGAGCTGCATAGGGCCTGGTTTTAAGAACTTCAATTTTATCAATACCTGTGAAAAAATTTCTCGCTCTGAAATTTCATATATGCCTCCTAATTCTTTATCGCTCCTCTTTCCTTTTCTAAACAGGTCTACTAACACATAGTATATTTGATGCAGGACAAGTAGTGGATTTACAAAACAGAGGCTATTTGAAGGCCTAAACAGTGTGTGCTTTAGGGTTTTAAGGGTTAAATTAAAGGCTATTAGGTAGGGGAAGAGATTAGGGTTGCTTTGGAGATGATTGGATAGGGTTTTGAGGTTGAAAAGTGCACTTCTAGAGGGCTGTGAATAGTAATCCGAGAATAGTAAATTAAAATAGAAAAGAAGAAGAAAGAAGAGAAGAAGATAGGTCTAGGCATTGCACCTAGATTTTATAGGCATTACACCTAAGGTTTGATTGCATCATACAATCTATAAAGAAGCTTCAAAGTTCTCAATTTTTTTCCCTAAAATATCAACTCTATCAATTATAAGCATTATATGGCTTTATATAGGACTAGAAGACTTTCTAAACCCACTAGAACAAAAAAAGGAAACTATTAAAATATCTTCTTTTTTTTTTTTGATAAATAAATGGACTTTATTAGAAAAACATCAAGATGATGCAAGGAATACAAAAACCACCCACAAAGGGCCAAACCAAACTATCCAAATAAATTCTCCACAACATCTACAAAAACCAAAACACTTGGATCAGCTGAACCCGTAACCCAACTATGCAAAACCAGCAATAACTGACTCTCAAGCCAGGAAACAGAACGGCACTCATTCTGAAAAACACGCCTATTCCGCTCAAACCACACCAACCACATCAAACAGTGAGAAGCAAGAACCCAAGCCTTCCAACGCCGCTTCCCCAACCCTAGCCCCACCCCAACTTTGAACCACATCCAATATCGACACTGGTTGCACCCAAACCATCCCAAACAAAGCCACAATAGAAATCCAAAGTCGAGACGCAACTGGACAATGCAAAAGCAAGTGATCCACCGTTTCCGCATCCCTACAGCACATGCAACACCAATTAACCAGAACCTGCCCCCGCCGATGCAAGTTATCAATAGTCAAAATCTTCCCCAAAGCAACAGTCCAAACAAAGAAAGCCACCTTGGAAGGTGAATCCGTTGCCCAAATGCTCTTCCAAAGAAACACTACCCCACTCCCCCCCTCAAGCATACCATAAAAAGAAGACACTGAAAACACCCCTTTAGATCTTGAACAATCCCACACCAAAGAGTCCGCTCCATACTCCCCATCCTTGACACCATACGAAACGCCCAGTAAGTCCACCAGTTGATCCAACTCCCAATCGTGTACATAACGGCGAATGTGAACATTCCAAACAAACAATTGCCCCTGCCTAACTCTAACAGACTCCACCAACTCCTCCCCATCCGCAGCAAGAGCATAAACCATAGGAAACATACTCACCAAAGGCACCTCGTTACACCACCGATCCTACCAAAAGCGAGTCCTATCCCCTACCCCCTCCTTAATCCGAGTCCTATCCCAAAACTCCATCCACCCTAGCCAAATCCCTTTCGACAACCCACGACCATGAGGATGGACCACCCCCTTTGAGCACCACCCCCCTCTGGCCACCCCATACTTCGCCTCCACCACCCTCCTCCATAACCGCTCCCTCTCCATAGCAAAACGCCACAACCATTTCCCTAAAAGAGCCCGATTAAAACCCACCAACCTCCTGACGCCTAGGTCCCCCCTCTCCTTAGGAATACAAATCCTATCCCAAGCCACCAAATGATAATGAAAATCCTCCCTCCACCACCCCACAAAAAATCTCGTTGCAACTTTTCCAATCGTCTAGCAACCGCCACAGGAATACATGCAACGACATAAAGTATGTTGCAATACTAGAAAGGACACTCTTGATCAATGTGAGCCGCTCTCCCTTAGACAAATACTGCTGCTTCCACCCCGCCAACCTTCGCTGCACTCTATTTACCACCCTATCCCACACCCCTTTCGCCTTAAAAGTAGCCCCCAAAGGAAGCCCCAGATAGGAAACTGGTAACTCAGCCACCTTACACCCCAAAATAGCTGCCAACATCGGAAGACAAACCACCTTGCCCACAAGAATTAATTTTGACTTGGCCAAATTAACTCGGAGCCTAGACACCGCCTCAAAGCACAACAACACACATTGTAAATGCCCAATTTGATCTGCATCCGCATCACAAAAGATAAGCGCATCATCAGCATAAAAGAGATGTGAAACCACCAGAGGAGCAGGCCCCTGCCCCACCTCGAAGCCCCTGCCCCACCTCGAAACCCGTCAACAAACCCCCTTGAACCGCCTTGGACAATAAACGACTCAACGCCTCCATCACCAAAATAAACAATAAAGGAGATAGAGGATCCCCTTGCCGTAATCCTCACCATGTAGGAAAAAAGCCTGCCGGAGTGCCATTAACCAAGACTGATAACCGCACCCTAGAAATGCAAAACTGAATCCACTGCCTCCATCGCTCCCCAAAACCCATCCGCTGAAGCACATACAATAGAAAATTCCAATTCACATTATCATAAGCTTTCTCAATATCCAGCTTGCACATAATCCGCGCCTTCCCTTGCCGAACCCACGAGTCCACACATTCATTAGCCACAAGCACAGCATCCAAAATTTGACGATCCCCCACAAACGCTTTCTGAGACTCTGACACCACCCCCTCCAGGACACCCCGAAGTCTATTGGCCAGAACTTTAACCAATAATTTGTAGACACTACCCAAAAGACTGATTGGCCGAAACTCTCTAATATTCTCTACCCCGCCTTTCTTGGGAATCAAAGTAATAAAAGTGGCATTAAGACTCTTCTTAAATTGTCCCTCCTGATAAAACTGATTAAATACAGCCATCACTTCCGCCTTCAACACCCCCAACATTGCTGGAAGAAGGCCATGGAAAAGCCATCCGGCCCAGGGGCTTTATCCCTGGACATACTTCTCAATGCACCCCAAACCTCCTCCTCTGCAAACGGGCACTCCAACATCAACACCACCTCATCTGAAATAGTATAAAAAATAACTCCCTCCAAATCCGGTCGCCACCCCTCTCCTTCATCTTTGAAAAGATGCTGGTAGAAACTCACGATACCATTCTTGATATCCACTTCTGAGGAAAGCAGCACCCCATTGACCGACAACCGCCCTGTCTGATTCACCCGCCAATGAGCATTTGCCATCCGATGGAAAAATTTAGTATTGCGGCCCCCATCCTTCAACCACAAGCACCTGGACTTCTGGCAATAACTAGTCTCCTCCATCCTAACAATCCGCCCATAATCCTTTCGCGCCCCCTCCCGACACACCACATCATCTGCCGACAAGTCCTCTCTTTCTTCCTTCTCATCCAACCCCTGCAATATCGACAAAGTACTCGCCTTCTGTACCTCCAACTGACCAAACACCTCCTGATTCCACCACTTCAAATCAGATTTAAGCAGCTTTAACTTTTGAGCCATCCGGGTACTAGGCAACCCGGCCACACTATAACTCCCCCACCACTCCTTTACTGTCTCGCCAAAACCTTTGGCCTGTAACCACATATTCTCAAAACGAAAAGGTGTCGGGCCACACCGCACTCCCCCACTATCCAATAGGACAGGCCAATGATCCGAAACCGGACACTGTAATCAAGCCTGGAACATCTGGGAAAAATGCTCTTCCCAATCCCCTGTGACCAGGAATCTATCAATACAGGACATTGCCCGACCTTCGGACCAGGTATAACCCCCTCCCTGTAAGGCATATCGATCAACTCCATCCTATCAATAAAAGAGGAGAACGCCTTCATCGGCCCCGTCACCTGCCTGTAGGGGTGAGCAGCGGATATACTGATTCTCCAAAACCGAACCGAACCGAACCGCCGCATTTTGAACGGATGCGTGATGACGAGCGGACGGTTACGGATTGATTTTCTCAAATCCGCCAATTTGGCGGACGGATGGCGGATTTGAGATTTTTTGGCCGCAATCGAACCGCCAAACCGCCAAATCGCGAGCACTCCTAGTAATTTATAAGACTTTATATTTTCAATTTGTTTAAATATTACGTTTGTGTTTTCAATTGAAAAAGAGTTTAAATATTCTGTTGAAAAAAAGTTTTCAACTTGAATATATTTTTTGAATTGAAAAAAATAAACGTATTATTCATATATATTTTTTAGTTTTTAAATGTAACTCTAAAAATAATAAATAGAAAATATGATATATGCTGGTTACTTTTTGTTTTCAAAAACATATGTAGATGTAACAATACAGAGACATTCAATCTCTACTACTGCTCTGTTCATGTTTTTGGTGGTTTGAATTGTTATTATATTTTAAGAATCACAGATTGTAATACTTTATGGGGATGAATCATACTGTGATTGTAATATGTGGATGAGGCATGCAGTGATCGTGATATTCTAAAGTTTCAAACTTTTTTTCTTTGGATAAGGCATACAGTGATTGTAATACTTTTTTAAGTCATTGACTGTAATACTTTTTTTTTCTTTTTTTTGTTTGAGGAAGTGCACAAGTTGAATTATATTGAAAATTTATAAAATTTTAAACCGCCAAACCGATTCGCATCCATCGGCTAAACCGCCAATCCGCTCAATCCACATCCACCGGATTGGCGGACGGATGCGGATTGATTTTCTTCAATCCGCCAATCTGGCGGACGGATGGCGGATTGGAGGTTTCGTGACCGCAACCGACCCACGCCCACCCCTACCCGCGCCCACCCTTACCCGCCTGACCCCTGTTTTCTTTTCTAGACTCTGCACAACGTTGAAATCTCCACCTACACACCAAGGCCTCTCCAAGCAAAAAGCAACAGCCTATAACTCCTCTCAAAAAACCACCCACTCCGATCTCCTGACCAGCCCATACACCTCCGTAAATACCCAAAGAAAGTCATCATCCACACATCTGAACAGACAAGATAAGAAAAAACCTCCCACTTCTACCCCCTCCTGCACCACCACCCGATTATCCCAACACATAAGAACACCACCTGCTGCCCCTATAGCTGGTTGGAAGGCCCAATCCACATGCCAACCACCCCAGATATCCCTGACAACATCCACCCCCACACACTCCATTTTGGTTTCCTGAAGGCACATCACATCCGCTCTAG
Organism: Camellia sinensis; assembly: GCF_055761805.1. Lineage (NCBI taxonomy): Eukaryota > Viridiplantae > Streptophyta > Magnoliopsida > Ericales > Theaceae > Camellia > Camellia sinensis. The sequence continues at coordinate 86,557,658 of NC_138973.1, forward strand.
CACTCTTCAATAATGATCTAACCACTGCCCTCTTTCCTTTGTCATTTAAACCCCGCACATTCCAAATCAATAATTTCAAACGCATGGCAACAACAAAAATAATTTAAGACTAAAACCATGTTTAAAGACTAATTAAATAATTTAACCCATAAGATGACCCACGGGTGACCCATATGACCCATGTCAGCAAATATAAAATTACCAAAATACCCCTAACCTTAAAAATGATAGAAAACATAAAAATAATAATAAAACAAGACTCTAATAACACTAGAAACATAATTATAGAAGATTTTTATTAGTTTCTCTATGAAATCATGCCAATGTCCAAGTATCATCACTTCTCTGAATTTAGCTTTCCTTGAGCTTCTTATACTCTGCATCATTCTCCCTTGGTTGGAAAAAACTCAACCTCGAGTTTGAAGTGTTAGAGTATAAGAACTCACAATTTTTGAAATTGTATCCATGGCTTCACATTAAAATATTCAAGTTGACGCCGCCTTTTCTTCGTTGGAGATTGCAAAAAAAATAATAATGAGAGATTGATCTTTTCAATCATGTAACTAAATTTTTCTACAATAACAAAGTCAATTGACATAGAAATCAAATCTTTGAATTCATCCAAATCAGTTTTCATAAGGCTTTTTTCAATATTCCCAACGACTTCGATTCTATTCTTTTTAGCTTCTTTTCCTAGCTCAAGGTCATCTTTTCATTCATTATTGGCCACTTCATTGATTATGATTGGAGCAAATTCACTAGGTGACTTTGTAGGCACTACATCGGAGACCTCGGGTTGCAATATCATGACCTTTAAAGGCATAATAAGATCTGGAACAACAGCAGGATGCATTAATTCTTCACTCCTTACAGCTTGTGTGACATCTGAGTCTTCTATTTTGACCTCATCCTCTTCTCGGGTAACAATTAGATCTTCTTGGGGTGCTTTTAAATCATCAACAAGAGCCCTTTCACCCTCATTAACCTTGTCAATAATCACTTTGGCTTGATTTCCATTCTCTTCCTCCACTTGTAACTCTAACGGCTTAGAGCTTTGATGTCCAACAACATTCATTCCCTTTAATGGTTCATCAGAGGACTTAGGTACCAAGTTAGCCACCTCCAGGTGCATATTAGATGCAGGACTAGCAGTGGAACTTTTGAATGGTGTAGTTATCTTGGCACAAATATCACTCAATTCCTTACTTTCAACTTCTTGTGCTTCAAGGATGATACATGCAGTTTTGATTGGAGACATCTCAACCTTCATAATCTGATTATCCTGTATCTTGTGCAGATTTTGACCGTTCTTCTTCACTTGTAACCTCAATTGCACAAGGTTTTGGTTTTCACCAATAGGTTTTAGCTTTGGTGCAACTTCTTATGCATGCTCCATGCTATATCTTGATTGATGTGTTACTTCTTGCTTAATAATAGGCCTTAAACCATGTTTAAATCTAGCTAGTCTTTGGCGTGTGTCTTCCACAACTTGATTTCGCGTGTCAAGTGCCTCGAGTCTTTGCATATATTCTTCAAACACAGTATAGCCATGTCTTGAACTAACAAGTTGCTCAAGTGACCCTACAAGATTATTCGAAGGCATATACTTCCCCTGAAGCTTGACTTTCATCTCTTGCCATGTATTTATTGGTGGCAATTCCAATCTTCTTATATTTTCTCGATACCACCAAAGTTGTGCCAAACCTATAAGCTTCATCTTAGCAAATCTCGCGTTTCGATCACCCGTCCAATCATAGCAATCAAAATATTCCTCAATTGAAACAAGCCAATTAGAGAACACCATAGGATCATCCTTTCTTTCAAAATCCGGAACTTCTTTGTTACGGGGTATAACATATTGTGGCACATGGGATCTCCCACTTTGTACAAACAAAGGGCGAAATCTTAAGCTCTGATACCAAACTGATGCAAGACAAGTAGTGGATTTGCAAAATAGAGGCTATTTGACGGCCTAAACAATGTGTACTTTAGGATTTTAAGGGTTAAATTAAAGGTTATTAGGTAGGGGAAGGGAATAGGGTTGCTTTAGGGATGATTGGATGGGGTTTTGAGGTTGAAAAGTGCACTTTCAGAGAGCTGTGAATAGTAATCCGAGAATAGTAAATTACAACAAAAAAGAAGAAGATAGAAGAGAAGAAGATAGGCCTAGTCATCGCACCTAGATTCCATAGGCATCACACCTAAGGTTTGATTGTACCACACAATCCATAAAGAAGCTTCAAAGCTCTCAATTTATTTTCCAAAAACATCAACTCTATTAGTTATAAGTATTACATGGCTTTATATAGGACTAGGAGACTTTCTAAACCAACTAGAATAAAAAAAGGAAACTACTAAAATATCTTTGATTTCTAAAATTAATTTAAAACCAAAAAATAAACAAAAACAAAGACTAACTAAATAATTTGACCCACAAGACAACCTATGGGTGACCCATATGACCCATGTCAGCAGATATAAAATTACCAAAATACCCCTAACCTTAAAAATCATAGAAAACATAAAAATAATAATAAAATAAGACTAATAATACTAGAAACATAATTATAGAAGATTTCTATTAGTTTCTCTATGAAATCAAGCCAATATCCAAGTATCATCACTTCTTTGAATTTAGCATTCCTTGAACTTCTTATACTCTGCATCAACATTCTAATAAATACCCATTGGTGTAGAACCAGAAGACAAAACGGCACAAATACCACTCTAGGGTTTCTGAAAATTCTTTCAATCAATATTCTTATCAACAGTAATCATTCCCTTACAAGTTGCGGCCCTTGTGTTTTCATTCTCTCTCCTATCTCTCTTCTTTCTCCCTCTTGGTGTTACACCACCCACAGGTATGTCCTAGCATGAAACTAACAAAAATTCTAACTGGCAATAATAATAACAACAACAATTACAATAATAGTAATAATCGTCCTCCAAAAATTTGTCGCCCCCTTTCGAAAACACCCAACTCCATTTGAGAGAGAAGAGCCGTGAAAGTTCTGGTGTTGACCCTCAAATGCAGCTTCAACCTTTCATCATCAATTGACACATGCAAAGGGAGGCAAGAGCATAGGCTCCTCAAAGGTCATGGGCAGGGTAAAGGTCATCGATGTTGCAAATCATTTCGTTTCTAGAACTCAAGTCAAGAACCTTCTTAGTCTTTAGTTTTTCAGTGCTTGTAACTTCAAGATTTTAGCCACCTTATGCATAAATACTTCTGGTTGAGTTTGCACATATGCTTCATAGACATTGGTCCTAGCATCAACAGCTTACATGCGTATACAACTTCCATTCTTTTGGACCACAATATAAGATATGGATGCTGGAGCCAGTTTACAAGGGCACATTTTTTTTCTCCAGAGAGAATACAATATTACAAGCATGGATAACGATAGTCATAAATATTGGACAGAGTACACAATTTATTGTCATGGAGGAATTTCTAGATGATAAATATATATATATATATATATATTAAAAAACAGTGTATGAATAACAGCCTACATATAACAATGCTCCAAAATTAGTAAGTACAATTTTTAACCACTGTTATGGCCTTAATGTTAAGTGCATGAGGAGATTTAGACATAACCATGTTAACAGAAGTTGAGTTTAATAAAGAAGTGGGAACACATGTCGTATTGTTGCTGACACATAAATTTCAATAAGATGACCAACTATGAGCATTAAGATCACAAATTGTCTCAAAAACTTAAGTTGTTAGGAAATGGATCCAACAATGTATATTGAGTTATCTAACACTCCCCCCTCATCTGGAACTTGACTCACACGTGTAGAGGCAGATTAACTGAACCAAACAGGTGCACAATCTCACACAGCACAGAGCGCACAATAACAGACATAATGGGGGAACACGTATAACAGGACTTGAACTATGACAACCTGGAACCAGAGCTCCGATGTCATATTAAGATCATCAATTGTCCCAAAACCTTAAGCTGAAACATATCAAGCCATCTAACAATGAGGACTCTACAAAAGGAGGTCCACATTAAACAAGCATGTCCAACTTTCAAACTACTAAGGTCCAAAAAAAAGATTCTATTCAATATTCTAATGGATCATCAACTGCATGGAAGCCCCATAATTTATCTGGATTTTGCGACCTCACATTCAGACTGTATGGTTGATGGGAGAAGCAGCCTTAGACAGACGTGAAGATATTCAAATAGGCTCACAATATTGTAAAGCCAGCAAGATCCATGGCATGAAACATGTAGAAACTACAGCACCAATACACGTGATATGTGCAGGGATAACAATTCCATGAGTAGGCTCCAAATTAAAGATCATCTTCATTTAAAATGTAAAAAAGTTATGATCTAAAAGAGGCTCACTTCTAATAAAATCCAGTGCCCTTGATACAGCATGCTCTTCGTTATTTTGGACATGGAGTTGCTAAAGTAAATCATTCCAACTCCACTTCTAGTGAAGTAGCAAGGAAATCCAACTCTGCGGGCCTGAAGTGATTAATCAAGGGCTTAAATGCCCATTAATTGAATGAAATTTGCCATTATACTTCCTTATTTTTAACATGGAGATGCTAAGGTAAAGCAATCCAACCCCACATCAAGTAAAGTTGCATGGAAATCCAACTATACATGGCCAAAATGATGTGATCAAGGGCTTACAGGCCCATTATTAAACTAAGTTCATTTTATCTTCCATTAGTTGTCAGTTATTTCTTAATCTGAACTCGTTTTCCCTTTTCTTTGAAAGAAGTAATCAATTATATTGCGTTTGACAGTTTGAAAACTCAGTTCTAAAAAAACAATCAACTCCTCTAATCTAAGGATTGAGAGAGTTATAGGGTGATGATGAATTTTGAATAGAAAATAATCTTCTATTTGTGCTTTCCAATAGTTGTCTTAAATATGGGTAGGTCATTTACGAACAGGCTTCAAGGGTCCCACATCCTCTTCCAAATTATTTACTCCGTTTTCAATTATTGCAGGGAGTGGACCACGGGGGTGAGGGAGTATAATACATAGGCAGGAAATACTTTTAATCACTAAAGCTTTAAATTAGTAAAATGACATCTGCAGCTATGGAAAAGTACTCACTTGAAATCATATCCACTCCCTGGCTGCAGCACCTCTGGTGCCATCCTATAAACCAGAGAGAAATTAAAATCTCATACACACAAATAAGAAAAGATTTCTAAAGAGCTGGAGAGGTCGAAGAAGAAGAAGAAGAAGAAGAAGAAGAAGAAGAAGAAGACTTTCTCAATATAGCTTACCAGCAAGGAGTTCCTACAAAAGTATTTCTTGAGCGTTTTCTATCACCTCTGTCAAACATGCAAGCTGAAACACCAAAGTCAGCGACCTTTACCATCCCATTACTATCAAGAAGTATATTTCCAGCCTGCAACAACAAATGTTCAACAAACCAGATTGCAACCTAGCCAACCTAGGTGATTTAAAAGAAAAAATGAAAAATAAAAAGAGAAAAAAAGGGGGAGGGAGGAACAGATCTAATCACTGCAATAATGTGTATCTTTAGATTTTACAAACCTTAACATCGCGATGAATATGTCCATGTTGATGTAGGTACTCCAAAGCCTTGAGAGTTTCTTTGAGGATAGAACCAATGGCAGACTCTTCAAATCCATCTGAATATGCAATCTTCATGAGGTGTAGACAAGAACCCTCAGCCATGAATGGCATAACCACCCAAAGGTTTTGGTCAACGACAAATGAGCAATATGCACTAATTACATTGGGATGATCTATCAAACTCATTGTTTGTGCCTCCCTACGAATGTCATCCTGCAAAAAAGCACAGGGTTATGCATAAAAAACTAAAGAGAACCCATAATTCACTGGACTCATAACAAACGACCCATGACCAGTGTTACTGTATAGGTCATTTCTGCAAGACCTGAACTATTGACCATTTACACGCTACATTTATAAAGTCTGGCCTTCACAAACACAAAAGCATTTAACTAGCCTAATAATGAAGGAGGCAACAAGTAAAAACAATGAATAACGATGTTTTAAAACAAGAAAAATGCGAGACAGCATAGAATATCAGAATCCAAGCAGTTGAAATGTGTGGAACACAAGAATAATATGAATGCAGTGTACAATTGCAGATAAACTGCAGAATATCTGCAGAAGAATCAAGAATTCAGATCAGAAGAAAAACATGTTGATTATATAATTCATTTACAACATGAGGGGGAAAATGGATTCATCTATTAGTGTTATGGTTATTTAGAAAGGAACAACCCCCAAAATGCATTGAAGTGATTGTCTACCCAGTCATTATTACTCACAAGGCATCTTCTTCACAGAATTGAGGGTACAATCAGGAAGAAGTCCATGGTCAAAAAGTTGCAGATTTTGAAAGTCACCATCATGAAATCACTACAGAAATGGAATTCTCCATAAAGTAGAAATAGTCTAAAGACATAGTGGTAGTGATGCAGGACAACCCTATGAATAATTAAATCTAGAATTCTATAAGTTTTATGGTGGTTTAAAGTTAAAAATCAGTTGAATTTTTAGAGTTTCAATTAATGTATGGAATGAACTAGGTTTTGGATTGATAAAAATGGGGGAAAGCATATCAAAAAAGGGCTGTTTAGGAGCTGTGAACAGTAGCTCATGAACAGTAAACTGAAAAGAAAAGAAAGAAGAGAGGAAAAGAAATTGGAAGAAGCATAATTGCTGTATTAATTCTCTCAAAACTATTCTCTATTAAATTAGAAGCAATGCATGATTTTCTATAAACTTTAGAGACTTCCTCTTCCAACTAGGACTATGATTCCAAAATAAATAGGTAACTACTAAACTTTTGACTTCTAACACCCATCCAAGACCATATAAAACCCAAAATAAAAATTAAATATATAACTTGACCCATATGAGGGTCACCTCTACAAACCATGCCCAGCAAACCTAAAAATTACCAAAATACCCCTAACCTTAAAAACTTAAAGAAATTCATTTCAAATTAACCAGTAACATATTTAACCAAAAAAAAAAAAAAAAAACACAAATAGGACTCTAATAACACTACTAGCTTGAAACCATGCCACTTCTTTAACTTTGCTTCTTTTTTTTTTTTTGGCCCTTCTTATGGATTGCATCATTCTCCCCTAGTTAGAAAAAACTTGACCACAAGTTTTAAAGTGTTAAAGTATAGGAATCCATGAACTCTGCAATTGCATCCATGATTTCATATCAAAATCTTCAAGTTGATGTTGTTCTTTCTTATTTAGTGGAGGTAGCAATGAAAGCAAATGAATGTTTTCCTATTCCAAAGGAAATTTTTTTGGGAATGACAAAATCAATTGAATAGAAAATGAATCCTTTAATTGGAAGGGTTGCAAAATTCAGCCCATTCATTCCATTATCATTGGCCTTGCAATGCCCTGCTCATACTTGATTTGAATAGTCCAATTTGTATCAGCAGTTATGGATCCCAAACTCTAAATCTTTTCTTCAACCAAAATGTCAATGAACAATTCAACCTTGTAATCCTCTAGAATAAAATCAACACCTAGTAGCAATATTTTGGGCATATTATACTTGCTCACAGGTGTATTATATGTCGGAGGTTATGACAATTGTGACTCTGGCATAGAGTTCATATCATACTGGACATTATTCATAGGTGGAGACTCAATAGATGATTTTATCAGAAAATTCAAGCAACACATTGGTGAGCTTTAAAGAATATTTTGCTCAAAATCAGCCTCTGGTTGCTTTAATTCTTCAGTCTCTACAGCTTGTATTGCATCCAAATCCTTAATTTGACCTCTAGCCTCTTCTTGAGCAATTTGGGAATCCACTTGTAGGTCTTTTTCCTCATGAATGTAGCCCTTTTATCCTTAATAATCTGGTTTTCTTTCGTTTTGGGTAGGATTTGATTGTTTTCTTTCACTTGTGACTTCAATTGTGCAAGGTTATGATCACTGACAACAGACTTTGGTTTCGATGCTACTTATCTCCCACAATTTTGACGCTGCAATTCTCCCCTCGTGGTGAGCTTAAAATCAGCTTTAAGTCTAGTGCATGGTAACATTATTCCACATATTGTCTTTGAGTTTTAAGTGCCCCATATCTTTATGTATAATCCTCAAAAAAACTATTTCCATATTTTGAATTTACAAGTTGTCCACATGACTTTACATGATTAATTTGAAGGAATATACTTTTCTTGAAGCCTAGCTTTCAACTTTTGCCGTGTGTTTATTGGAGGCAATTTCAATCTTCTTATGGTGGTGTTTGGGAACCTAGGTTCCAAATTTTTTTCTCATTTTTTTCATTAAAAGACAAACTTTTTACAAAACCAAAAAAAACACATCCAAACAAAATATCACATCCAACCCTATAATCATTTCACTTTTTCTCTCACAAACATCACATCCAACCACATAAAAACCCAACTATCTTCCCAAACACCAAAAATTTTTTATCCAATAAAAACCTACAACTAAAAAAACCTACATAAAAACCCACTTCCCAAACACCATCTATATCTTTCTTCAACACAATACCACCAAAGTTGTGACAAACCTACAAGTTTCAACTTAGCAAATCTTGTTTTCCGATCATCTATCCAATCATAGCAATCAAAAAATTCCTCAATTAAAGCAAGCCAATTGGAGACACCATGGGACAATCATGTCCTTCAAAATCTGAAACTTCTATCTCGCAACATGTGATATATTGTGACTTATAGGATCTCCCACTTTGTAGAGATGTAGTGGCGAAACTTAAGCTCTGATACTAAAAATGATGCAGGATAGTACTGTGAATAATTAAATCTAGAATTCTAGAGTTTTTATTGTGGTTAAAGCCAAAAATTTGTAGGAATTTTAGGATTTGAATTAACGTATGGAATGAACTAGGTTTAGGATTGATAAAAATGAGAAAAAGGAGATCAAAACACGGCTGTGAATAGTAGCTCATGAATAGTAAACTGAAAAGAAAAGAAAGAAAAAGAAAAAGCCTAGGCATTGCACCTAGATTCCATAAGCCTCAGACCTATGTTTGATTACATCACACAATCTCCAAAGAACTATAATTGTTGTATTAATTCTCTCAACACTATTTACGATTGAATTAGAAGCATTACTTGACTTCATCTAAACTTTAGAGATTTTTTTTACCAAATAGGACTATGATTCTAAAATAGGTAATTACTAAACTTTTGACTTCTAAAACCTATGTAAGACCAAATAAAACCTATAAATAAAAATAAAATACATAACTTGACCCATATGACAACCCACGGGAGACCCTTAAAACCCATATCTAACAAATCCAAAGTTATCAAAATACCCTTAACCTTAAATATTAAAGAAATGCATTTAAAACTTCCCAGTAAATTTAACCCAAAACAAACACAAACATTTTTTTAAAATTTTTTTTGCTACCTGGTTATGCCAGCTGAGTCAACCTGCAATTGACTAGTTTGACCTGTGAAAGTTTGAAACATCCATCGAAATGTGTCATTGGCTAGTCGGAATCCAAGACTATGATCTTAATGTGTCAATGGCTGTCCTAATTCCAACAATTATGATCTTAGATCCAAGCTGGTCACTTAGGCCGAGTGACCAGCTAGAACTCAAACGAAAGCCAACAAAGATATGAGAAGAAAGAAGTGTGCAAAGACCAATTTTTGTGTGTGTATGTTTGAATCTCTCTCCTTCAATTACAAAAACCACGGGTTAGTTAATGTAGTTTAGAGTTCTCTAATTTGCATCAACATAATTCATATCTATAAACCTAATATTGCATCACTAGTCCATTGAATGGGAACAGATTAGAGGTCTCATAATAGCAAAATGTTGGTACAATAATGATAGAGAAGTATCATATACACTGAAAATGGGTGAAAAGTATAGTAAACAATTGTGTTATACATATTGTACTTGTGACAATCAATGGTGATGTGGGCAGACATAGACCTTTAAAAAATCATGGAAGGCACTGACATGGCACAAGACCACCGAAGGTGAAGTGCGAGAGAACTAAGGTAGCCTTAGAGTGAAGAGAAAGAATGGAAATGAAGATGAGCCTATAATATGTGGAAGAGCTACATTTTGTATGGAAGGGCCCTTCTTTTATAAGAGTTTTGGGTCATGGAGGCCAGCTTACCCTCAATATTGTATCAATGAGCTGTAGTGAGTAGGTATCATACACACTTCGAGGAGCTACAGTAGCTATGTGTGATACACCGTACGAGGTGTTACATGCCTTGGTTAAAGTATAATATTGTAGATGTGTCTCTCATATAAGACTGGTTGAAGTAGAGCAAGCTTGAGGGGATGATTCGGGCAACTTTGATAATCGCTTAGATCTAGTTGCCAACCTAGAAGTCCTTGGTAATCTCACATGGGGTTGTTAGACCATCACTAGTCTCAAAAACTTAGGGTGTGTTTGGTTTGTGTTTGTAGAGTAGTTTTTGAGATAAAAAGTATGAAAACTTGTTTGATTTGCCTTTTTTTAGAAATGGTTTTGGAAAATTATTTTGGGAAGAGAGTTTTAAAAAAAGTGATTGATTTGATGTGTATGAGAGAGTGAGTGATTTTGGAAAGTAGGTAACCAAACAAAATTTTGAGATTTTTTTTGAAAAATTTTATTTGGTTTGATTACTCTTGAAAATTTGTTTGTAAAAAATTTTTCTCAAAAATTTTTCTGAAAAACAAACCAAACAAGGCCTTAGGCTCTCCAGCACCCTTTTTCAAGTGTAACCCTGTCTTGCATGTGAAGATGCAATCATCCAAACACAGAGAGAAATAGAATGCAATGGAAAAGAAAAATGCAAACAAAAAGACTTGAACTTAAGACCTCCCCCAACCTAAGCTTTGTTGTCATGTTAGCTCATGACTAATTCTAAAAGTCTAAGCTATTAGGAAATGGACCCAACTATATTTATTAAGCTCTCCAACAAAGGTCATAGATTGCTGGGGCATCTTATGACTTAGGCAACCCAAGTGGATTACAGGCCCTGCTCTAAACCTAGGTAGGGGTGATAGAGCCATGGTGCAAGGTCGAAGTCAAGCAGGGCCTTGGCAAGTCCAGGCAAGGCAAAATGGTTGTTTAGTGGTCGGTGTACATAGAACCTAAGCAAGACTTGGGGCAAGACAAGGCAAGGTGGATGAGCCGTATAGCAAATGAGGTGAGGCAAGCATTGAGGCTATGCAAGGTGCCTTGTCCAAGTGAGGTGCCTAGGCGAGGAGAGGCCATGACATGAGGCAAGGCTCATGCCTTTGTGATGTGGATACAACCTGTTAAGTTTTTGTAATTAGCAATCTTGTTGGATAAAACTCCATTCAGTTGTATTTTTATTCACTCTATTGTATCTATGAATTATGAGAGTTTAGATGCGAATCCAACCTGAGTTATGCCTGAGTAGAGGAGTTTGTGTTGACATTCCGTATCTTGTTTTGAGCATTCCTTGTTTACCACTTCGCTGACTAAGTACGGGCCTGGGACAGTGCCCAGGTAGGGTCGAAGGGCAGCACCCCGAAGCCAAGAAGAAGTCAAACTAGTTTAACCACTTGAGCGGTCTTTTGTGCACTCAGGCAGTAAAGTGGTTCATCCGGTATCTTTGTCTGCGTTCTGAACTTCTAGAAGATAGGTTTTACCGCTTGAGCGGTGGATGTTGTGCTCGAACAGTTGGCCTATATTGCCTTTAGTTACACAGCTCGAGCGGTCTTCACGGCTCAATTTAGTATAAAGTGCGCTATTTGCTATTTTTAGGGTGGAACCTGTTCAGATTCTTAGAGATGAAGAGAAAACAAAGTGTTCTATATTAGAGAGTGTTTATATATTGTTTTCCTTGATGATTTGAGGGTGATCGATTGATCAACGAGCTTCATATTGACTATCATCAAGGGTTGTTTTGTTCTTTCATTAAAAGAAAGAGGTGTTTATCGGTGGATTCTGAAAAACTTGGGCCTAAATCTTTGGTAGATTTCGGAATGGCTCATCGTCGTAGATTCGATATCGGCATTGTAGATTTAACGTTGGGCAAAGCAATTTCGTAGTAAAGAAAATGGTGGAAGAGGCACATCAGGTTTGGTTCAATTCGGGCGTGGATTCGCTAGGTAATTGAGGGTTCTCGTTTGTAGTTTTTTTTTGTCTTCTTAGTGGATTGTTTTATAACTTTGGCCCGTGATTTTTTATCACAATTGGAGGAGTTCAATAGTGATTTTTTTCATATTAAATTGTTGTGTCGATTTGTTGTTGATTGTTTGATTGGAATTATTATTTATTGTTTAAAACTGAATCATAATCACAAATCAATATCTCAGGGATTTTTAGAATTTTCACAACCCTTTCTAGATGATAAAGTGGCAGTACATGTGGGTTCAGATACCTACACTACTTAACTCGGGTTTCTCCTCGGGCCTTTTCAGGTTATAAAACATTCTTCCATTCTGCGCATGCAATAACACAACATTTTGACAAATTAAAAGCTTTTAAAATCAAATATGGGTGATAAAAGTTCGATGGCGCATTCGATCAGTGGATTTTACTAGTTGAGCAATAAGAACATATCATCTTAGTGACAGCAATGAACCTACATAGATAGCTTTTCGTAATACTACTGCTTCCAAGTTCCATACCAAATGAGTGGCCTTTTGCCATCACATTGATTTATATTGCACTTGGAAACACATTCAGTGTTCTCACAATCTCAACTCCAAATGACAAAAGGTTAATGATTTGACCCAAAAATCTACTCTGCTACCAAATGCTCGTTACTAACTAACTCAATGCCACCTTAAAGTTAACACAAAGAGTTCAGCAAATTCAACAATCCAACGCAGCAATTAAAGCTACACGAACTCAGAATCTACTAGAACAATAAAAAATGAGAGATTTTATCAAATTCGGGATCTCAATTCTCACTTTGTTTAGTCTTCCTCGATCAAAACAATCAAATGAAAACCACAACACAAGATCACAAACTCAAAAACTGAAATCCAACCACTGTTCCCAATCCAATCTCAATCAAAAAACCTCATCTCAGAATCTCACTAATTCAACTTGCATAAATTCAATCCAATCCAATTCAATTCAACAAAATGAGTGAAGAAGATAAGAAGACGAACCAGATTGCTGTTGCAGCGATCGAGATCCAAACACTTGACGGCTACAACTTGATTGAAAGGAATATAGATCGCTCTATGCACGGTCGCACTCGCACCATGACCGACCTCTTCCAGAAGCTTGTAATCCTTCGGATTCACCGAGTAACTCTTCCCAACACTTCCCATACCTGGAGAATCGCTCTGAAAACCACCGAACGATGATCGGAAAACAGCTTCGGAAAGCCGTCACAAACCGCTATGTAGCATGGACTGCCATGGACTGCCTGTGTCGTATTGGCATTTTCTTTTTTTCTTTTTTCTTTTCTTTTTCATCCGATTACTTTAGCTACTTTAAGATACTTTTGATTTTTTTTAATTTTTTTTAAAAAGAAAATTGATGATAAATCTAATATAAATAAGGCATAAAGCATTAGGTTCCGTAAATATATATATATATATATATATATATATATATATATTTTGTTAGTAAGAGGTCCATTTGTGAGATAGTTTGGTGATAAGTCTTTTATTTGTTTTGAAAGATATTTTATTTATAATTTTACCCCTTAATTTATCTGTTGATTTTTTTTTTTGTCTGATGACTTTCTTTTGACTATTTGTTCAAATTTGTATTTATCTATTCAAAGTTTTTAGACTATTTGTTCAAATTTATATTTATTTGTTGAATTTTTATGCCTTATATGTTAATTTTTTCCCTATTTGTTCAAATTTTGTGGGTTTCTCTCTCTATCTGTTCAAATTTTGTGGGTTTCTCTCTCTAATTTTCCCTATCTGTTGAAATTCTTGTGCTAATTTTTCTTATCTATTGGAGATGAACATCAAGTGCCATTTCATTAAGTTTTTGCTAGATTTTGGTTTTACAACGATTAGCATAATCTGTTCTATACATTTCTAAATATTCTTTTTTCATTTGGCTAGGCCGCGATTTCGTGGGGATTTCGTGCTCATCAAAGTCTGGTTATATACGGGAGAGAAATAATATGTTTCTTGCGTTCCCAAAAAGCATTTGGAACATTACTGCAAATTTCGGTTTGAAATTCTTTTTCAAGTATTTTGATTTTATTCTGTAAAGAGGATTATTGTAACATTTGTTCTGTTGTAAGAAAATGAATTTTGTTTGAAGAAATTTAATTTGTTTCTCCTTAAAGCTGACTAGATCTTCAATTTGATCTAATTCCTTAGTATAAGGTTCTGTAATAAATTCCCAAATAAGAGGTTGATTACTGATGGTTGTGTTAATACCTATGGGGTCTATTTTTGTGATGAGCATAAGTAAACACAAAATGGTGTTCTCAGAATAATAGTTTGGGACATGTTTCGAATGAGGGCAAATGAGGTTAGAAGACAAATGCCCTGGTTACAGATTAAAACTTCTGGAAGTTTATACCTAATTTGCATCGAATTACCACTTGCACTGGTTAAAAATTGAGTGGTTTTCTAGAAATATTTGGTAAAAACCAAACCTTCTTGTATACAATTCATGTCACTGCCACTATCAACTAAGGCTACTGTATCTTTTATCATAAAATATGATTTTATAATAAACGTAATTTTGATATACCATTTTTGGAAAGTAACTTGATTCATAATCATCAAGTATTGATTATCAGTTTGTTCTTTACTGGATTTTTTTTCTGTTGCAAGACCTTTATCTTTGGTTGAGTATTTCTGTTGAAGCTGAGTATTAATTTTCTTGATATCAGCTATGATGGAAAGATTTCTTGTTTAAAGATGTTTAACCTCTGTTTTTAAAACATTAATTTCCATTTTTAAGTCCTGGATAGTTACTGGTTTTTCAATGGTTGAAAAGTTCTGAAGACGTTTTAATACTTCTTTCATACTATAATGTTCTACAGGGAGAACTTCTTCTTTTTTTTTTATTTATTTTGATAACACATTTCTAAAAATTTTAACTTCATTTATGGATCTTTTATCTGATCGACCATGCTTAACATGGTCTACTGGTCATCTGTTAGGACGTTAAGACTAGGTCCTTCTATGTCTAATCCGTTCATTTCAACTATTGCTTTCCAATAGTTGGTTTCGGTTAAAGGATTTATTTTGGATGTTTTATAGGAACAAAGGTCTGGAAAGTCGGATTCTTGTTCTGACTCAGAGGGAGAGTAAAGTTCAGCTAATCTGTCGTCTGAACTTGTTTCTGTTTCGTCTTCAGAAAGAGCTTGAAGAATCTGTTGTTAGAGATGAACATCAAGTACCATTTCATTAAGTTTTTGCTGGATTTTGGTTCTACAGCGATTAGCATAATGACCTATTTGTCCACATTTATAACAAGTTATTGTGGGTTTATCTTTCTTTTTATACAAGGATTTTTTCTGTTTGCCTTTATATGTTTTTTGAGGTTGATTTGTCTGGTAACTTTGTTTTGGAGTTTTATATTTTCTAGATTGTTTGGAATAGTGTTTCTGAGCTTTTCCAAATTTTGGTTTCCTATGTTTGGAAGGATACTGAATTTTTGTTTCATAAGCAAACTGATTACAAAATTCACCTAATTCTTTCTTTCTTGTTAAATTTTGTCATTTTATTTGATACTGGAGTTTAAGTTCATTGCATAATGCAAGACCTTCTTCGGTAATAATTTTTATGAGTTAACCATAGGTATAATCTCCATAGGGTATAGACATCCTATTGTGTCTATCCCTAAGTTTTTTTTTCTGATTCTTTCAGCAAAAAGGTTAGAAAGCCCATTAATAAATTTGGCTTTTCAATGTTCGCTATTAGCGTCTGATCTCTTCATGATTTTCATCAGGAAAACATCTTTATACCATCTAAAATGGGTTAAAGATGGGCATCTAAGATTCTGTAAAAGCTCGTGACTTCTATCATTGGCGGCTACATCAGATCCTATAAAATGATGTATAATAGTATGGACAAGAGTATAAACAACATCTTCCTTACGAGTAGCTGTCCCTGTTATGGGATCTGTATCAATTTTAAAAGAATTTAAAATTTTATTCTGTTGGATGTGTGTAAGAATATTATCCCACCATCCTTTGAGGACACTAGTAAAGCCATTTACGATAAATCTGGCAGTTTGCTGCTCTGTGTTATCATTCTGTGTACACACAGTTGCATACATCAAAAGTTAATGTATGAATTCAAAGAGCTGGTAATCGATATAACCATCTATATTCCATTCATAAATGATTTTTCCATGATAGGTTTTTTGAGAATACATGAAGTTTTCTTCACAAAGAATATCTTGTGGAGTAGGTCGTGGGTAATAGTACCTACTTGGTCCTGTTAATGCCATTATGTTTGTGTTTTTGGTGTAATTAATTTTATTTATTGATGGCATATTTATATCCTGAAAATTATTCTGGATTTCTAAGATTTGTGAGGGTGATAATTCAGTATCACTTTCTTCTTGATTATATGGAGTTTGTTGTCTGGACAACATATTAATTTGAGAGGATGATCCTATCTTAATATCTTTGATTTTCTGGATTAGGGTGTCCATGAATTCATTATCTTGTTTATGACTTAAGATTAAACTTAGTCATTTCTAATACTGGCTTTACATTAACTGGTAAGATAGGTTCAACCTTAAGATGGTTTTTATAATTGTCTTTAATATTTGTGACAATTTCTTCAATTCTGGTTAATTGTTTTCCTACTGTTTGACAGTGGAGATTGGTATAATTGTTCTGTTTTATGACTGTAAGGCTTCCTGGATTCATACACTCCATGAGGTATTTGGTTTTCTAATACTTGGATCCCTTGAACAACTGGATCGATAGGGTTATCTGGTAATGTATTACTTGGTGGCCTAGATGGTATTCCTTGTAATACAAATTCAATGGGTTCTGATGTTGACTGTCTAGATGACTCGGGTAGATCTACTTTATAAGCGAGAGCAGTTCTAAAACTGGTATTAGACATGCTTCTAGATAAGGGTCTGGAAGGTCGGTTAAAGGTGAGGTATTCATTACCTCCTTGAGTTTGGACAACATCATCAATAGTTTGCCTGATAATTGGTCTAACTGGTACATCATTTGGAATTTGCCATCATTCTCGAAAAGTAATGTTTTGCCAAGGTATCATCTTAGGCACAACTACTTGACTACTGAAGAGGTTTGTGTCAATTAGAACTGTATGTTCTAATTCACTTTGTTTTCTAGTATAAGGATTCAAGGTGGTTAACACTTTTAAGTGAATCCTAGAAATTACTGTATAAGGTGGTGATCCTGGTAAATATTGATAACCACGTGACAGAACTCTAAGTTCTAGGACTTTTGACAAGTTGGGGTCAATAAGTGCTATACTTAGATTTGGGTATATGTTGAAATATACTGGACCATGAGAGAGGCTAGTTTTTATGGCTCCCATAAGTGATGCTTTCCAATCTAAACATCTCCCATCTCTCAGGGTACACTGGATACTGGTATTTTGCCCAAGCAAGGTCAAAGGCTTGAAAGCTATTTGAGCAAGTCCTATATGGACATACTTATACTTCTGTAAGAATGGGTATAAGTCCTACATGTGAAAGAGATACATTATGTCATCATCATTCTATATAGGTACAACATGTTCAAAAGTTTTGATTATTTTTCTGCTGGTAAAGTCAAAGGTTTCTATTTTATAGATAGTATCTGGTTTGACTTTCGGGATAGTCCATTTATCTAAGGCTTCCCTTACATCCTGATAAGTGACTAACTCGGCTACTTCTGATATAGAAGCAACTGTATTGGCTACTTGTAATGATTGTACCTTCCAGAAGCTTATAATCCTTCGGATTCACCGAGTATCTCTTTTCAACACTTCCCATACCTGGAAAATTGCTCTGAAAACCACCGAATGATGATCGGAAAACAGCTTCGGAAAAGCAGTCACAAACTGCTATGTAGCATGGATTGCCATGGACTGGCTCCTAGTGTGTCGAATTAGCATTTTCTCATTTTTTTTATTATTTTTCCTTCATCCAATTACTTTAGCTACATTAAGATTATTATATATTTTTTTTATAGAAAATTGATGATAAATCTAATTTAAATAGGGAATAAGGCATTAGGTTCTGTAAATATTTTTTTTTTGTTAGTGAGAGGTCTATTTGTGAAATAGTTTGGTGAGAAGTCTTTTGTTTGTTTTAAAAGATATTTTATTTATAATTTTACCTCTTAATTTATCTGCTGGTTTTTTTATCTGATGACTTTCTTTTGACTCCTTGTTCAAATTTATATCTATTTATTCAAAGTTTTTAGACTATCTGTTCAAATTTATATTTATCTGTTAAATTTTTTTGCTTTATATGTTAATTTTTTTCCCTATTTATTCAAATTTTATGGGTTTCTCTCTCTATCTGTTCAAATTCTGTTGGCTCCTCTATCTAATTTTCCCTATCTGTTGAAATTCTTATGCTAATTTTTATTATCTATTGAAATCTATTTTTTTCTATTCAATTTTTGGAATGAACAAATTGTTGGTATAATCTAACCCTAGTCAATTTTTTATCTATTGAAAATCTAGCAGATGATCAACGAAGCAACACACTACACAAATTTTTACAAATATGTTTAAATTAACACAGATATATATAGAGACAAAATCTTTTTTTTATCTGTTACAATCAACAACAAGAACAAAAAAAAAATCATATCATCATCATCATCAACAATAACACAAATCAATAACAACAGCAACAACAAAAAAAAAAAAAAAATTGGATTTTGTTTGTCTAACAACAACAAGAAGCACTGATCTAAGGATTTTTGCCCCAGATTTGAATAGATCTGCTTAAAAAAATTGTTTTCCTTGGGTTTTTCATAGCTACCATGGAGCATAGCATATCAAAATCCACCACCAAAAAATGGACTTTACACCAACAAAAGAAGAAGAAGAAAAGTGATTGTAATTTTTACAGATATTTGGAAACCCTAGATAGAAATAGAGATGAGAGAGACCCATGAAACCCTATGCAGAGATATATATATATAGAGAGAGAGAGAAACCAATGGAAGATGAAGCACCGTAGGGGGAAATCAAAGGGCCAGTTGAGAATCTCCTTGGCAATAATGGATTTGAGCTGGGCTTGTGTATGGTTGCTGCCGATCTAGCGCATTAAGATGCCTAGCTTTGACGGAGCAATCTTGCCGTCGCCATCAGTCTCGAAGAGCATGAATGTCTTGGTCACTGCTCAAATCTTTCTCATCGGAGAATCGGTTATCATCGTCGTCGAATGTTGCATTTCCCAATACGATTGAAGAAGTTCACTAGAGAAAAACCTGAGAGATAAGAGAGAAGATAGAGAGAGAGGAAGTGGAAGACGATGGTGTCGCTAATCTTGGCTCTCTGTTGTCAATTGGGGAAGTGTAACAACCCTCATACTGTTTACCGATTAATGACTGATTGATTACCGATAACCATCGATTACTGTTAAACTGAATTGATTATGACTGATAATTGAACTGAATTGACTGAGTATGTACGTTTGAATTGAATTATATCTGTCGATTGTTTAATTGATCTGTTCGTATTTTAGTGTTTAAACTGCTAATTGAAGGCCTTATCGGCGGCCGAATCTGGAATTGATTAATGTTTTATGATCGTCATAATTAATGTGATTTTATGGTATAATTATTTGGAAACTGATTAGGTATGATTAAATTAGATTAAATATTGATAAAATACAGAGTTGGCCTTAATTACAACCTTGCCCTTGAGTGGGCCACTACCTATACACTTTTGAGTTCATTATACTTGAGCCAAAAACGTTTACCTCAGCCTTCTTCCTTGCCTTGCCGACTAGAGAGAGACTAGAGGAGAGAATTGAGTTCATTTTGTTGAATTGGCTTGAATTGCTTGGTGTATTGCTTGCTAATTGAAGGGTGGATTGCTAGATTAAACACCCTTGGGCTTTGATTTCTTAAAATTGAGCTTTGAAACATGTTATTCTATGTGTTTATAAATGTTTTCCAGAAAATGGGCCCAAGAGGATCGGTTTTGATGCTTTTGAACTTGGTTTTTGGCTTGGAGGTGCAATCTGGAATTTCCAGATTTTGCATTTCTGCTCGAGCGGGGAAATCGCCGCTCGAGCGTGGAATCCGAGCATCCAGTATCTCTGCACTGTTTTACAGTCCGCTCGAGCGGAGGATTGGGCGCTCGAGCGGAGTCATGTCTCAAGCTCGAACGGGCGTCGAGCGGAGATTTCACCCATCCAGTACTTTTACAGTACGCTCGAGCGGGAAAGTTTACGCTCGAGCGTGTACCTTTGTTGCATGTCCGCTCGAGCGGGGAAACATGCGCTCGAGCGGGACTTTGTTTTTCTGAAAACTCCGAGACTGTTTTCTGATCACATCTTTGCATCCTCATCCCATTCTAGGCATTCTTAGACCTAGTTTAAGGCATTTTGTTGAGGATATAGATGTAGAGCACACTGAGGCATTAGGGATTAAATTATGATCTTTCCCAGCTGTGTAGCTTAGTGTGTGTTCAACCTGTGAACTGTGTAGGGCTGGCGACTGGGGAGACACGCTCTAGCATACTGTAGCCCAAACTCTGTGAGTAACAACTGTGTAAAGATATGTTCAAAATGATTATTTTCTGAACAATTGAACTGTATTGCTTTCTGAACTGTTACTGTTAATTGAATGAATGTATGTCCTCTATTCTGAACTGTATTGTGGCATCCTTAGCAACTACTGTTACTGACTGTTACTGTTATAGAGATCTCTGTCGGTTCCCTCGTGGAACCACTACTGTTTACTGATTGATGGCCATCAATACTGTTCGGTCTTTAAGGCTTACTGTTTACTGCTATGCTAATGGATGTACTACATATGATTGAATAACTGTTCTGACTGAAATACTGATTTAATGGACTGTTTTCATTACTGTAAGGACATTTCATTCATAACCCCTTTACGCATTATGTTATTCACTGGGCTTTAGCTCACTGTTTATATATATATATGTAGGTGCTCAGCCACCAGATCGGAGCTAGGAGCGTGGGTTAGACTCCAGTTTTGTCAAGCCAGCCTATGTGCCTCACTGCGAGGTTCCGAGCCTATCGTGTTAAGGCTTAGGGGTGTTTTACAATTTCCCCTTCTGTACCGTCTACTGTTCTGTATAGACTGAATGTTTACTGTACCGTTATCAAGGGATTAAGTCCCTGTACTGTGTGACTGTAAATTTTGTATAGACTGTACTGTTTGTATATGTGAATGCATGAAAAATCTTTTTGGCATACAGACTGACACAGCTCAATGGACATTATTCATTTACTGTATTGGCTTCCGCCAGGCCCTGTACTCTGTTTTACTATACTACTGTTCTGCAGGCCTTCGGTAATCTCGGATTACTGGCCGGTTACGGTGCTAAACCCATAGGGCCGGGTTTGGGTCGTGACAGGAAAACAACAGTGGTGGTGGTCAGGTCAGTGATGATGAAGTAGTTGGAATTAGAAGGTAGATCTATGCAGATAGAGAGACAAAGAGAGAAAAAAAGAAACAAAGGAGGGAGAGAGAAAAAGAGGGGACTGAGATTTTTGGTTCATTAGGGTTTGAAGTTGAGAATAGATAGAGAGTATGCATATATCTGTATGTGGGTATTTTTATCATTTTGACTAAACATGTCCTTATTGACAAAGTATTTCAGCGTTTGGTCCTTTAACCAAACTAAATTGAGATTTGGATTTATAGACCGAGTGCCTTTTTATTATAGATCCATGCGCCTTTTGTTTAAGTCCACAAGGACAATATATCTATTAGACCAAATTAGCAACAAGGAACATAGATGTCAATCTGTCTAAAACCACTAAACTCCCATTTGTCTCAAACATCTTTTCTCTCTTTTCTTTATCTTCTTGTTGTTGTTGTTCTTTTTCTTCTATCTTTTGCTACGTCTCATTTTGAGCTCTCTCACTTTGTTGTCAATGGTGGACTCACTGATGCCAAAGTTTCGTACATCAAGCAAAGAACACTCATATAGTACATAAACGAGTTAAGAGACAGAGAAAAGTTTGTGATCGTTGACCTATCTCTGGTCTTCTAAAACCCTTATCTCTGATCCACCACCGAGTTATCTGACTCATCATCATCTTCATTTCTCTCTCTCTCTCTCTCTCTCTCTCTCTCTCATACACACACACACACACATACACATACACACATCTATGGCTGCTAAGGTTGAATATAGGTACTTTGTTGGCAGGCATGCATGGGCCACCAACGACTATGCCCTTGGGAAGACCTTCTCTCAATTCGATGAAATTCTTAAATCGAAGGTCCATTTGTCGTCCCACGTCACGGAGATCGGATTAAAACCAATTCAGCTTTATTGACTTCTAATTGTTCTCTGTTATTACTACTCCTATTTAATTTTAGGTGTTGATATGTTTTCTCTGTTAACTCTTTCTATATATGTTACTTTTATTGATCCCCTTAAACAGTAATTTCATCTTCTTCTTTTATTAAAAGATAAAGATCGATCGATCAATTTTGAGTTTGAGTTTTAGTTTCAGTTTCAATTCTAATTTTGTATCTACTTTGATTTTATCTATTTGTATGTTGTATATTTTTTTTTAGATCTGATTGATTTATGTTTGATTTGGTTTTTAGATCATCAATGATCGCAAGACTGGTAGATCAAGGGGGTTTGGATTTGTGACACTCAAGGATTACTAGTCGATGAGGAGCGCCATCGATAAGATGAATGACAAGGACCTTAACATTCGTAACATTACCATCAATAAGGCCCCAATTCATGTTTCTCCTTAATTTCCTCCGTTAACAATCACACCCTTTGTCATCTCTCAATTTGTTTAATTTGGACAAATAGATTCAATTTGGGCAGATTTAGTTTGTTTAATTTGAATAGATAGATTCAAGCGTAGTTTATTTAATTTGGATAGTTAGATTCGATTTGGACATATTCAGTTTGTTTAATTTGGACAGATAGATTCAATTTGGATATATAAGGAAAAAATAGTAACACAGATAGGTTAACATAATTTGGATAGACATGTTCAAAAAATCAAACAAATAAAATAAAAAAATGAATAGATAGGTTCAAAAAATTGAACAGATAAAAAAAAAAAATTGAACAAATAGGTTAAAATAATATGGACAGATAGGTTCAAAAAATTGAACAGATAAAATAAAATTTTGAACAGATAGGTGGTTTTTATGAAACTAAATATGTTAATAGACTTTTGATCAACAAATTCAAGAAAATGGTCCTTATGTCCACCAAAGATTCATCGCTTGTCCTCAGTGACTTATAGGGTTGGTAACCTAGATTTATCATGGATTGTCCACACACACACACACACACACACACACACAAATCCAAAAAATAGCAAATCACAAGTGATAATTTGAAGTTAGTTTTTGGTGTTTATTTTCATTAAATTATTCTAAAAAAATATTGATAAAAACTCAACCAAAGAGAATGAGTGTTTGTCTATAAACCAAATCCAACCCACCTCCGTATACCAAAAAATATAAAATGGGATGGAGAAAGAGAATTACTTTCCAATGCACTGCATAGGGTCTGAACTCATAACCTACATTATGAGGTTTTGAGAGTATACCAGTTAGGGGTAGACAAATCTCAGGTCGGACCAAGTTTAGGTTGGACTTACACTACATAATAAGACGATATGTGTCATCCCAAATTCAATCTGACCTGACATCGAGCCTAATCTAACCATTTCAAAGCCAACCCTATAACAAAGATAATTCAAATTTCAAGCCTACCTATTTAACCCAATAGATATAAGTTATTAATTTTTTATTTTTGTCTTTAATGAATATTACATTATTTAGATTATTTTATTTATTATTTGAATTTGAAATGTTGACAAAATTCAATAATAAAATAAATATGATTTTTAACAAATATTTTAATTCAAGTCCTAAAAATAAGTGTATATAAACTTTTTTTGTCTTTTAATTTTTTTCTATTTTATTTTATAATTAAAATATTGTAAAATTACAATTAATATTATATAAATGATTGGGATGGCCGGGTTAGAACTCTTCATTCCAAGCCTAGTTTGAATATTAAATGGGTACAAAATCTTTGTTTAGACTAACCCTATGAGCAAATTTTTGTTGTAAGCTCTAAAAATATCGAACTCAGGTGGTCAAGTTGGGCGGACCATCGGGCCGATGGTCAGCACAAGGCCATGAGTTTATTCCTAATTTTGATTGCTTTCTATATTTAGAGAAAAACTATTGGGTAAATTATACTTTGCTCTCTATATGTTTTATCATTTTCTTAGTTTGACCCTTCATATTTTAAATTTTTGTCAATTTACTTTTAAAATTAACTTTTGTTCAAAATTAGACAGAAAATACCATGTTGATTGCCACGTGACATAAACAAAAAATTTATTATATTTAGATTTAAGTTTGAGTTATAGGTGTAGGTTGAATATAATAATATACTTCATGTCTTGCAGTTGTTAATGTGATGCTTTCTATGTAATTTTGGACAAAAGTTAGTTTTAAAAGTAAACTAGAAAAAATTTGAAATGTGAAGAGCCAAAGTGAGGGGGGAAAAACCCTATAAGGACCAAAGTAAGAAAAAGAAAAAAAAAAAAAACCTTTAAGAACTACAGTGAGAAAATGGTAAAACATAATGGGGCAAAGTATAATTTACCTAAAACAAATCATTGCAATGGTGATATCATGTTGTCAATGAGAAGTGGTATCAATGGATGGTGAATTTGTCTTACACTAATTGAAAAGCAAGATAAGCTTCAAATTCCTTGAACCTTACATAACAAACAAGGCCACTCTTTGCTTCCTGACCTGATTATTGGTAGGGAGAACGTTTCGACAGTCAAGTTAGTACTTTATATGGTAATAAGAAATAATATTTAAATAGGCGTTGTTTGCGTACCTGGATTGTTACTTTCCCCCATTTATTTTTACTACAATCTTTCTTATATTTTTTGGTGCTGATGTTGTCATTATGTCAAGTAGCGTCATTTTAATGCTTGCCATTTCATTCGATTTTATCCACTTAAATATGTTTTTTACCTAACGTAGTTGGTCAGTCAAGATAGTCTTCTTTTTTTGACTTACTTTTTATTCGTGTTTCTTTCTTTTTTGGGCCTCAAATGTAATTAGACCTTTTGGTCTTAGACTTTAGGACACCTTCCTTGAAGTTGGGCCGACCTTGGGATTTTTACTCCCCAGTATTTATTATCCAATAATAAACTATCATGTAAGTGTAATATACTCTACTATACAAATATGTGAGTTAGTGGCTGAGTTGGATAGGGTAATTATATTTAGATAGTGGAGTCCACTATTATATGATGTCTTATTATTGACTAGCAACACTACATGCCAATGATGGCGTATTGTCATTATTACAGCGTGTGATACCCACAGTGGTGTGTGTAAATTAAATGTATAAATTAAATAAACAATAAAATAAAATAATTCAAAAAATAATTATATAAATTATTTTTCAAATTAAACGCTTACATAAATTAATGTCGAGGCTTGTGTTGGACACAATCTCTTTAAAGTAGATTTCGCCCTCACACCAATGCTTCGAGTTTTACCGGCGTCTACTTCCCAGGATACAACGACTAACACTTAAATTTGCAACACTACAAATTTAAGTCTGGTGAACCAAAACTCTGTTGTTACTTTTTTTTTTTTTCTTTCTAAAAAATAAATACAGAAATAGATGTAAGAGCACAGGAAGAACAGAAGAAGAAGGATGAAATTCTAAGGAAAAAAAATGCATGAAATGAATTGCTGGAAGCAACCTTTATATAGGTAGATCGGTGGCTATTCGAACAGGTGCCAACAGATAGGCAACTGTTCGGATACATTTCAATAGATAAGAAATCTGTTTGAACTGTTTGAACAGTTCCAGATTTGTCCGGGAAGGATTCAATAAGTTCAAACCTGTTCTGGTGGGTTAGGATCTATTTGGGTGAAGAAAAAAATTTTGGACCAATTTATTTTGAATTTTGAAACCAAAATTAAAAATAAATAAATAAATTACAAGTGTTTTTTGCCCCAAAAGATAAGTATTGGGCTGGACAAGCCCAACCCAACCTCACACTACGTATTTGCGTCTAAGCCTAGGCCTAGCCCAGCCCGACCGACCGGATGGAAAGCTGCGACGGCGTGCCTGCGCGGTTTTAGTTTTGGGTCCAATGGGTCTAGCCCACTTCACCCATAACCTCACCCTTTTACAAACTTGGGTACCCCTTGGGGCTCATTCTAAGTATCCCAGGCTAAGGTATATAAACCCATTCAAAACCTTAAGTCTTTCCAATGTAGGACAAGCACATTTTATGAATGTGTAGGAAACCCACCTAAAACCATTCCACGAACTCGAAAATGAGCGTTGAATTCTCATTCATCCGAAAATGGTTTTGGGTAACCAAATACATAGTTTTATTCACTACGCGGCATTAAACATAAACCCAATTAAAAACGTTAAAAGTAACGCTTGGGTCCTACTTTAATTAATGCTCAAAGTTAGCAAAAAAATAAGGTCATACAAAAGTCATTTTCCAACAATCCTCCACATGAATGGAATTCACGAGAACGGACATGCAACAAGATGCAGACAAAGAAAGAGTACATTAAGAAGATACACCACATTGAGATAGGTAGCTTTTGGCTTTGAACCTCCTCTAGTGAAAACCTATCGGACTTACTAGCTAACCAGTGGACGCGATGCCTTGAACTATTCAGCTGTTTGTGTAAGTCAAGACAATAGACTACACATAGTGTATCCGCAGATACAATTTGGTTCTTACAGTTGTGTTCATTTTGGCCCTGAACAACACCTGGTAATTCATGAGTGCTTTAGAGAATTTAGCCTTCTCAATTCTCACAGAATCGGCCCAGTTCACACTCGTATGGGTGATTTCTTATTAAGAGTATCCTGCTATACCCCACTTGGATGTCCAAGCTATAAGAACCATTAAAAGCAAAGCTTATCCTACTAACGCTACAAGTATCACTCTTCTTATCATAGAAATGGGTAGGAGTAAACCTCTTTAGTGATATGTGAAGTCATCCATAATTCAGTTGTCCCTTTGAACATAGATCTTGGGATCTCTAGTCAACTAGGTAGGGTTGCCATTATGGCGACTTTTAAGTAATAGGCTTTAATCCTATTCCCCTCAATAAATAGTACACTTGCTCTCTGGCTAGCCCTTTAGTCAATGGACCCGCAATATTCTCCTTTGACTTTACATATTCTAAGGAAATTATTCCATGTGAGAGCAAATGCCTAACGGTATTATGTCTTCGACAAATGTATCGAGACTTATCGTTATACATATGATTCTGTGCCCGTCTTGTTGCTGCTTCACTATCATAGTGAATGCATATAGCTGAAACAGGTTTAGGCCACATTAGAATGTCTTCTAAGAAATTACGAAGCCATTTTGCTTCTTCTCCTGTTTTATCTAATGCGATAAACTCAGATTCTATTGTCGATGTAGCTATGCATGTTTGCTTGGAAGATTTCCAAGAGACTGCAGCACCTCCTAGGGCAAAGACATATCCACTAGTGGATTTTGAGTCTTTAGTATTCGATATCCAATTTGCATCACTGTACCCCTTGAGTACTGCTGGATATTTGGTATAATAAAGGCCATAATTCTGGGTATGTTTTAGATACCTAAGTACCCTAATTATCGCTTACTTGTGTACCTACTCAATTTGCTTACAACATAGGCTATATCTGGCCTAGTGCAATTCATTAAGTACATCACACTTCCGATTATCCGAGAGTACTCTAATTGTAATATGCCTGCACTTGTATTTTTTGACAAATGAAGACTAATGTCAACAGGTGTTTTAGTAGGACGGTCGTCATGCTTTCCAAATTTCTCTAGAATCTTCTCTATATAGTAAGACTGAGATAAAGCATATCCTTTAGATGTTCTAGTAATTTTTATTCCTAGAATTACGTCTGTTACTCCTGCATCTTTCATGTCAAACTTTTTGTTTAACATTTTCTTTGTGGATTTAATCATGTCATTATTGCTTTCAATAATGAGCATGTCATTTACATAAAGACAAACTATGACATAGCCTTTGTTTGTGCTTTTAACATAGACGCATTTGTTACATTCGTTTATCTTAAAACCATTCAAAAGCATAGCGTGATCAAATTTTCCATGCCATTGTTTCGGGGCTTGATTTAATCCATAAAGGGATTTCACAAGTTTACAAACCTTTTTCTCTTGGCCGAGAACTTGAAACCCTTCCGGTTGTTCCATATAGATTTCCTCATCTAACTTGCCATTCAAAAAAGCTGTTTTAACATCCATTTGATGCATTTCCAGATTATACAAAGCTGTAATCGCAATCAACAAGCGAATAGATGTTATTCTTGTCACTGATGAATAGGTGTCAAAATAATCAAGGCCTTCTTTCTGCATGTATCCCTTAACAACAAACCTAGCCTTGTATTTATCTATTGAACTATCTGCTTTCATTTTTCTCTTGAATATCCACTTATATCCAAGAGGTTTACACCCTGGTGGAAGATCCACCAGTTCCCAAGTATGATTATGTAGTATTGATTCAATTTCACTATTCACAACCTCTTTCCACAATGGTGCTTTAGGACTTGACATTGCTTCCTTGAAGTTTTGAGGCTCATTTTCTAACAGATATGTCAGAAAATCTAGACCAAATGATTTAGAGATCCTAGCCCTTTTACTACGTCTAGGTTCATCTGATTCATTATCATTGTGGTCTTCATTGCTACCCATAGCAGTATCAAAAGTTTTTTTATTTGAACTTTTCTCTTTAGTTTCCTTACTTGGAAAAATATGTTCAAAAAATGACGCATTTCTTGATTCAATAATAGTGTTTACATGCATATCCGGATTTTCAGATCTATGAACTAAAAATCTATATGCACTACTGTTATTGGCATAACCAATGAACACACAATCAACGGTTTTTGGTCCTATATATCTTAGTCGTTTTGAAACTAGGGACTGGCACCTTGGCCAAACACCCCCACACTTTGAGGTAATTGTAGGTAAGTCGTCGACCTTTCCATAATTCATAAAGTGTTTGATTGAGTTTCTTGTGGGATACCCCGTTAAGGATAAAGTTAGTAGACAAAATCGCCTCCCCCCGCAAGTTCTGAGGTAACCCTAAACTAATCAACATGGCATTCATCATCTCTTTGAGAGTTCGATTCTTTCTCTCAGCAACTTCATTTGACTGAGGAGAATAAGGTGCAGTGGTTTGGTGAATGATGCTATGTTCAGAACAAAATTCTTCAAATGGTGCATCATACTCACCACCTCTGTCACTCCTCACTATCTTTATAGTTTTGCCAAGTTGATTTTCAACCTTAAGTTTATATTGCCTAAAAGCTTCTATGGCTTCATTTTTACTTCTCAATAAGTAAACATAGCAATATCGAGTGCAATCATCAATAAAAGTAATAAAGAACTTCTTACCTCTTCTAGTTTGAACAAATTTTAAATCACAAATATCTATATAAATTAAACTTAGAGGTTCAATACTTCTTTCTACTTTATTAAATGATGCCTTAGTGGATTTTGCCTCAATACAAATCTCACATTTATGATTAGGATCAAATTTTAAGTTTGGTAAACATTCTAAAGCAACAAGTCTGTACAAAGAATTAAAATTAACATGTCCTAATCTACCATGCCATAAGAAAGAAGACTTAACAATATAAACAGAAGATGTGTTCTTATTATTAAAAGCCAAATTAGGTACAATGGTTATTACATTGAGCTTAAAAAGCCCGTTACTCATGTAACCTCGCCCCATATACATTTCACTCTTGGAGAGTACAACTTTATCAGATCCAAAGACTAATTTAAACCCATTCTTAATCAACAATGACCCATAAATCAAATTCTTGTGAATCTCTAGCACATGGAATACATTGTTAAGAGTGAGTTCTTTCCCTGAGGTCATTTTCAGCACGATCTTTCCTTGTCCTTCTACAGTTGATGTAGAGGAGTTTTCCATAAAAAATTGTTCCCCACTTTCCACCACTTTGTAGGTTGTGAACATTTTCTTATCTGTACAGATATAGCGGGTTGCTTCAGTATCCACCCACCACTCTTTGGGATTGCCCACCAAGTTGGCTTCAAAGACTACTGCAGCAAGATTGATGTCTGCCACTCCATCGAAAAGATAAAAATCCTCGGCTTGTGCTGGCTTTTTGCTCAAACTTCCTCCATCCTTGCGAACGTGACAATCCTTAGCACAATGTCCATCTATACCGCACACAAAACACTTGTCTTTGAACTTCTTGTTGAACCCATTGTTGATCTCTTTGTTGATCTTACTAGTGTATCCTTGTTTGGGACCATTGCCATCATGCTTCCGCTTCTTGTTGTTGAATTTTGACCCTTGTTCATGTTCCACAACATTTGCTTTAGCCTGCATGACATGGTTTCCTGACTTTTTGTCGGAATCACGGTTGTCCTCCTCAATTCTGAGTCGCACAATCAATTCCTCCAATTTCATCTCCTTGCGCTTATGCTTTTGATAATTCTTGAATTCTTTCCATGATGGTGGCAATTTTTCAATGATTGCCGTAACCTGGAAAGATTCACTAAGAACCATCCCTTCCGCATGTATGTCATGGAGAATTAATTGGAGATCTTGAACCTGGCTAATAACTATCTTAGAATCCATCATTTTAAAATCCAAAAAATGACCTACAACAAATTTCTTTGTACTGGCGTTCTCTGTCTTATACTTATGATCTAGAGATTCCCACAGTTCTTTAACAGTTCTTTTGACACTATACACATTGTACAATATATTGTTCAACCCATTGAGGATATAATTCTGACACAGAAAATCACCATGTTTCCATGCATCGACTGCAGTAACCACTTGCTAGTCAGTTTCTCCCTCGTTTAGTGCCGATGCCTTTTCATGAGTGAAGTGAGCCAAATTTAATGTCGTAAGATAAAACATCATTTTTTGTTGTCATCTTTTAAAATCATTACCATTTAATTTTTCTGGCTTCTCCCCACCAGTACTGCCAGAGTCATCACTTCACAACAGGTGTGGGGTCGGTGTAATAACAGTCTCAGTACTGTTAGTTGTCATATTTCTGACGAAATTAAAAATGTACCAATCACAATTTTATACAAAAAAGAATTTACACACAAAATATACAGAATAATATTTTGTAACAAAATTTCAATGATAAATAGTATGTTATTTCTATGTTATCAAAGAAATCATTAAACAATATATTACTGCTATTTAAAAAATTAAACAGTATATGATTACTATTTAATTTCCCGAAACAAAATATTTGTCTATCTTACACAAATAAATTAAAAATAGAAATCTACTTTAAGATTGTGATACCCAGCGTGGTGTGTGTGTGTAAATTAAATGTATAAATTAAATAAACAATAAAATAAAATAATTCAAAAAATAATTATATAAATTATTTTCCGAATTAAACGCTTACAGAAATTAATGTCGAGGTCTGTGTTGGACACAATCTCTTTAAAGTAGATTTCGCCCTCGCTCTGGTGCTTCGAGATTTATCGACGTCTACTTCCCAGGATGCAACGACTAACACTTAAATTTGCAGTACTACAAATTTAAGTCCGGCGAACCAAAACAAGACAATATGAGGGAATGATTAAAATGATCTCCTATGATATTTATCAAAAAAAGAAAAGAAAATCTTCTATGATGTGCCTAAACTCATCAATGACAAAAGGTTGCTCATGCGCATGTTCAGTTGCTGATTGCTCCACCTCTAAATTTCTTAGAAATTAAACGCTTACAGAAATTAATGTCGAGGTCTGTGTTGGACACAATCTCTTTAAAGTAGATTTCGCCCTCGCTCTGGTGCTTCGAGATTTATCGACGTCTACTTCCCAGGATGCAACGACTAACACTTAAATTTGCAGTACTACAAATTTAAGTCCGGCGAACCAAAACAAGACAATATGAGGGAATGATTAAAATGATCTCCTATGATAAAAAGAAAATCTTCTATGATGTGCCTAAACTCATCAATGACAAAAGGTTGCTCATGCGCATGTTCAGTTGCTGATTGCTCCACCTCTAAATTTCTTAGCTCCAATCCATCCAAGTGAAATCCAGGAAAAATGAACCCCTGATGAAACTTCTATGAAATCAACAACTGATTTAGAATTACAACCCATGTGGTGAGCCCTCCTACACCCTGGATGTTTGAAGAATAAAGGTTAGTGAAGTGGTTTAAGAAATTATCTGCTCACAACGTCAATAAAAACTGTATATAGTTCACAATGGCACTCCAGTAGGATCACTCAGAACTACGCCATAGTGTTTGTTGATTACCAAGAATCACTAAATCTTGAATCACATTAGCTTTCAATTCTAATGCAATAATAATCAAGCTAGGCAATAAAAGGCAACGATTTCATCGCTCGTCGTTTTTCGAGTTTAAATTTTTTTTTTTTCAAATGTAAGAAAGCCATTCATCAGAGAATGAGAAAATAACATGCAACTGTTGTTCTCAGTCTCCATTCCTACAATTTGGCTACTTAAAACTTCAATTTGCCCTTGTTTTCATCAAATAAATCCCTACGCACTTATGTCGAAAAATAATCTTCCAAATTCTATTATACAATTTCATAAAGATAACATATGGTCACCTATATCACTGCTATTTGCCTGGGAATCTGATAGTAGGGTATATAACTGATTTCAATAAATCATGGTTATGCCGATTTCCAATCAATCTCAGTGTAGGCATGAAAACATCTCAACCACGATAAAGTTAAAAAAAAAAAAAAATTAACATTAAAAAATTTGATAAAAAAATATGTTCATTATAAATACATCCTTGTCTTTCTTGTCATGATATGATTAAAAGTTTGTCAGTTTAGTTGCAAATTTCTATGTTAGTAGTTTTAAGGTGAATTGAACTGACATAAATAGGGGAACCAAATTTGATTGTAATTTTTTCGGGTTGGTTGCCTTTTTTATGATTCCAAACTTGTGGTCTTTGAATTGTTCTTCTGGGAATCAGTTCAATTAAATACCAAAAGGAAAACTCTTTTAGAGATTAGTTTTTTGTGGCTTAGAAATGTAGTTTCTTTTTGCTTGTGTAGCTAATGTAGTTTTCCTGTGCAAAATGGACATCATATAAAGTGGAAGATTAATGTGCACTTTATTTTTCTTTAGATGGGCTTTCAATGTGTATTGAATTAAGCATGACAATGGCTTCTAAATGTATGTTCTTGCAAATAACGCTTTGGTTTTTGTTTTTATTTTTAAATCTCAAGATAGGCATATAAGTGGGTTTTGTTGATTCAGATTTCTTTAGCTTGAATGTGTTCTAAACTCAATTCAATGAACCTATTGATCATGTATTCAGCCTAATTTACTTCCAAAAATTGCTATTAGAATCAAAAGAAATCTAATCAATTTGTTTAGCCAATACAATGGATTAAGCCTATTAGCCTAACTTGTTGTTTTCCTTAATTTGTATATGTGTATGCTAGCTTTATTTGCTATCAAGGGGATGTACAACTATTATTGATAGATTTAGTAGTACTTAATGTAGTTGCAGAAATTGCTATTATAATCAAAACAAATCTAATACATTTACCAAGAAAACTTAAACCCCATTGAAGACAAGGAGCATATTTATTTTGTAATCCTTAATTTGATTGTACTTTTCAATCCATAATACACACTCAGCAATTACATAGGCCTAAAAAGTGTGAAGATCGAACAACAATGAATTTATTTTTTATTTTATTTTTGTAATGACCTGTGATTTGTCTTTCTCCCCCTCCCTTTTTTTGTTTTGTTTTTGCTTTGTTCTTCGTTACTGTTGTGATGATTTCAAAGCTTTTGTTGATGTTCTACCCGAATTAAAGAGTTTTTTGCATTATTATGTTCATATAAAGCTCGATTTGTGAATCAACAAACATGTTTGGTTTTATGAAGACCATGCCTTTAGCTACCTGGTTTTTTTCCCTTCCAAATCATGGTCTTAGTTTCTATTAGAATCTTTAATTCTACAATCTCTTTCTTGGTGTTGCCTTTTCTTTCTTGTTGTCTTATTAGCTATAAAAATTTCAAAGTCCTATAATATGGTGTAATAATTCAAAGTCCTACACTCACATTACTCTTTTCAGAAATTAGAAAGTACTTCCTAGGTTTCTTTGGGGGCAAATCTTGATAATTTAATCATTTCTTTTTAAAACTTGATCATAGACTTTCAATTGAGCCCCATGAATATCTCACATAGCCCAATTTGAAATAACCAAAGCCTAAAGGACATGGTTTCTTCAAAGAGCCTTGTTGACCAACAGCTATCCCAAAATCTAATTTTCTAAGATTGCTGTTAGCAACACAATATAAAAAATAAGGTTGATTACATAAAGACATCTCAACTATTAGAGAATATCTACTTACCTCCCACATCTATGAACCTATACATTTTGACTGGAAATTTGATGGAAAAATATAACATGAATTTTAAACACACAATTTTAATAGTGGGTAAAGAACACTTGACTTCTATATCAATTCATACAATTTTGTAGGAATTTCCAATTCACCTTTTGAGATCAAGAAGTATGGCCAAAGTCAAAATTATCAAATTTTATCTCTTATGATTTTTTTTAGGCTTCACTCAAGTGATAAAGACTTCTTTATGGTCTTCGTTTCTCTTAGAATCTTTAATTCTACGATTTCTTTCTTGCTGATGCATTTTTCTTTCTTGCTGTCTTATTAGCTATAAAAATCTCATAACTTCGGAATTATTGTCTTTGTCTGAGTGGGTTTGGAAATTGGATGGTTTCGAAATGTTGGAATTTTCCCCCTCTTTATGATTGACCATGCCTTTAGCTGCCTTAGTTTTTTTCCCTTGC
Organism: Camellia sinensis; assembly: GCF_055761805.1. NCBI lineage: Eukaryota > Viridiplantae > Streptophyta > Magnoliopsida > Ericales > Theaceae > Camellia > Camellia sinensis. The sequence continues at coordinate 86,592,634 of NC_138973.1, forward strand.
AAATCATGATCTTGGTTTCTAGCAGAATCTTTCATTCTAGGATTTCTTTCTTGCTGTTGCCTTTTTCTTTCACCCCAATTGAAGGCTCTAATAGAGTATATTGGATTTCTGAGATTTCAATGTATAAATTGTGATGAAATATCAAATTTTGTCTCTTATGATTTTATCTCGTATGATTTTTTTTAGCTTCACTCAAGTGATAAAGACTTCTTTCTTTTTTTTTCTTCTCCTTATAAATTTCTTTTTAATCTAAGTTATGTTTGATTTCTGTCAATTTATGATTTACATGATTTAAACCTTTTATGACAATTCTCATGGTGTATGACCTTGTAGTAGTAAAAGTATTCTATCACTATTTACTTTGTGGCTTCTACTAATTTGTTCTCAATCTTCCTCTCCTCATAGTTATTATTAGACCAACCATCATTAAACCTTCTGTTGGAAATGGTTGGAAAATTCTGGATAAAACTAGAAATTTTTCCTAAGTTTGGTCTATTTTTTAGGTGGGCCTCGTGCGTCGATTGTCGCGGGTCAAAGTGGTAACGCGTTCTATGCCGTATTCTGATTCACGTGGTATATTTGGTTGCTCAAAACCATTACCGAGTGAATGGGAAATTGAAGCCAAAGTATGCTCCATGGAAATGGAGTTTTGGTGAAAGATCCTTAAAGGTTTGAATAAGGTTTGTCCTACATTGATTTGGTGGGAAATTGTGAATGGGTTTATAAGACATGGGATTGGAACTTAGGGTGTGCCCCAAGGGGTATCCAAGTGTTTTAGAGAGGGAGGTTATGGGCTAAACCCATTGGAGCCAAAAATTACAACGCGCGCGCCGCCGTCCGTCCGTCCGTCCGTCCGTCTAGGCGGGCTAGCTGGGCTGGGCGTGGGTGCGGGGTGTGAGGTTGGATTGGGCTTGTTCGGCCCAATACCTATCTTTTTGGGCCAAAAACATTTGAATTGGATTTTATTTTACTTTTTCTGTACACCTAAATAGGTCCCTTTCGATTTTTGAACCCAACAGATTTTAATATGTTCGAATTTCAAACCAAACAGTGCCTAAACAGATTTGTATCTGTTTAATTCAAATTGAACAGGTACAGTACCTGTTTATTTCAAAATGAAAGGCCACCAATACATCTATAAATAGACTAGTTCCCCATTTGGATTTCTGTTCCAATTTTCATACTCCATCTTCTACTATAAATCTCTGCATTTTGCTGCATTTAATTTTTGTAAGAAAGAGTGTAAACACTTAGTATGTTTGTTAGGCAAACAATTTGTAGTTCGGCTATTATTTGTAGTTGATCATTTCATCCTGGGAGATAGATGTCCACATTCTGAAAGTATCGTGGAGAGGACGAATCTGTCTTAAGGACACAGTGTCGAGCACTGGACTTGATCAGAATAATATCCAAGATTTAATCAAGTAAGTTATTTATTTATTTTCTGATTTTATTATTATTTATTTAAGTCAGATTTTAATTTTGTTTTGGTAACAAAATAAAATCTTTTTTTATTTATTTATTTTTATTTCTAGTTTGATTTTGGTAATCAAACAAATTCTCTCATTTCTTTTATTTCTTTTTTATTCTGTTTGTTATTAAGTACACAAACTGAATTAATTAATTAATTATAGTGAAGATTGTCCAACAATTTTAAGATAGAGCTTTCTTTTCTGGTATCTCCATTGTATTTAATTTTCTGTAATTTCATAAAGAGATATTCTGGTTGGAAAAACAAATTGTGATTTATGCTATTTGACAGATAGTAGTAATATACTGTCTCTTTTATTTGACAACTAGTAGTAATATACTTGTGTCATTAACAATTGCAGAATATTAATTTGTGTTACAAAAAATTATTGTGGTATTTTATTTTCTAGTTTTAGTAACAAGGAAAATAAAATTATTTTGTGTAATAATTTATTTTCTGGTTTTAGTAACTAGAAAATTAATTTGTGTTTTAATTTTTCCTGATTTTTGTAATCAGAGATTATGGCTACTGCTACTGAAACTGTAACTGGAAGTGGTACTCCAATTGTTACACCAACACTGGTCCCTATCCAGAACCATGTTCATGTACCAATAAATCATGGAGAAAAATCGAAAAAATTTAACGGTACTGAGTTTAAGAGATGGCAGCAGAAGATGCTATTCTATCTTACAACTCTTAATTTGGCCTGATTTCTCCATGAAGAGGCTCCAGCATTTAAAGAGGGTGAAAGTGATCGACAAGTTGTTGTCGCTGTTGATGCTTGGAAACATTCAGATTTCCTGTGCAGAAACTACATCCTCAATGGCCTTGACAACATGCTGTATAATGTTTATAGTCCTTTGAAGTCAGCAAAAGAATTGTGGGATTCTTTGGAGAAGAAATACAAGACAAAGGATGACGACACGAAGAAATTTGTTGTCGGTAAATTTCTGGACTTCATTATGGTAGACTCCCAAACGGTAATTTCTTAAGTTCAAAGTTTTCAATTAATTTTACATGATATTCATTCTAAGGGTATGTCTCTAAGCGAGTCGTTCCAAGTCGCTGCTTTAGTGGAAAAGTTACCACTGGCTTGGAAGGATTTCAAAAATTATTTAAAACATAAACGTAAAGAGATGACCATGAATGAACTTATTGTAAGACTGAGAATTGAGGAAGATAACCGTAAGGATGAAAAGAGGAATGAGAAAAATCCCATTGAGTCCAAGGCTAATATGGTTGAACAAGTTCATAAACCACATAAAAAAAAGAGGAAGTTTACTGGAGATGGTCCAAAACAAGGCGATAGCAACAAGAAGTTCAAAGGAAAGTGCTATAACTGTGGCAAGATTGGACATCGAGCTTCTGACTGCCGCCGCCCTAAGAAGGATCAAGGAAGTACAAGCAAGAAGACTACGAATCAGACCAATGTAACTGAACTAGATTACATCTCTGACGGGGAGAATGACATCAACTTCTCTGCTGTGGTGTCTGAGGCTAACTTGGTTGGAAATCCCAAAGAGTGGTGGGTTAACACTGGAGCAACTCGTCACATATGTGCAGACAAGAAGATGTTCACTACCTACAATGAGGTTGTAAATGGTGAACAACTTTTCATGGGCAATTCTTCTACTTCTACTGTGGCTGGACAAGGAAAAGTGATCTTGAAGATGACATCAGGGAAAGAACTGACCCTCAACAACGTACTGCATGTACTTGACATCCGGAAGAATTTAGTTTCTAGTTCTTTGTTCAGTAAAAATGGTTTTAGGCTTGTTTTTTAGTCTGATAAATTTGTATTAACAAAGAGTGGTATGTATGTTGGTAAGGGCTATATGAGTGATGGTCTCTTTAAGTTGAATGTAATGACAGTTGTACCGAAAGTTGCTATGAATAAGAATAACACATCTTTTGCTTATATTCTTGAGTCGAATTTATGGCATGATAGATTAGGACATGTAATTTTGATACTTTGAGTAGATTAATTGGTTTAGATTATATACCAAAGTTTGAAATTAATCCTAATCAGAAATGTGAAGTTTGTGTAGAAGCGAAACTAACTAAGGCTCCATTTAAATCGGTTGAAAGGAAAACCGAACCTCTAGAATTAATTCATACTGATGTATGTGATCTAAAATTTGTTCAAACTAGAAGAGGCAAAAAGTATTTCATAATATTTATCGATGATTGCACAAGATGTTGTTATGTTTATTTACTTAGAAGTAAAGATGAAGCCTTAGAAATGTTTAAACTCTACAAAACAGAAGTTGAAAATCAACTTGGTAAAACCATTAAAATGATTAGAAGTGATAGGGGTGGTGAATATGATGCACCATTAAATGAATTTTGTGCACAAAATGGCATTATTCACCAAACTACAGCACCTTATTCTCCACAGCAAAATGAAATGCTGAAAGGAAGAATAGAACCCTAAAAGAAATGATGAATGCCATGTTACTAAGTTCAAGCTTACCATAGAACTTGTGGAGGGAAGCAATATTGTCTGCTAATTATGTTCTTAACAGAATACCCCACAAGAAAACCAACAACACTCCTTATGAATTGTGAAAAAGGTTGGCCGCCTTCCTATAAATACTTAAAAGTGTGGGGGTGTTTGGCAAAAGTTGAAGTTCCTGTTCCTAAAAAGACTAAGATTGGACCAAAAACAGTAGATTGTGTGTTTATTGGTTATGCTCAGAATAATAGTGCATATCGGTTTCTAACATATAAATCAGAAATACCTGATATAAATGTGAACACTGTTATAGAGTCAAGGAATGTTGTGTTTTTTGAACATGTCTTTCCTTACACGAAATGATATGAATTAAGTTCACAGAAAAGAACTTATGATTGTACAGAAAGTCAAGAGACTAATGACAATCAAACACAAGAGACTAGTAATGGTCTCGACCAACAGAATTTAACTGATGATGAACCAAGAAGAAGTAAGAGAGTGAGAACATCAAAATCTTTTGGTCCAGATTTTCTGACATACCTGTTAGAAAATGAACCTCAAAGCTTTAAGGCAACAATGACAGGTCTTGAAGCTCCTTTGTGGAAAGAGGCTGTTAATAATGAAATTGAATCCATTATACAAAATCATACTTGGGAATTGGTGGATCTTTCACCAGGTTCTAAACCTCTTGGATATAAATGGATATTCAAGAGAAAAATGAAAGCAAATGGTTCAATTGACAAGTATAAAGCAAGACTTGTAGTAAAAGGTTACGGACAAAAAGAAGGTCTGGACTATTTTGACACATATTCCCCTATGACAAGAATAACATCCATTCGCATGCTTATTTCTATAGCAGCATTGTTTAATTTAGAAATACATCAAATGGATGTTAAGACAGCGTTCTTAAACGGTGATCTAAATGAGGAGATCTATATGGAGCAACCCAAAGGGTTTGTAGTGTCGGGGCAAGAAAAGAAAGTTTGTCAGCTTGTAAAATCTCTTTATGGATTAAAACAAGCACCTAAGCAATGGCATGAAAAATTTGATCATGCAATGCTTACTAATGGGTTTAAGATAAACGAATGTGACAAATGCGTCTATATTAAAAACATTGACCAAGGATATGTCATAGTTTGTCTTTATGTGGATGACATGCTTATCATTGGAAGTAGTCAAAACATGATCAAATCAATTAAGCAAATACTTAACAAAAGATTTGATATGAAAGATATGAGGATCTTAGATGTTATATTGGGAATGAAAATTACTAAAACATCTGACGGATATGCATTATCTCAATCACATTATATTGAGAAAATTCTTGGTAAATTTATCAAGGATGATATGAATTTAGCTAGAACACCTGTAGATGTTAATCTTTATTTATCAAAAAATAAAGGTGATGCAGTGTCTCAGTTAAAATACTCCCAAATCATTGGAAGCCTAACATACCTAATGAATTATACTCGTCCTGACATAGCTTATGCAGTCAGTAAATTGAGTAGGTACACAAGTAACCCTGGAGAAGACCATTGGAAGGCGATCATTCGGGTTCTTAGATATCTAAGATTTACCCGTGATCATGGTTTGAACTTTACTCGATATCCAGTAGTACTTGAAGGTTATTGTGATGCAAATTGGATATCGGATACTAAAGATTCAAAATCCACTAGTGGATATGTCTTTACACTGGGAGGCGCTGCTGTTTCTTGGAAATCCATGAAACAAACATGTATCGCACGATCCACAATGGAATCCGAGTTCACTGCTTTAGACAAAGCAGGAGAAGAAGCAGAATGGATTCCTCACTTCTTAGAAGACATTCCTATGTGACCAAAACCTGTGCCAGCTATTTGCATTCATTGTGATAGTCAATCTGCAATAGGCAGGGCCCAGAATCACATGTATAACGGTAAGTCACGACATATTCGTCGTCAACATAATACCGTAAGGCAGTTGTTGTCAAATGGAATAATCTCAATAGATTATATAAAATGTAAAGAGAATATTGCGGATCCGTTAACAAAAGGTTTGACAAAAGAGCTAGTGTATAGTTGATCAAAGGGGATGGAATTAAAGCCTATTACATAAGAGTCGTCATAATGGTAACCCTACTTATATGACTGGAGATCCCAAGAACTAAGTTCAAAGGGATAACTAAATTATGTATGGCTCGCCAGAAATCACCAAGGGATTAAAATTCCTTACCCATTCCTATGGTGAGAGTGATATCTGCAACATGTGTTGTCTGCAGGGGTATAAGGATAAGCTTTGCTTTTAATGATTACTTATATCTTGATTGAGGCATAAAATCAAGACGAGTATAAGGAGATACTCACAATAAGAATCACGTATATGAGTGTCGAACTGGGGCCGGTTCTATGAGAATGAAGAGGCTAAATTCTCTAGAAGCACTCATGAAAACCAAGAGCGTTCAAGGCTAAAATGAACACAACAGTGAGAACCACGATGTGTTAGAAGATATTTTATGTGAAATCTATTGTCTTGGCTTACACAAACGGCTGAACAATTCAAGGCGTCGCGTCCATTGGTTAGCTAGTAAGTCCGATAGGTTATCACTAGGGAAGGTTCAAGGCCGAAAGCTACCTATCCTGATGCAAGATATTTTCGACTTATACTCTTTCGATAAAGTCTACATATTGTTGTATTTCCGTTGTCATCAAATTCCATTTATGTGGGGGATTGTTGGAAAAGGTTGGAAAATTCTGGGTAAAACCAGAATTTTTTCCTAAGTTTGGTCTATTTTTTAGGTGGGCCCCGTGCGTCGATTGTCGCAGGTCAAAGTGGTAACGCGTTCTATGCCGCGTTGTGATTCACGTGGTATATTTGGTTGCTCAAAACCATTACCGAGTGAATGAAAAATTGAAGCCAAAGTTTGCTCCATGGAAATGGAGTTTTGGTGAAAGATCCTTAAAAGTTTGAATAAGGTTTGTCCTACATTGATTTGGTGTGAAGTTTTGAATGGGTTTATAAGGCATGAGATTGGAACTTGGGGTGTGTCCCAAGGGATACCCAAGTGTTTTAGAGAGGGAGGTTATGGGCAAAATGGGCTAGACCCATTGGACTCAAAAATTACCACACGCGCCCGCGCACCGCCGCCGTTGTCGGTCCAGTTAGGTGGGTTGGGCTGGGCTTGGGCGTGGGTACGTGGTGTGAGGTTGGGTTGGGCTTGTTCGACCCAATACCTATCTTTTTGGGCAAAAAATATTTGAATTTAATTTTATTTTTTGGTAAAATAAAATCCAAAATTCAAATTAAACTGGAAATAAACTGGTCCGATTTTTTCTGTACACCTAAACAGGTCCCTTTCGATTTTTGAACCCAACAGATTTAAATCTGTTCGAATTTCAAACCAAACAGTTGTAGACGCACCTGAACGTCCCGAGAAAATCCCGTTTTGTTCATTGGGCTCACTACAGTTCGGACTCAAATGTCACGGCTCTTAATCTGATCTTGCAAAGTGCAATGCGAGATTGATAAATCACCAAAAGAGTCCAAATCCGGCAAATCGTTTTGAAAATTTGATTTTTAGAAAGAAGTGCCAAACATGGACTGCTTTGCCAGATACAGAGTCACCACCTAAATATTTTATTTTTGAGAAATTTAGGAAACCCTGACTCGTGCCTAAGGCCACGTGTCCGTCATCACCAAAGTTGCCTCGGCTCGAGAACTTGGGTACGAGAGGGGAAGGTCATGCAATGAGCACCCCCGCTCGCCTGATCAAAGATCGGTCTTTACTAACATGATATCTTATTTTTGAAAACACATGTGCTCTTATTCCGGCTATTAACCTAGAATTACTATGTGACACGCACAATATACAAGTATAGACTGGATCGCCTAGATTGGAACAAAACATCTCATGTTTGTTTTTGAAAGCGGTTTACTACTCGTAAGTAGGCTAAAATGCGGATTTTGCCACCCTCAAGTGGGCTTTAGAAAACACGATGGTTTGCCACTCTCAAGTGGGCTTAAAACTCGCAATCAATGAATTGTTTCAATTCAAGTAACCCAACCTTCACCCACAGGCATTCAAGCAGTTATATCACATAAGCGGTTAGCCTCATGGCAAGCAAGCATGCTATCATGGCAGTCACTCACACACATGAGAGGATGCTAAAGCATAAACACTTACCAAGTACTCCGAGCCAAAACAAAAGCTATGTTAGAAATCAATGCATGATTCTAATGATACAAGATGCCTAATGCAACGCATGCAAAATGCAACTAGAATAGGCACGGCTAGCTAAGATGGCATATGAATGCAGCACTCGATAACATGCTGTTAAACACGTATTCAAGTAAGTATTTGAAATACAATGCAATTTGAATGATGCGCCGAGTCCGGTGCATGCAAGACAGATGAATGATGCACGCATGCAAGAATAAGGATGCTAATTGAAATATGTCCTAAAACTAACCATCAAAGGCTGATAAGTAAAATGGAGAAAGAAGTGGGGGTTGGAAGACATGCACACACACACGCACCCTTATTACAACATTTGCTCTTTCGACGAAGGGTCCGAATGAATAATACAGAACCAACTAGCTAATCTAAGCTAATCTAATTAAACTAGTTATTACACAACAGAATGAATAACAAGCTACAGCTAATTATTACATAACTCTAACTAATTAACAAATTAACTATGTTAGCAATTGAATAAACATGTAAACTACATGGAATAGGCTGTCTCCAATCTGCCTTGGATGACGAAGGATGCGTGCCCGGTCACCTTGTGCAAAAATCCATCGCGATGCCTTGATTTGCCTCTGTTTGCAACTGATCTTAGAACACTGTAAAAAGCTCCAGAAGGCTGAAACTCCATCATGGGAATCTGTAGGAGGGAAGTCGACTAGTTGTTGGCATTGGAGAGCACCTGCTAACCACTTTTTATGCTAAAAACCAGAAAAAGTGGTCGGCCAGCCACTTCATTTGGTTGTCCGACCAGTTTTTACTGCTGGTTTCTGGTTTGCTGCAACAGAGAGCAAGAAATGGACATGTCAAAGTATTTGCAACACATGTATGCACAACCACCCTCCCTCTCATTACATAAGCTCAAGGGAGTGTAGTTCTCGACCCTCGGGCCACCAATCACGCATCTCGATGCATGGTGGCCGAGGAGCCAAATTGCACAACTCAATATGAAATGAATGCACACACGAACACATAAAGCCTAAAACTCCATCATGCATAGGCAAGAGTGTCGGCAACTAAGAATTGAGGCACGTTTCATCACTTCGAGTATGAAACGTCCCTCGTTTCCCGTGTTTGGACTAACTCCTATTCCAAATACAATGCAACAAATAACATGGCATGCACAATGCTATGAAACATGGAATATGTGATATGACTTAAGCATGCAAACATGCAAGGGACAAACATACAACAACATATAATGCAACATGAACAACCTAACAAGGCTAATGGCATGCACAATGCACAATGCTAAAGCATGCATACTCAATGTAAGACAACATAAGTATGCAACAATATGATACAATGCCAACTAGCATACACAATGTGAATGTCAACTAGCATACTCAATGCGAATGAGCTACATGGCATACACAATGCAATGATCGATATGGCATACTTGATGCAAATGGCAACTAGTATATGCAATGCAATGAACATGGCATATACAACGCTATGTGACCTAAGCATACGCAATGCAAAGGATAAGGCATACACAATGCAATGAATCACATGGCATACACAATGCTCGATGGACTTAAACTGAAATGGATAGATCTCAGCCATGTCCAAATCAGTGGCCATACATGCTAAGATGGAAACTCTAAATGCTATACAAACATGCATGCATATTGGCCCAAGTTCAAGGCACAAAATACAACTCTCCAAAGGCATTGAAAGGATGAAACATGGAGTACAATAGCATATGTTCCAGCACTGAAATGGCATGCAAAATGACTTAGAATCATGCAAACAACTCATGTAATGCATGTTGAAAGACTCAAGCATCGAAGCTAGTGAAGTGTATTACACTAGAGGCATGCAAGACAATGCTCAAATGGCCAAACCAGCCCCAAATAGACCTTATGCAAGCTAAGACAGTAGCCAAAATGGACTGAGATGATGTCTTGAAAGGCAAGAAAATGAGGCTTCTGCAATGACTTACAAACAAGGCATAAAGGTGCAACTCTCAAACACATTGAAGGAGTGATAAACACGAGAATATGATAAATATATAAGCTCTGAAATATCATTCCAAATGATGCTAAATCATGCAAATAGCCCAAGCAATGCATGCTAGTGGCTTGGAAACTCAAGGCTAGTAAGCTAAAATGCACTATGGCTATACAAAGCATGGCATGCATGACCAAAATAATATAAATCAGACCTTAAGCATGCTAAAACATGAACAAAGTCTTCTCAGAGTTAAGCCAAAAACATGCTAAAATGACATGTTGAAGCATGATGCATGTTAGGCTATTTCATGGAAATACACTACAAGTGTATGGAGCATGCATGGGGACATCAAACCAACCCAAAACAGAGTTATTACATGTCAAATGATGGCCAAAAATCCACTGAAATGGAGCTAATACATGCTAGAAAGACATGCTACTTTGATGAGCCACAAATGGGATTACACTACACATACAAGAAACATGCAAAAGGTGACCAAACCAGCCATGGACAGAGTCAAGGTAGGTCCTAGAAGTCACAAAAAAGTGTCTGAACTAAGCCTCAAAATGGTAGAAACACATGCTCCTTTGATAGGCCAATAATGCAAGCAAACAAAACAAGAAAAGAGGGGATCACCCCGCTCTAATTTGAGGCCTCAAAACCACACGCCTACCACTGAAAATCCACTGGATTTCAATGGTTAAAAGGCCAAGCAAAGACTAATTCAAAGGACTCAAGGCATGGCACAAAACAAGGCCAAACAAGGCACAAAAGGGGTAAAACACCCCCAACACCCAAGAAGCCTCAAACAAACATGTTAAGTACTCAAAAATAAAGCTTTTTCTAGTTTAAAGTTAAGCCAAGAGAAGCATGCAAATATGGCTAAGAGAGTGATCAAAATAGAGCTAAAATGGGGGGAAAGGGGTTACCCTTGAAGCACTGCAACAACAGCAATTCATCCTGCCCAAAACCAACTCTTTTGGCCCAAAAACCATCTCCAAGGATCTCAGCTCAAATATGGTGGTGTGTGGCTAGGAGTTGTAGTGCAGAAGTGAAGGAATAACACTCTTTAAGGCACAAAATATAGAGGGAGAGAAGAATACAGAGAGGGAGATGTATCTATTACTCTTAGCAAATTTCAAAACCTCTAGAATGGAGAGGGAGGCTCTCTTTTATAGAAAAACCAAAGCCAAAGCTTCTTGGAGAAGCTAGAAGCTTGGATAAATCCCTCCATACACGTGTATGGAGGATACAGTCTGTGCCCTCTAGCTAGCACAGCTGGCATCCACAACACCTGTAGAATATGTAGGAAGGCCGCCGACTAGTTAAAGAGGTCGGCCGACTACTTTTACTAGTCGGTCCACCACTTTTCATGAGAAAGTGGTCGGCCAGCTACTCTTTCTGGTTTTTCAGGACAAAAAGTGGTCTCTCAGAAATAAAAGTGGTCGGCTAATGGATGGAAAGGACAAAAAGTGGTCATCCAGTGCCCAAATTAAAGCCCCAGAAGTTAGCTTTCCAATGGCACCAGCCTTGCATCAAAATTCTAACTGTGCAAAAAGTTATGCCTGTTTTGATGAAGCCGCGCAGTTTTGGTCCAACCGGATTGATGCCCTACTTCAACCAACCATATCTCCCCCATCCGGACTTGGCTTTAGGAGATTCTTGAGTGAAAAATGAAGCCCCGGAAGTAAGCTTTCCAACGGTGGTGGCCTCATAGATGAAATCCATGTATGTAAATGAATAGGACCGATTCAGCGAGGGCTGCTCGACTCTCTCTTAACGGTTCATGCCCATTTTCTCCCCCAACTGGGTTTCTTCCCTCTTCTCTTATTTTCTTCAACTCCGAACCCGTAAACAAGGTGTTTTGAAGGATTTTTCAAAAATTTCATCTCTCTTTCATTCATTTCCACTTTGTCCTTGCTCAGTTTACCAAAAAGGGCGACATTTAACAAAATACGAGCGTCGGAACATCGTAGAAACTTCCTTTTCAAAAATGTTTTGAAAGATAGGGTTTTAAGTTGTAAAAACCATCCAAAATAGATTTGGTCTAAAATGGGTGTGAGGTTGGGATTTGACTCTCCTCTTGCCAAAGAAATCGAACCTTTGCCCTGCACATCTCTCATCACCAAGTAAACCATCAGTAACGCTCAAGTCTTAAGGGCGGTCAAAAATGGGGTGTCTACAATAGTGCCTAAACGTGTATTTGTTTAATTCAAATTAAACAGGTACAGTACCTGTTTAATTCAAAATGGAAAGTCACCAATACATCTATAAATAGACTAGTTCCCCATTTGGATTTATGTTCCAATTTTCGTACTTTATCTTCTGCTATAAATCTCTTCATTTTGCTGCATTTAATTTCTGTAAGAAAGAGTGTAAACACTTAGTGTGTTCGTTAGGCAAACAATTTGTAGTGCTGCTATTGTTTGTAGTTGATCATTTCATCCTGGGAGATAGACGTCTATATTCTGAAAGCACCGTGGAGAGGACGAATCTGTCTTAAGAACACAGTGTCGAACACTGGACTTGATCAGAATAATATTCAATATTTAATTAAGTAAGTTATTTATTTATTTTTTGATTTTATTATTATTTATTTAAATCAGATTTTAATTTTGTTTTGGTAACAAAATAAAATCTGTTTTTATTTATTTATTTTTATTTCTAGTTTGATTTTGGTAATCAAACAAATTCTCTCATTTCCTTTATTTCTTTTTTATTCTGTTTGTTGTTAAGTACATAAATTGAATTAATTAATTACAGTGAAGATTGTCCAACACCTTCCAGGATGTGGACTTTTGAAAAATCCAACTGTCTTAGCTATAAAAATTTCATCACTTTGGAATTATTGTCTTTGTTTGAGTGGGGTTGGAAATTGGTTGGTTTGGAAATGTCGGAATTTTCCTGTTTCTTTATGATTCGTGACAAAGGCTTTGTTTATTGAGACCCATTGACAAACACATGGTGTGCAGTAGCAGGGTGAAAACAAATAGGCCACAAACATGTGTGCAGGGGTGAAAAACAGTGTGGGTAAATATTGTTCAACACACTTGTAAATAGTAGGCATTGCAATGGCAGGAGCGAAGCTTTGGATACTTAATTTTGACAGCATCCCGGCAGCAACAACACCGACAGAGATGGAAAGAACAAGATAACAGCAACTTCATCCACTAGATATGCATATATATGTTGTTCGAAGAGGTACCCTTTGTTTTCTTCTTCATTGTCGGCACGGCTAATTTTAATTCCACATGACTAATCGAAATTCTGCAGCTAAATTTGCCAGAGAGGAGCTTTGGGAAATAGGCAAAGAGCAGACCACCGTTTTGAAAAATTTCTACAAGGAGCTTTGGAAATTGTTGGTTTTTACCATTGTGTGTGGACGTAGCCAAGAAGCCCCATCGTTACACCACTCTTACCTTCTTTTTATATATGTTATAGATTTGCCAACTTGTTATATTTTTTATTTATTTATTCAAAAAGTCAAAATTTCGAAAATAAAAACTCAAAAAACTACTTACAAAATTCAAATACTTTAGTAATTTAGAGTTTTCAATAAAATTACAAAAAACTAATCCCAAACATATTAACTTTTCTTCACCATATAAAAAAATTAAAAATCTAAAAAGTTATTAAAAATCAATTCTAAAACGATGCCACGAAGGTCACGACTAATTTGTGAGTAGCCCGTTGGTACAAAGGTTTTGATGGAATATTATGCTAAATTTTCTATAAATATTCAACAAGAAATAACAATAGCAAGAACAATAATTTAACTAGAAAAATAGAAATATAGAAAAAGTATATATGAATTGAGGTACATATGAAAGCGCTTTCTTAAAGAAGAAATTGTAAGATTTACTTGACAATGGCAATTGATCGGAATACCCGTGAGGGTGTTTATCATGTGAGAATATCAATTATTCAAAAGTTAAAAAGTAGAAAATCTTCTAGTTTATTCAATAATTTCCAATCCTGCTATTATGCATTTATATACACAATAAGTGACCTTTGGGAATAGGCATACTATTTGAATTTGTTTCATATAGCACCAATCACCATGGTTCACTAAAAGCTGTGTCTATAGATGTTTTAATTCAAACCGTTAACTAACTGACATATGGCTTCAATATTCTTGCGAGAAGGTTCTTTACAATTCAAGAGAGAAATGATTGAGTGAAGTGAAACACACCAAATTATGGTGTGGTCACTCTTTATTCCATCATCTCCCATTAAACACACCATAATAAGATGATAAACCTGAGTTGAGCATTTTTAACCTTGGTACCAAAATTTTGCCTCATGCCAACTTTCATCTATGAAATTACTTCATAGATCGATGTCTAATCGTGACTTGGCCATACGTGTGCACGTTTTTCCCACCAATCTGACCGCACCCGTACGAATGTATTCTCCCACTGACAACACATTCCAGATGACTTCAATTCACTATATTTCAAATGAACATCATCAATTTTTAGTGCTAGGTTCATAGTCCATACCTAATCACCATTGACGATTTCAGCTGCACAAATTCCTCATGTGTCAACCTGCGTCGAAATTTTTGTTAAGTACTTCCTCTAAGGCCCATTCCTGAAGGTTTTCCATAACACACCTTATCAACGACTTTTTGTTGATCAAGCAGACAACATCACCTAGTCAGCACGTTGCATATCATGGACTTTACATCTTATGCTGACTATGATGTCCGTAACTTGTCAGTTCCTCTATCTTATTACCTGACCAAACACATGTTTCCATGCAAGATAGAGTCGCAAAACATCGGTTATCTAGGCGTCCCCAGAGTCATCCAACTATGCTCTTATATATGTAGCTAAACCACTTAGCTAGGCATTTTTCAATCCCATATTAGCTACATGTTCTCTGAATTTTTCTAGAGACAACCCTTTGGTCATAGGGTCGGCCACCATCTCTTCTGAGGGTATATAGTTGACTTTAATTTCACCTCTCTCCACTATGTCTTGAATATAGTGGTAACTCATATCAATATATTTTCCCTTAGAGCTATTCGCTTCACTTTTTATTAATGAGATGGAGGACTGATTGTCACTAGGGTTGCAAATGAACCAAGTTGTTCATGAACAAGCTTGGCCGGCTCGGCTCGGCTCGTTTAGTAAATGAGCTGAGCTTGAGCTCGAATATTAGGCTTGTTTAGTAAACGAGCCGAGCTTGAGCTCGAATATTAGCTTGTTTAGTAAACGAGCCGAGCTCGAGCTCGCATAAGCTCGGCTCGTCAAGCTCGACTCGTTTATCTTTATTTAAATTATATAATAAATATATTATTTATATATTAAATAATATATAAATATATATAAATACATTTTTTATATATTAAATAATATAAATAATATATTTTATTTAAATATTTATATTTAAATAATGTAAAGAATATTAAAAAAATTTATCAAGATGAACCGAGCCGAGCTGAGCCGAGCTCGAGTTTCATTAATATTAAAGTTCCTTATCAAGCCGAGCTCGAGCTTAATAAACGAGCTCGATAAGTAAACAAGCTGAGCTCAAGCTCAGCAAAGCTCGGCTCGGCTTGGTTCATTTGCAACCCTAATTGTCACAAAACATATTGATCGGTCTGGCAGGTATACCTAATTGTAAACTGTCAACAAAACGTTTTATCCAGACCGCATTACTCACGGCTGTGCTGCAAGCTATGTATTCAGCTTCCATAGTGTACTTTGCAACACAACTCTGTTTCTTACTTAACCAAGAAACTGTTGTTCCACCAAACAAGAACACATGACTACTAGTAGATTTTCTATCATCTACATCTCCTGCAAAATCTGCGTCAGTGTATCCTTTTATGTCTAGATCACACAAACCAAAACATAATTTCAAATTCTTAGTGCCTTTTAAATATCTGAATATTCTTTTGATTGTTTGCCAATGTTCCTTACCTGGATTGGATTGAAACTTACTTACCAATCCGACTGCATGACAAATGTCAGGTCTTGTGCTTGTCATAGCATACCTTAGGCTGCCTATTGCCTGAGCATATGGGACATTTCTTATTTCCTCAACGTCAGACTTAGATTGAGGACTCATACTTTTACTAAGACTTTGTCCTTTGCAAACAGGCGTGCAAAGAATTACAGTTATCCATATTAAATCTTTTAAGCACCTTGTCTAGATATTTCTCTTGATCTAGATATAATAATTTTGAATTTCTATCTCTTGAAATTCTAATTCCTAGAACATAGGTTGCAAGACCCATGTCTTTCATTTCAAATCTAGATACTAAGAAAGTTTTGGTTTTTATAATCATATCTGGACAATTTCCTACTAACAATATGTCATCCATGTATAAAGACAATATTGCTAACTTGTTATCATTTTTCCAGATATAAACACAGTGATCTAATGGACTCACAACATAGCCCATTTCTAAAATGGCTTGGTGGAATTTCAAGCACCATTGTCTTGAAGATTGTTTAAGTCCATATAGAGATTTTTTTAACTTGCGAACTTTATCCTCGTTGCCTTGGTTCTGGAAACCATCAGGTTGCATCATATAAATTTCCTCTTTTAATTCTCCGTTGAGAAAAGTTGTTTTAATATCTAATTGATGCAATTCCATATCTATCCTGGCTACTACCGCCATTATAATCCTTATTGAGGCAAATTTTGCAACAGGAGAATATGTATCTACGAAGCCTATTCCAGGTTATTGAGTGAATCCCTTGGCTGCTAACCTGGCCTTGTATTTCTCTAAACTTCCATTTACTTTGAATTTCTTTCTAAGAACCCATTTGCAACCAATGGCTTTTCTTCCATTTGGGAGATCGGTTAGTGTAGACCGCCTTGAACTCTGCTCCGTGCGCGATGGCGCGAATTGTTTGTTCTTAGCTACTACAGTTCGGACTCGTGTCACGGTTTTGAATCTAATCTCACAAAGTGCAATGTGAGACCGATAAATCACCAAAGAGTCCAAATCCGGCAAATCGTTTTGGATAATCGATTTTAATAAAGAAGTGCCAAACATGGACTGCTTTGCCAGATTCAGAGTCACCACCTAAATATTTTATTTTGGGAAATTTAGGAAACCCTGACTTGTGCCTAAGGCCACGTGTCCGTCATCACCAAAGTTGCCTCGGTTCGGGAACTTGGGTACGAGGGGAGAAGGTCATGAAATGAACACCCTCGCTCGCCCGATCAAAGGATCGACCTCTACTAACATGATATGTTGTTTTTGAAAACACATTCGCTCTTATTCCGGTTATTAATCTATAATTACTATGTGATGCGCACAACATACAAGTATAGACTAGATCGCCTAAATTGGCACAAAACATCTCATGTTTATGTTTGGAAAATGGTTTGAAGGTGTTACTCGCAAGTAAGCTAAGACGCGGATTTTGCCATCCTCAAGTGGGCTTAGAAAACATGGTTTTGCCACTCTCAAGTGGGCTTGAAATTCACATTTCGATGAATTGTTTCAATTCAAGCAATCCAACCTTCACCCACAGGCATTCAGGCAGTTAAATACTTAAGCAGTTAGCCTCATGGCAAGCATGCTATTGTGGCAACATTTACACACATGTAGGGATACTGAAGCATAAACGCTTACCTAGTACTCCGAGCCAAAACAAGAGCTAGTTAGTAATCATACATGATCCTAGCTATGTCAAGAATGCCTAATGCAACACATGCAAAATGCAACGAAGATAGGCTCGACTATTCTAAGATGTCATGTGAAATACAACTTGATACATGTATTCAAATTGGAATTGAAATACAATGCAGTTTGTATGATGCGCCGAGCCCGGTGCATGCAAGATAGATAAATGATGCACACATGCTAGCATAATTATGCTAATTAAAATATGCCCTAAAACTAACCACTGAAAGCAAGTAAGTAAAAGGGAGAAACAAATGAGGATTGGAAGACATGTATCACACACACGCACACTTATTACAACAGTTGTGCCCTCTCGACGGAGGGTTCGAATAATAAGCTAACTAGCTAATCTAAGCTAATTAAACAAATTATTACAAATTAACTAATTAACTAACTTAGCTAATTAATTATTACAAAACCGAATTGAAACAAATAGCTATACTAAGCTAAATGAATATTACAAAACCAATCAAATGATTAAGTTGCACGAACTAATCATGAATACTGAAATGGCCTCGCGGGCGATGAAGAGATGCATGCTCGGTCAGCTTCGCTCGGAAATCCACCACCGTGCCTCATGTTGCCTCTGTTTGCACTGTTTTAGACTTCTGAAAACTATGCCAACCTCCAAGATTCTTCTGATACACCTTATGGACATGCTAAGAGGTCATCGGCCAAGAGGAGTGGCCATCGGCTAAAGGAAATGATCATCGGCCAAATTGATAGCCGATCGGCAGACTAAGATGGTCGATCGGCCGACTAAGATGGTTGATCGGCCAACACTTTCTGCAAATTCTCCTTTTGTTGCAACAGAGCACTAAACAGAGGCATGGCAGTGTATTTGCAAGAAAATGTGTGTACCACCACACTCCTTATCATGTTTAAAGCTCAAAGGAGTGTAGTGCTCGACTCTCGAGCCATCAATCACGTATCTCAATGCATGATGGCCAAAGAGGCCGAGTTGCACAAATCAATGTCAAATGAAAGCACACAAAAAACACATAAATACCTTAACCTCTATCATGTATGATCAAGAGGGTCGGCGATCGAGAAATGAGGCACGTTTCATCACTTCAAGCATGAAACGTCCCTCATTTCTCGTGTTTGGCTAAACACCCAAATCAAACACAATGCAACACAAGTATGCCAAATACAATGCAATGCAACAAGCATGCAACAACATGCTATCTAATCAACATGCTAAACATCATGAACAAGCAACATGCAAACAACATGAGCATGCAACAACATGCAAACAACTATGCAATGGCAAGGGCCATGTAATGCAACACTTAGTGGACTTAAACCGCATATGGATAGACCTGAGAGGGTCCAAAAACAGTGGCCAATAACACCAAAACTAAGGCACCAAAAGGCAAGAGATGCATGCACATATATTGGTCCATAAGCTAGGCAACAATGCCCAACCCTTAGAGGCACTCAAAGGGTGAAATAAGTGGGAGCATGACAAGTCTATATGCTCTGAAATGTCATGGTAAATGATGCCAAATCGTATACATGTCACAAATTAAGCATGCTATGGTGTTCAAAACAAAGCTAACAAGGCCAATTGTACTACAACTATGCAAAACATGAAGCATATGGCCAATACAACCCAAAATAGTCCTAGAGCATGTCAAAATGATGTTAAAACATGTATGGAAGGAAGCCAAAATAAGCTAGCATAGTGAACATGAAGCATGAAATATGCAAGGCCAAAAGGGAGGATTACACTACACCTACTAAGACCAAGCATGAGATGGCTTCGCCAACAAAAATCAGAGTTATATCATGGCAAAATAACCCCAAAAATAAACTGAAATGATAGCTCGCAAGCTTAAGCATGAAGGCATACACAATGGCTCATGTTAAGGCATAAAACACAAACTCTCCAATGCATTGAAAGAGTGACAAATGTGAGTGTATGACCACACTATATGCACTAAAATCACATTTCAAATGATGCCAAATCATGAAAATAGTCCATGTAATGCATGCTAATGGACTCAATACACAAAGCTAGTGAGCTAGATTGAACCATGGCTATACAAAACAATACATACATGACCAAAACAGCACAAATCAGAGCTAGAGCATGCTAAAACATGAACAAAAGCTTCTTAGAGTTGAGCCTAAAGCATGCTAGAATGATGATCAAAAGCATGATACACATTAGGCTAGTAAATAGAAATGCACTACAAGTGCATGGAGCATGCAAGGGGCTATCAAACCAACCCAAAACAGAGTTATGGCATGCTAAAAAAACACCAAAACAAGCTGAGATGGAGCCAAAACATGCTAGAAAGACATGCTCTTTCATGAAGCAAACAAAGCTAGTTTGTAAGGATTACACTACAAGTGTAAATAGCATGCATGGGGTGACAAAACCAAGTCAAAATAGTGGTATGCCATGCTGAAATAAGGCCTAATACATGCTAAGATGGAGCTAAAACAAGCTTGACAAACATGCCACTTTGATGAGCCATCTATATAAGCATACAAAACACAAGGAGAGGGGATGACCCTCTCCTATTTAAGACCTCAAAACACACTTTCCACCACTAAAATTCCTCTGGAATTCAGTGGTAGAAAGGTCAAACAAAGGCTAAAACAAAAGCCTAATGGGGTGGCCCAAAACAAGGAAAAACAAGGCACAAATGGGGGTAGACCGCCCCCAACACCAACAAGACCTTAAGCAATCATTTCAAACACATGAAAATGAAACTTTTTACAGTTGAGAGTTAAGCCAAAATAAGCATGCAAATAAGGCTAAGTAAGCAATGAACACAAAGCTTAAAAGAGGGTTAATGACTCACCCTTGTAAAACAACTTCAAAGAGGCAACTCCAGTAGCTTTCTAAGCTAAAAACCAAACTTCGAGTTCAAACAAAACCCTCAAGTACCTCAGCAACAAGAGTATGGTGTTTGAGTAGGTGCTTTAGTGCAAAAGTGTGAAGAAATTACACTTTAGAGCACAAACAAGCACAAATATAGAAAGAGAGAGGAAATATAGAAAAAGAGTGATATATATATATCTTATATATCAAGATTTTAGAACCTCTGGAAAGGGAGAGGGGCCTCCCTTCTTATAGAAAATCAAATCTCAAGCTTGTTGAGCAAGCTTGAGACTTGATTCAATCTATCCATACACGTGTATGGAGGATACACCAAGTGATCAACAGCTGGCACCAGCTGGAAGAAAAATATCTGCAAAAGCAGAAAAAGGGGTCACGGCAAAAAAAAAATGGCCGATCGACCAAAAGGAGTGCCGATCGGCCAACACTTATGGCCGATGGCAAGAAAGAGAGGCCGATAGGCACAGGGCTTGGCCGATTGGTTGTGGGGATGGCCAACAAGCCACCCTCTTCCCTTAGAAGCAAAACCACAAGTCCTTGGTCCACAACCAAGCACAAAACAGACAAGTTGAGAGATCCTAAGGCAAGGCGCGCAGCCGAGACCTTCGAGAACTCAAAACGAACACGAGCATGGATGATCATCGAGTGTTCAAACGATGACGTCCAAGTTTTAAGGACGGTAAAAAATGGGGTGTCTACAGTTAGTTCCCAAACATCATTTTTCTTGATCGAGTCACGTTCTTCATTCATTGCCTCAAGCCATTGTGTAACATCACTGCTACTCATTGCTTCATTATAACTAGTAGGATCATCTACTAAGTTATTAAGTTCTTCAACTTAAAAAACATAATGATCTTTCAAAAACGTAGATGGATGTCTTGCTCTCTTACTCCCACTTATTTCAAGATTCAAAGTAGGTAAAACATCGTCATGTAATTTGCGTTTTCTCCCACTATTAGATGGTTTTGGGAGAATATGTGGATCGTGTGACAAAGAAGGAATAGAATAATCCTGAGATACTTCGGAGAGCAATTCAATTTGCTCAATAGGAGTAACAAAATCAGTGGATTCAAGAAAAATAGCATCTCTACTTCCTATTAATCCACGTTCGGGATGGTAAAAACGATAACCACTCCCATTTTCAACATATCCAATGAACTTGCATTCCCAAGTTTTACTTTACAATTTATCCCTTAAAGGTTTGGGAATAAGAACAAGTGCTTTACATCTCCAAACTTCAAGATTTTGAGCATTAGGTTTAGTACCATGCCAGCATTCGTAAGGAGTTAGAGGTTTGGCTTTTGTTTCGACTCTATTTAATAGGTACGCAATGGTGGACAAGGCTTCCCTCAAAAAAATGAATAGGAAGATCAGCATAAGCCATTATAGACCTTGTCATTTCCATGAGAGTACAATTTTGTCTTTCTGCGACCCCATTTTGTTGTGGTGTGTATGGCATTATAAACAAATGTTTTATGCCATTGTTCTTGCAGAAAGAATCCATAGCTTCATATTCGCCACCTCTATCATTATTCAAGTGTTTAATGGACCGGCCAAGTTGCTTTTCTACCTCTAATTTATATTTCTTAAACTTGTCAATTGCTTTTGATTTGTGTTTAAGAAGGTAAATATGTCCATATCTTGAATAATCATCAGTAAAAGTAATAAAGTATTCCATGCCTCGATGAGTTTTAGTCCTTAAAGGGTCACAAATGTCCGAATGAATTATTTCGAGTAATTCCGATAATTTCCAATGTTTGAAAAATGGCTTGCTAGTCATTTTGCCTTTGATACATGGTTCACATATATCAAAATCATCGGAACATACTTTAGGCAATAAGCCACTTTTAAACATTCGAGACATTTTACTTTTATTAATGTGACCTAACCTTAAACACCACAAATAAGAACTATTACTAGTAGAAACATGCAAATAATCAGAAATACATACTTTATTATTATCAATAGGAAGAGAGTACATGTCATTCACTCTTACACCTTGCACTTCAATACTGTGTTAAACCTAAAATTAATCTTAAAACCTTTTTGAGTTAACACTGGAATTGAAATTAAATTTTGCCAGATGCTGGGTACATAAAGCACATCATGAAGCACAATAAAAGTTCCATTAATAGAGAATTGATAGTTGCCGATGCCCAAAACATCACTATAGGAGTTGTTGCCCATGTAGATTCTGTGTTCACCAACCTTCTTTTTAGTAAACTCCACGAACATGTCTTTATTTTGCACAATATGCCTAGTTGCAGCAGAATCAATCCACCATGAATTTGATAAAGGTTCAAGTACTATTGCCTCAGAAACTGTCATGGTAATAGGAATATGATCCATTTTCTCATTCTTCTAAGGACAAGTGGCTTTGATATGACCTTTTTGACCGCACTTGTAACATGGGTTGTCACAACCCAAACCCGTCCCTATAGGTTTAGCGTCGTAACCAGCCAGTAATCCGTGGATTACCAAAGGCCTCTTAATAGAATAACATATAATTAGGGGTTGCGGAAACAAACATGTAAAATATACAGTCCATTGAGATTTGAAAACATACATGGGACATATAATTTTAAACTTTTATAAACTTACGAGTGACGTCAAAAGATGCAGTATTTACACGTTACCCCATGTACATACTAATAGAAATCTTATCCGAAACTTAAAGGAAACAAAACTTAATGCATTCACAAAAACAGCCACTAAACTTGACTTGATCCGGTACCTCCTCGAGAGGCACAAAGGCTGGCTGACAAAAACTAAGACTCTGAACCTAGTCACGTGTCTGACTACCTATATTCATAAGATAAATAATGAGTGAGAGCCCAGTGAATAATAACAGAGTAAAGGGGCTAAATGAATGATGTCTCATAACTAAGTCTGTTCACATAATAGATTCATATTCGTATTCTTGTTTGAGTCATTAACAGAAATCAAAATTCATGCATAGTTCATCCGTTAGCGCTAACAGATCACATACAGAGTATCAAAGATCATATTTGTTAGTTCCATAGAGGAACCTTCGGCCGGGTACGGATAACTTGTCAATTCCTTTAAGGAACATCCAGACTGGGAACGAATAACTTGTCAGTTCCATAAAGGAATCTCCAGTCAGGTGCAGATAACTTGTCAGTTCCATAAAGGAACCTCTGGACCGGGAACAGATAACATACTTGTGTCATAAATACTTATAAACAATTGGATAATCATTCATAGTACAGAACATAACATTTCATTAAACAGATCTTATTTCATATACAGAAAACAATTTAACTTGAACACAGCTTTACTAAGTTATTACTCACAGATAACAGATGGCTCCAAGTAAACGGACAGAGTAGGCAATTCAGAGATTTTGTGGCACGTGACCTACATAGATACAGAACGAATACGTACTGAATTACACACCCGAAGCCAATAACTTAGTTATTTCTTGTCTTGGTGTGTTTATACTCTTCTATCCTCATTACGGTGTCTTCAACTTGGCCTAGGAATGCCTAGGATAGAATGAGGATGCAAAAATGCACTTGAAAACACTTAACAAAACTTGCTGAAAACAGGGCCCTCGCTCGAGTGTAACTTCCTATGCTTGAACGGACATGCAAAATGTAAGTGGTTGCTCGAGCGCAATATCTGTCGCTTGAGTAGTCTATAAACTTTTACAAAAGTGCTGGTTACTTGATTTTTTCGCTTGATGCTCACTCGACGCTTGCTCGAACGTGAGAGACATGCCCTTGTTCAATTGCAACTTTTGTCGCTCGAGCGGTTTGAAAAACATAAGAACTACTGGGAGCATGCATTTCATGCTCGAACGGACTTCTAGTCGCTCGAGCGGAAGTGCATGCACTCAGAGAGGTCGCTCGAGTGTGGATTCCTTCGCTTGAGCGTAGAAGTAGAATTCTGGAATTTCTAGAATTGCTTCCAAGCTTCAAATTCAACCCCAAAGCTGCAAATTATGGTTTATTGGGCCAAAAACCTGAGGAATCACATGTGAACTTGGAAAACATGAAGAATTCAAAACCATTTCGTAAAACCAAAGCCCCAAAGCATGCCAATTGTGCAAACTCAACTTAAAACTTGAGAATGTGATGTAAACATGACATGCATGAATTGTCTTGACTTCAAAACTTCCAAAACCTAATCTAATACCACAAAATGTCTTGAAACTTGATGCATTCTCAAAGGTAAAGTGAATTAGCAACATGCATAAGGAAATTCTTGGAAAATAACTTCAAAATGTTAGGAATTATGCATGCATGCATGCAAGGTATGGGTCAAATTTCTTCCTTTCTAGTTCAAACCTCAAGTTCACATACTTAATCTTTTGAATTCATGTTCTTAATGCCACAATCAAAGAATTTAAAGGTTGAATTCTTACCTAGACTTTCCAAAGTGAGAGCTAGAGGCTTATTTCTTGCATCTCTAAGTCCAATTCTCTCATTTCTCCTAGAAATCCCTTAGTTGAGCTCAAAGCTCTCTTCTCTCTCTCTCTCTTTCTCTCTCTCTCTCTCTCTCTCTTACGTTTGGTTTGTGTGTATAGGCTCAAGGATTTGTTGATATGAACAAAAGGATGAGTGAAGCATGTAAGGAGTCTTATATAGGCTCACTTAGTGTTAATTAATTAAAGCTAATCTAGTAGGCATTAATTAATCTAATTAATTCATTGCAAATCAAATTCCAATTGAACCTACCATAAATTTCTAAAAATCCCAAATAACACATAAATCAAGTACAATTAGTCACAGAAAAATTCTTGAAAGAATTCTGGAAATCTTGGCTTTTGAATGACTGAAAACGACCTTGAAATGAGTGAGAACGAGTCAAAAAATCGCTTGAACCAGGCTATTGTCGGTTCAAGGACTGGATTGAACCGGTTTGAACCGGCTGGGACTGAACTAGCGTGACACACGGGTCAACGCGCAGGTCAAGCGGGCGTGGGTCAGGCAGATCAGACGGACACAGGTCCGGGCGCGGAGCACTGGGCACTGGGTTGACGCACGAATCTTGGCGCGAAACGCTGAGCCGCAGCTTTGGGCTGGGCTAGGTCACTGTTGCGCTGGTTTGGGCTGGCAGTGTAGGCTTAAACAAATTCTTTTAAATCCTAAGGCCCAAAGGAATCGGTTTCCTTGCTGAATACTTTATTTTGGGCCTTTTTTTTTTAATTTTAAATTTAGCCCAAAACTCTTAGACTTCAAAATAGAATCTTTGCACTATGTATTTCGGTTGTCTTCTCCGGTGATGGGAGTAGGAGACCATACACTGAAATTTGGATTTTGTGGATCAAATTTTTGCCCTTTTTCACAACAAATTTCACCGTTGTGATCAAAATTCTAAAAAGAACAAGATGGTGTTAATTGGGAGACGCGAATTGAACCGAAAAATATTTTATAAAATTACTTCCAATGATATAATTCGGCCTCACTTTCGACAATGTTCGAAACAATAGCACCACCAACGGTTATTTTCTTTGGATAGTTTTCTGGGAATACAACACGTTGGTAATGATTAAATAAACAAACGGAATTCACCAATGCGAAAGATTGATTGTCAATTATTTTCTGAATTTTTGGTAAAAAGAGTTCGGAAACTTTTCGTTCTTCCGGACCATATTTCGACATCTGCAATAATGTGTAAACTTGCTCTGATGCCACTATAAGATTTACTTGACAATGACAATTGATCGGAATACTCGTGAGGGTGTTTATCACTCGAGAATATCGATTATCCGAAAGTTAGAAAGTAGAAAATCTTTTAGTTTATTCAATAATTTCTAATCCTGCTGTTATGCATTTATATACACAATAAGTGACCTTTGGGAATAGGCATACTACTTGAATTTGTTTCATATAGCAACAATCACCATGGTTCACTAAAAAATGTGTCTATAGGTGTTTGAATTCAAACCATTAACTAACTAACAGATGGCTTCAATATTCTTGCGAGAAGGTTCTTTACAATTCAAGAGAAAAATGATTGAGTGAAGTGAATCACACCAAATTATGGTGTGGTCACTTTTTATTCCATCAGAAATGTCCTTTTTGCATTGGGTTGACCGATGTTCTACTTCCAAGATACATTAATCCTTCAAGGAACTTTATCTACAACTAAAAATTTCCTCACGAATTAAGAACTACTCGTGTTTTCAAAATATTCAAATAAAATCTCATAACTCAAAATATGTAAACACAACAACAAATACAATGCTAAATTTTTTCAACAAATGTTCTCTATGAATATATAAGATTTCTAACCAATAGAACTCTACCCACAGTAATATACAGATGTAGGAAATTAACACTTCATCAATTGTATTTGTTATTGCACTTAGGGGCGGAGGCATGTGAGGCCTAGACTAGAGGGGTCACGTGTCCCCCTCAACTTTTGAAAAATTATACTTATGTCTATAACAAAAAATCTATATTTTAATTTAATCTTTTTAAGTAATGTTTTGAAATTTTATACCACTATTTTCTTTACCTTTTTTCTTTAAAAAAATATGTTTAATTTGTCAATTTATATATTTAATCATGCTAAAAAATATTCTTATAAATTTTATATTAAAGAAATGTTATGTCACCCATTTTTTGTCACTATTTTATATTACATCTTATATGAATATTTGTAGTTGGTTCATTTATTCACAGATAATTATTACACAATTAATGACAACTAATAATATAGGGAAAATCGGTCTAGGGTCCCTCTTCCACTTTTCGTAATGGAAGAGATCCACAAAATTATTTTTTGATGTCTAAGGTCCCTAAACATATATCAGATGAAAGTTTCACTGGCTCATCTCTTTCCACTCACTGAAAGACCTCTCGATCGTCTTCAACACTGGACAATTCGATTTACACAAACTCAATTTGACCGATTTAATGATCGGAAACTCCGAAACCAAACTTCAATTAGAAACCCTAGGTTTGTCCGGGATTCAACACTGCGATTATGGCCTCAGTTGGCTCTGGAGGAGTTGTAAACAGCTCAAGAAACTCCAATTGCGAAGCTGCTATGCAATCGGCGATGAATCATCACTCTCATCGTTCGTCGAATGCTTAATTGGTCTCCAAGAAGTGGAATTGTGGACATGTAGGGCGATAATCAACGAGGTTCCTCTTCCTCCTCCTCTTTCATACACTTTCTCATTCTAGGGTTTCAAGTTCTTGAACCCCTTCAATTTCATTTTAATTCATCATCCCCTGTTTTCCCTACTATTCCGTCAAGCTTTTACAGTCTATTTCATACACTTTCCCTACTCTTCTGTCCCTAATGCTTTAGATTTGCACCTTACAATGAACAAGTGTGATGATCAATCTGGGAAGCAAGATGCAAAAGAACAAGAAATGGAATGTCTGGTTGTAGGAGATGCAGCTGTTTCAGAGCCTGGGGAGACTAAGAGTTTTGGGGAGGAAAAAATTTCAACTTCTTCTATGTTTGAAACAGATGCTTTAGTTCCTAAAATTGAAAAGACTGAGAAGCAAGATGTAGAAGCACAAGCGAGCAATGATCTTATTTTGCAGGATGCTCTTTTGAAGCACTGGTGGACAGACATGGATGAAATATTATGCATGGATGGAAGACTTTGGATGCTCTTTTGTATGTTTTATGGACAGAGAAAAAGTTCCTTTATCACATCATACATGGATGGAAGATTCTGCTTCTAGTGGACAGCCATCTACTTGTTGTGAACCAGAATTTCTCTGTGAAGTCCAGAGAAAATTCGACCAGAGAAATTCTCTGTGAAATGTGAAGTTCAGAGAAAATTGGACCAGAGAAAATCTCTGTAAACTAGAATTTCTCTGTGAAGTCCAGAGAAAATTCGTCTAGAGTCTCTAGATCGAATTTTCTCTGACTAGTTGAGTCTAACTGATTCAATTTCCCCTTCTACAGCTTGTATTATATCTGTCAACTACACAAATGATGTGTTCTTGTACATGTGTGCTTTTGGTATTGTTGTTGTTTCTTGGTAATAAAGTTTGTGCAGCATTTGTGCTGTTTAGTTACTGATATAGAGGTTGATGAAGATGTCGAACAAGAAGATAAACCTGGAGTTCAAAACCTCAGCATCTCTGTGTTCTACAAGAGGCAAAGTAGTCAAGTAAAAGTCCTTTTCATCTCATTATTGCTCCGAGCCTTCACTTCCAACTCGGCCGAATCCAGTGACCGTGACGATAATTCGGGCTTAAGCATTAGCGATTGTATGGAAAAGTGCTGGAACAATTGCAGTTGTGTTGGGTTCACCACAAGCAATAGCAATGCTAGTCCAGAGAAATTTTCTGGGTTTCAAATTAAGCATTCCAGGTTCCAAATTGTGAATTGAATTTTTATTTTTTTTCATTTGAAGTTGAAACCAGAGAAATTCTCTGGTTTTTGAATTGAATTTTCTCTAGGTTGAAACCAGAGAAATTCTCTGATTTTTGAACTAAATTTTATCAGGGTTGGTCCAGAGAGAAGAATTTCTCTGGACCAATTTTCTCTGTGACGTGAGATGATGACAATGGTCATGATTCGGCGCTGAAGAAGTTGCAGAACTCTCCCATTAATGGAAGACTGAAGCGGAAATATAAAGGCCACGAATTGTATACGAAACACAATGGTAGAGAGAATTTTGAATTTACAGCCAATACATTGTTTTTTCTTAGGAATTGGGAAGAACTTGCATCAAGTGATAAAAGGGAAGGGAAAAAAAAAAAATCATTCGTAAACTTCTTCAAGATAAAAAAGACATTTCTTGATTATCAGTGCACAAACATTCACCAAAAATATGCATGGTGTATGTGTGGCTCCCTCTGCATAAAATTCTGAGAATAATTAGATTTTCTAGAGAAATTTGGACTGAAATTTCTCTGGACCAATTTTCTCTGGACTGAAATTTCTCTGCACTAATTTTCTCTGGACTGAAATTTCTCTAGACCAATTTTCTCTGGACTGAAATTTCTCTGGATCAAGGTTGAGGGACCTTAGACATTATGAAAATATTGTTGATGGACCTTAGACATCATAAAAATATTTGATGTCCTTTATGCTATAAAATCATAAGATCAAGGACCTTAAAAAAAAAACCCCAATAATATATTACCATTTAATTAAGTAATTCAAAATGGCAAAAAAAGAAAAAGAAAGTGATATATAACAATCCCTATGTATTATTTATTCACATTTCTCTCATTTTTTTCTCTATACCTCTCTATATTTCTTTTTTTTTTTTTTTTTTTTGTGTGTGTGTATCTTAATATAATTTTGCTTCCATATTTTATGAAGGCATATATTTATTTTTTAAACTATGATGATCACCATACATAAATTAAAATAATAACAATAAAGGTAATACTCAGTTAATTTGAATTTATATTTAAATATATCTTTTGCAATCGTACTAATTTTTAGTCCTACCATCAAATACAAATTAAGTTAAGTTGGATTATGATTTTTGTTAAGATTTTAATTCAATAGTAAAATCCTGACTTCGCCACTGATTGCCCGTATTGCATAGAATAATGGGTGAGAAGAGTTACACATTCAATTTGTTTTGGTTTTGTTATTTTTTTTTTCTTTTTAAAGTTGTAGACACATTCAATTGTAACTCTCTTAAAATTGAAATTTCTCTGAGTTAGGGCGAAATTTCTCTGGATCAAATTTTCTTTGCAAAAATGTTGAAGGACCTTAGCTAATAAAAAAAAACTGTTAGACATAATACATTTTGCTGATTATTACTCTATGTTTTGATTTCTTTGAAAGAGCAAAATAAATTGAAATCTTATATTTTATACTAACATATTTTCATCTATATTTCTATCCTAATCATGCCATTTGGAGTTCAAAATGAAGCTTGACTAGGAAATAAATCAGCACTACAACAAATACCACATTTTGTATCACGCAATGAATGCTATCTTAGGTAAATGATAGCCTTTGTTGAAATGCTATCTTAGCCCATGTTATTAAAAGTCTATTATTTTTTTTTGTAACATTTATTAAATGTTATGCATAAATGCTATAAGAAATATATTATAACATTCTTGGAATGCTATGAAATGGTTGAAAATTTCTTTAAAAATATAACTGTGACTATTCATGAATGCTATAATAAAGTGTGACAACATATTTTGTGTAGAATTTTCGGTGATTTAATTTTTTCAATGCTACTATTAAAGTATTCTCATATTTAAAAATAAAAATGTCCTAATTCAATATCAATATTTAAAAACCTCACTCATTGTATAAAGGCCAATATCATTAGTGTAGAAAACAAAAACACCCATTAAAGGATTGAAATAATTACATTGCTTTGTACCAAAATATAATCAACATATCTACAAAAACATAGCTTATAAATATCTCAAAAAAAAAAAAAAAAAAAAAGCCCAAAAGTAACAACAATGAACTCAGTCAAATAAACTATTATTTCATCCACAATCTTCACATCCTTTGAGCTTACTCTAAGATGAGTTTTGGCCTCTCTTCTTTCTGAAGACAACTGCAATAAATAAATAAAAATAATAGTGTGTTTGGTTTGAATTTTTTGGATTAAGTTTTTTTAAAACTGAGTTTTTTGGTTTTCATGTTTTTTTTTAGCGAATATTTTAAAAAAATTTAACATTTTTTTTTACTTTTTTAGATGCACCTTACTTAGATGTATCTAAAAAATAAAAAATTGTGAAAAAATATTTTAAAAAATTAATAAATACATAAAAATACAAAAAATGTACTAAATTCTTGTATTTTTTTTTTGTATTTTTAGTATTTAGTGAATTTTTTAAAGGTTTTTTTCACAAATTTTTTACTTTTTATGTATATTTATGTTAGGTATGTCTAAAAAGTAAAAAAAAAAAAATCTTAAAATATTAAAAAAATTCAGTAAAAACAAAAAAACACGAAAAATAAGAAAGTAAAATTTTTTGAAAAGTGTTTTTGAAAAAAATAGAGCCAAGCAAGTAATCTAGTTTACGGAAGCATTTAAGAAGGTAAGGGTAATTAATTAAAGAATCAAGAAAGCCAAGGGATTAAATCTTGGTTTAATACCCAAGCCAATAAAAAAAATTAATATATAAAGAATTAAATTTTCAGATCAATGGCTTTAATTGGATTTACATAAAGAGTATAAAATTGGCTATGTAACTTTCAAGTGTAAACTATCAAGCAACAAATTGGGAAAACAAATATTGCATACTATCAATCTTTTTCAAAAACTAATTCGGTGAAAAATAATTAAACAATATATAAATTTTAGGGAGAATTACTTGTTAGTGGGACAAGAAAAAAAATTGCTAAAACATGAAGTGTGCAAGTTTTTTTGTGGTGGGATGCAAGTGAAAAGCTGTGGGGTTACATCCCTCTCCACGTTTGCGTATATTTTTTTTGTCTGTTTCATTGTAAATAAATTCCCCCTTATATATTGTTTTCTCCTTTTGGGGCATAAATAATTTATAAAAATATATATTTTTTGGTGTTTATTTTTGTCAATATACTTTCCAAACGTTTACAAAAAAATTCAAAAACTAGTTATAAAAAATAACCAAACAGAGACTACCCAATTCCTTCAAAACCCACTTCTTCAGAACATTCATTAGTAATAACTACTTTAATCCAACGAATTACATTAGTAGATTAGCAAAGATTGATAGTATAAGAAAATGGAATGGAATATTATACATACATATATGTATATATATATATTTATATCTATTACACGCACGAAGCAAAATGAAAACAAAAATCAACACCATCTATAAAGTACCAAACAAAAAAAAAAAAGAAGAAGAAGAAAATCAAAGAAAAAACAAAAAAAACCTACAATTTGTTTTGGGAATCGTATCCCATGTCTACTGCACAGTTTCAGTTGATGATCATAGTGGCTTAATATCAAAACAAAATAACAACAATAATCAATACATATACATATTATATATATATATATATAATAGATTTAGCAGGAGAGAGATAATCTTTAGGAATAACTAAAATTCAAGTGGATTGATATTGTATAAGGGAAAAATTAAGAGACACATTCGGAAGTGGCTATCAAAGGCGCGGTATGTTTACCGCTAATTTATTTATTTATTCATATCGTAATATTTAGAATTGTAACATTTATAAAATGTTATTAAAATTTTGAACTTACCTAACTTTTTACCGCATTTATAAAATGTTAATAAAAATTTAATAAATGTTATAATAAATGTAATGTAATTTTCTAATGTTATATTCCTACAAAATGCTATAAAAGCATCATATGTAGTAGCATTTTCGACAAAATGCTATAAAAATGTGTTATTAAAAGCACTTTTTGTTGTAGTGCAAGCCCTAGAAGCAACAGTAGAGAGTAGCAGCAGAAGGAGACCCGCCCACAGAGGGGAGGTCTACCAGGTAGTCGACTGGTCAGTCAAATTTTGCTCAGTTTTGCTTCAACTACAAGGGCATTCAGGCGACAGTTGAGTGGACGACTGGCCATGTCATTTTGGCCCAGTTTCACTCTAGTTTAGTTTTGCTTTGCATCGGTTATCAAACAGGCAGTATGGTCGACGACTGCGGTAGTCAACCTTGTAACGCCCTCAGAATAATGCATATAAACCCACATTCTTGATATACATAGACATAAGAGAATAAAGCATATTTCTATTTATCAGAGTATTCATTATAGAAGTATTACATGTTGACAACAAAAGTAAATGCCCTATGGGCTTACAACTTTCCAAGTCAACACTTGGTTTCAACAAAAGAAGAGTTCTAACTCTTTATACAAAATAAGCCATCGGCTTGATTAACATGTAATACAAAAGAAAACAACAAAAAGATCTTTAAGCCTCCCAAGTTACGTCCTTGGAGGTGGCATATCTCCTGAACCTGAAAATGATGTCCCATATAGGGTGAACCAATGCCCAGTAGAGATATACTAAATCAAGTATGAGAAATAACTAAAACATTAGCATTTGATAGATGGCTAGCACTTATAAACCAACTTATATCACAATACAGTTCCATGACAATTATGTCCATGTTTCATTCCACTTTCC
Source organism: Camellia sinensis (assembly GCF_055761805.1). NCBI lineage: Eukaryota > Viridiplantae > Streptophyta > Magnoliopsida > Ericales > Theaceae > Camellia > Camellia sinensis. The sequence goes on from NC_138973.1 coordinate 86,626,265, forward strand.
TTTACTTATCCAAATCAATTCATAAACATGGCTCAGAACCTGGCCAAACAATTAAATGAGACTACATCAAATGAGTCTACAACTCATATTAAAACACTTCCACACTTCAATTAATACATATATTTGCTGTATTGATACTTCAATTTAATACACATATTTATTGTATTAATGGAGTCCATCCCCTATCTCCTCCCAAACAGGTTTGAGAGTCCATCCCCTATCTCCCCTCAAACCATGGAGTACATCTCCTATCTCCTCCCAAACAATATACATGTACAATGTATTTAAACAGTTATCATATATAATGATCAATCAATATACATATTTGCTGTATTATTCCAGCCGTCATATTCAATGACATAACACGTTTGATTTGTTTCAGTTTTCCCTAATCAACATACAGTGTCTACAACAATCAAGACTATCCTCCACCGATAGCCCAAAGCAGTTATCTCTAAACAGATAATAAATTTATCAACAGATAAATATTAACATTTTCATAGGTGAGTGATTAAATTATCCAACTACGCCATTTACTCCCACAATTTTTCAATTTTATTATCCTCAACTCAATTTCACATTTCCTCAAATTAATTATTCAAATTAATTATTCAACATAATTAGGGTATTTTTCCCCATTTCTCAATATCAACCCTAAGGTTCGATTTCACCAATTTAACAACAATAATACCATTCTCCAAGGTCTCACATACATATGGAATTTAACATTTTGAAAACCTCCTTTCTTTTAACCTCAAACTAAACCCTAACTTTCTCGAAATTACCAAACAACACCAACTAATCAAAATGATTAAAATTTATGTCAAGACTCATAGATTAGAGTAGGTTATCCCTACCTCAAATGAAGAGACCAAAATGAGAAGAAGGTGAAAACCTGAAATGCTCCAAACACCAACTTTCTCGGATTGAAACGAAGCCCACACCAAGCTCCACACTTTTTACAAAGGGACTAGCGTAGTCGACCACTAGAACTAGGTGGATTTTTAGAGAGAAGGTATGTAGAGAGAGAAAGAGCAGCCGTTCTAGAGTTTTTAGAAAAAGAGATGAAGAAAAGTTAAGAAGAAGAAGAAACTGCTGCGATTTGATATATTCAAAGCTCGCTTGAGCGAAAGAGTGGTCGCTCAAGCGACCAGACACAAAGAACCCTCGCTCGAGCTAACAATTCGAAGCTTCAGGTCTGCAATCCAGAAGCACGCTCGAACGAAGAAAAGCTCGCTCGAGCGAAGAAACCCAAAGCATACAGCTCGCTCGCTCGAGTGAAGGAAATCTCGCTCGAGTCAAGAAACACAACCTTCAGGTCAAAAAGAGACGTAGACGCAAGCTCGAGCGCAAGACTTCTCACTCAAGCCACCAGACACATCACCCAACTCTCGCTCGAGCGAAGGAACCCTGGTGTCACGACCCAAACCCGCCCTTATAGGTTTAGCATCGTAACGGCCAGTAATCCTGGGATTACCGAAGGTCTCTAAGACAGATTAACATAATATTAGGGGCTAGAGGAAGCAAATAAGAAATATACAACGTCCATTGAGCTATGCAGACTTATATGAAATAGAAAATTTTTAAACTTTTTATATACATATATGCACATTATCTTTAAGTCGTCAAGACTTGTTCAACTAAACACGAAACAAAACTTAAACTTTAAATCACATAGCGTTAAACACTTAACATATCTGGAACCTCCACGGGAGGCACATAGGTTGGCTGACAAAACAGATTTTAGACAGATGCCTCTAAGCCTGGTCACGCGCCTGATCACCTACATACACAAATAATACAGTGAGCTAAAGCCCAGTGAATAATAATAGAGTAAAGGGTTTTAATAAATGAGTCCATACAGATTCAGAAATCATAATTCAGTTTCGTATCAAATTCATAATATGTCCAGATCATATACAGAAATCATAAGTCATGCTTACGTTTACGTGATACATCCATTAGTATTAACAGAACAGAACAGAACAGAATGCATACGTGTGAGGTTACAAATAACCAGTTCCACAAAGGAACCTCCGGATCCGGGTAACAGAACAGAAGCTGAGCCCCCATGACAGGGCCTCTGGTACGGGTAACAGAGTACAGACGGATATGAGTTCCATAAAGGAACCTCCGATACCAGGTAACAACTAACAGATATCACATGATGCTAAGGATGTCACGAATACATATCAGAAATTGAACAATCATTCATTGTACAGAACATATCAATTCGGAAAACAGATCTTGTTTTATCACACAGAAAATAGATACAGTTGAACATAACTTTACTAAGTTATTACTCACAGATGGCTGCAGAAGCAAATCAGATAGACTGGACATATCAGATAAATCAGGCAGACAATGGTGCGTGACCTACACAAGCACATAACATATACACATTGAAATACAATATTACTCCCTTGATCAAACTTGACTTTTTTAGTCTTCTACTACGCTTATTCTTTCTCATTTAAATAAACTGGGTTCTTATTTCACATATTCTTTCATTACTAAGCCCTTCTTTTCCAAATAGATTGATCTTTTACTTGGCTTCTTAAGCAATTACCACTAGATCAATGATTAATTCTTCAACTAACTAATCTATGTTGATTGGTAGCTTATTAATCTTTATTGAGTCATAATCATGTCTAGAATGCCTTGGAAAGAGATGAGAATAAATATGTGAACTAAATGCAATTTTTCAAAATATGTTGAAAATGGGTCTCTGCTTGAGCGTTACTTTGGTTGCTCGAGTAGACTATAAAATTTGAAAAACTACTGGGAGCTCAATTTTCACGCTCGAGCGAGACTTTCCTCGCTCGAGTGGACAACGCAAATTCTGAAATTTTAAAATTGCAATTGAAGTTCAAATTTGGTATTCAAAGCCTCAAAACATGTACTTTTGGTACACAAAAATGGAAAACCATTGTATAATTAAATACACACTTTCAATTAGAAATCATTCATTCAAAATCATGCTCCAATTGTCCAAATTTAGTTTTAAATCATCTTCCCCATATCAAACCCAATTTCAAGCCCACAAATTTTAAAACACGAATTAAACTTTCAAAACTCTTGAAAAATTCATAATGTATATACAATTGAAACTCAATTTCATGTTAGGACAAATAAATTCCACCCAAAGTAATTAATTTCTAAATTAATTCTCATACATTTGATCATAGCTTCAATTTCTCATTTTCTCTTTAATTACATAAAATTGGCCTCAAGTTCTTTCTAGTTTCCTTGAAATCATGAAATTGGAGTAATGAAACTTCTTATAAATTTTCCAATTAATTTCCATAATCTTGAACTCAACTTAAGTTGTAACCTCAACTTAATTCATAATCAAAATATGTTTAATTTAAATAAAATCTTAAATTACATTACATGGATGGATTAAAAATTTAATTATAAAATCAAAGCTTTATCTAGCATTAGGATTAATTCTAATTTTCCATAAACTTGATGTTCATAAAACATTTCTTTTTTTTTTTTCTCTTCAAATATGAGATTGAACTAATCCAAATCCTTCAAAATCCATGATGCATGTATAATTAGAGTATTAGACTTGTAAAATTTATTCATGCATGTAACAATGAAGCTTAATTTCATGCAAAATCACAACATCCAACCCAAAATAATTAATTTCTAATTTATTTTCCATAACCATCCACATGCATGCAACTCATTTCAAATTAATTTCTATAATTTTGAATCTAATTCAATTTCATCACCCTTTTACTAATTCCTTTTAATTTACATGAAATTGAAGTTATATGACTCTTAGGAAAGTATTTGCAGGTATGAAATTAAGATTAAAACCAACTAATTTTCTATATTCAAAATCAAATCATAATTTCATTCTTTAATTGCTCTAATTTATATTTTTATTAATTTCCTTCATATCTAACCCAAATTTAAACTTATCAATCTTTTACACATGAATTAAATCTAAAATCTTGAAATTCCAACATGCATGCAAGGATGAGTTTCAATTTGTGACGAATAATAGAAATCAAACTCTAACTAATTAATTTCCAATTTATCTCCATAATCTATAAACATAATTCCAATTTTCTTCATCTTCTTGCTAATTTCTATTAATTACATGAGATTGAATCCAACCATCTTTTAATTTCAGCTTTTAGGTGATTTGTCTACAAAAATTTAAGCTTCAATTCCTTACCTCAAGCCTTCCATGGTTGAATCTCATGAGTTCACTTCTTCCTATTTCCACACAAGACTTGAGTTGCTCGTTTTCCTTCCAAAATTTCCATCAAAGTGTTTTCCCCACTACAACAAAAAACACTATTGGCGACTAAAATGGGAATTTTCGTCGCTGAAAGTCGTAGAATTGGCGACTAAAATGGAATTAGTCGCCAAAATTGGTCACTTTTGCCGACTAAAAGAGTTTAGTCGCCGAATGCAATGGTTTTAGCGACTAAAAGGCAGTTTAGTCGCCAAAGGGGGGGTTTTAGCGACTAAAAAATTTTTAGTAGCCAAAGGTTAGGGTTTTTGGCGACTAAAACCATTTGGTAGCCAAAAATTAAGGTTTTGGCGACTAAAAACCACTTTGGTCGCTGATTGTACCTGTTTTGGCGACTAAAAACAGTTTGGTCGCTGAAGGTCATGCTTTTTAGCTACTAAAAAAAAATTAGTAGCTAAAAATAGATTTATGGCGACTAAAATTCACTTTAGTAGCCAAAGGGGGAGGTTTTTGGCGACTAAAAACAGGTTTAGTCGCCAAAAGGGTAGGTTTTTAGGCGGAATAGCTTTCTTTAGCGACGGAAAATTAATTAGTAGCCCAAAAATAATAGAATTGGCGACTAAATAATTTTTTTAGTCGCCAAAAGTGATCTAAATTTTTTTTAATAAATAATTTATTTTTTACATAAATTATATTGAATATATATAAATACATTTATATATATAGTTTTGTATTAATACTAGTGAAAGTAATATATAAATAATATAAGTTGCAACTATAATCATGAGATGGTTCATTGGCATAGTGGGTTGGAGTGTGTGGTTAAGGTTTGGAAACCTAGAGGTCTCAGGTTCGAAGCGTGTCTGAGGCACAAAGGGAATTTTTTTTAGTATAATTTCCAAAAATGGAATTGACTATTGGCGTTTTTAGTATAATTTCCAAAAATGGAATTGACTATTGGCGACTAAAACCTTAGTCGCAGAAGACCTGTGTATTGCCGACTAAATGTTTTTTAGTCGCCAAAGGTTTTGCCGACTGTCTGTTCGCGACAAACCCGGCGACTAAAAGATTTTGTCGGGAAAAGTGGAAATTTGACATTTGGCTACTAAAAAGGGACTTTTGGCGACTAAAAATTTAGTCGCCAAAGGTGTATTTTCTTGTAGTGCCCCCTCTCGGTTTTGTCTCCAGCCGAGCAAATTGATGAACTAAACAATACATACCACTTCTTCTTGACCTCTACATAGCACACGTGCACTCTCCTTTGCTTTCCCACACATCACATACACAGATTTCTCAATACACCCACACCCATTTACACCCCTAATACCAATTTAGTCCATAATTCAATTTATGTCTAGGAATAATTTAATTAAGCATCGCTTAATCTTAATAAATTTTAATTAACACAAAATTAGTTAATTATAACTAATCTCAAATCTCATATAATTTAATTAGTCTAATTGACTTCCATTAGGGCCTAATTAAATATAATTAAATTTATCAATCTGAATCAGATTTTTAATCGAACTCCTAAAAGGTTTCAAATATTAAATTAAACTTATTTTCATCCTCAATTTTGATTCCCCAAATCATTTAGGCCTTCAATTTTTTATCAGATACCAAATCTTTGTCAATAAATTACATATTCAAATTGAACACCCCATAAATAAATTTAATTCGTAATAGTCACAATTCTCAATCCTCATAATTTAATTAACTTAATTTTCTCCAATTCGGATCTAATTAATCGAATCTCAATTTTACTAACTGAAACGAATATTTAATTAAACTCCCAAATGGGTCCATAATTAACATTAACTTGATTCAACTTCTTAACTTCACTTCCTTAAGCCATTTGGACTCTTAATTTCTAATTTCAAAATAAATCTTTAATAGAATCATATACGGGTCAGATCCCACAATCCTCATAAATCCCAAATTAAATTACAATACTCGGCAATTAAATTTCAATCATCGTAATTAATCAAGTACTAATCATTATACGTGATGGGGTCGTTACACCTGGCTCGAGTGAAGGAACAAAAACAAAGAGCTCGCTCGAGCGACAAAAGTCTCGCTCGAGCGAAGACACCAAAATCTGGGCAACAACCATTTGCTTCCAATCACAACCAACCTGTTACAAACCTGCCCAACACAACCTAAAACTCAAATATATAGAATTGAAGGATGAAAACAAGGTATATACAACAACCAACACCACGGAACCTAAGTCCAGAATACAACAACCAAAGGAGAGAAAACCAGGATCGCTATAACAACCTTCACGACTGGGACTTCATGGGACATTTGGGCGGACATCTGGGGGGATGTCCCACATGAACAAAACTACACTTGGGACATTCAGGTGGACGTCCCTATATGAACGCTGCTTATATTAGTAACAGGGCAGTGAACTGAAAAGAAATGTTTTATCCATCTTCCAACATGCAAAAATCACACGCGCAACAAAGGTTGACATTGCTTTAGAAGTATATTACCCTCACTATCACCAACACCAACGGAAAGAAGATGATGGGCCTTGTCAGACTCACAGTTCAGCACATTACTCTATATAACAGAGCTCTGGGAGGTGAAGTGAGACACTGAGATACAAAGAGACAAACAAACATACAACGAGCATGAAACATTCTCCATCTTTCATCAGACTTATCTTTCTCTATTCTCTGAAGTGTTCTTCATCTTATTTGTATTTTTCTTCAGAAATTACAGTGAGCTTTTAGCCTTAAGCATATACACCTTTGAGTGGATTTTCAGAAAAATCTGAGCTTCAATATTTTGTATTGTGAGAGATTTTTCTTTTAGCTTTCTTTGAAAGCAAAAAACCATCATTTGAATCTTGTAAGAGTGTAGTACACTCAAGTTTCTTGATTTCTTGAGAGTGATTGAGAAACACCTAAGGTTCGTAAGGTTTTAGACTTGAAAAGTCTGTATAAATTTTGTGGAGGATTGCTCCATATTTGAGAGGTTGCTAGCACCCCTGTAAAGCTAGCAAATAGTGAAAAATCTCAAGTGAAGCTTGAAGAGTGGATATAAGTTTGGTTGAAGCTGAACCACTATAAATTTATTTGCCTTCCCTTCCCTAATCTCTTTACATTTCTGTCTCTGCTATAATCATCAAATCTCTTTACTTACCTAATTTAGTTAAATCCATTGCTAATTTATCTAAATCAAAATTTGTTAAGCCTAAAATCATTCATTGCATTAACAGTTAGCTATACTTCAATGTTAGTTAATTTTTCTGCTTAATCATTTTTGTTAGCCATTTGCTCTTCATTAATTAACTATCTGCTATACTAGCTGTAATTTTTATTGGGGTATTATTAATTTTTATTTATAGGAATCCAATTCACCCCTCTTGGATTGCCTTTTGGGCAACAAAAATATTTCGGACCTCTCCTACTACACAAAGTTGGAGAGGAATATTTCACTAATTTTTTCCTTAAAAAACCCAACACTCACCAATATTAAATGAAAGGTCAACAAACACAATAAAATCAAATAAATCAAAATAAATGACATAATAAAATCAATAAACAAATAAAATAAGCAAATAAATATATTTCAAATCACAATATATTACAGGTTTATCTTAGGATATATCATATGTCCGAATATTCTATGTGTCGGAAAATTCGACTATACACACCCCCTCTTGGGGTGTGTATTACAAATATTTGTGATATTTAGTTATAACCTATTGTGTTGTTAGTTATGGCTGATTATACATGTTAGGGTGTTGATTATGACGTTATTTTAGTTATGATTCAAAATTTTTTTTTGTCATATACATTATGTGTTATTTGGTTATGACCTATTTTTTTTAGTTATGACTTTAAAAGGATTCGTTATGACATTTGTAGAAATCAACTCTACTAATGCCATAACTTACATATAGTAGGTATCCCTCAGGGTGTGTACCATAGCATAAACTATTATATATATATATATATATATATATATTTTGTTTTGTTTGTATGTTGTGCCTGATCTTAATTAATACACATGCATTTGGTTCGGCATATTGAGTTTAGTTAATACGAAATGGGAGAAATTTACAACATACACCCCTAAAAAAGTGCACCACATCATATGGAATTTATAATTATTTGAGGAGAAAGTTATGAATATTTGTGGTATTTTTTATGACATTTTGTGATAAAATTACGAATAGTGAAGTTATGTTCGCAGTGTGTTATGAATTTGTGTTGTACATCCTAAAATTATAAATAATAAAATTGTGACACTTTGTGATATTTTGTAATATTATATTTTTATGATTTATGTTATGAAATTTTGTAAAATTTTATAAAAAAATTATGATAACATACCATATGAACCATTTTAAAGTACACATTGTTGGCTCTGCCGGGAACTCTCCTTATTTTTAAAACGACAATGCTACGTAGCTCAAATTTTGTGGCTCAAATGGCCAAAACGACGTCGTTTTGAGTACAGAACAACATAAAAATGGCCAAAACGACGTCGTTTTGGCCATTTGAGCCACTTTTGAGCCACGAAATTTGAGTTACGAGACATTTTCCTTTTTAAAATCAACCCTTCAACTATTACTGATGGTTGAAGGTTGTAATTTTTTGTTTTTGTTTTTGTTTGTTTGTTTGTTTGTTTTTTTTTCTCCGCGGGGGAGGGAGGGGGGGATCTTAGGTTCAATCACTACTAAAAATATCACATAAAGCACTTAATTATAAAATTAGGTCTCGTTTGAGAATAAATTATTTTAATAAATTTTTAATTTTTACAAAGATATACAAAAAAATAAAGAGAGTAATCAAAGCTTCATCTCAACCATTGTTGGAGATACAAACAATGCATGCATTATTGTCCACCATAGCTCAAATCCAAGAGTACGCCACGCCTGTGGTCTTTTGGACCAGTTCATACCATTATTATTGTTAATAAAATTTTTCAAGATAAGATTCAAAAACTTGAATTCAAGTTATTTTATATGGCTACTAAAAGTTTATTCAATTGTTAATTTTAAGATTATGTGAATAGTTGAAGGTGGGGTTTGGAATTGCTGTTGTGCACTATGCATAGCAGCAACTGTTGTGTATTTTATTGAGTCCATTTTAAGACCCAATTTGATAATTTGAATCGTTCACATTTTAAAATATATCAAGTAGAACATATTTGTAAAAAATTATGTTAATCGGATATCGATAGTCTTTTTATCAAATTACATTTGCATGTAATTTTATATTTTAAATTACAGTTACTATTTAAAAAGTTAAATAGTGAATTACATTTACTATCGGTAGCTCTTTTATCAAATCACATTTGTATCAAAAAAAATTAAATAGAAAGTGTAATTTGAAATATACAATTACATGCAAATGTGATTTGATGAAAGGGTTACTGATATCCGATTAACGAGACTTTTTGCAGGTATGTTATAGGATAAACTACCAATAGGTCATAATAGTTAGACTTAATTTTCATAAAGTCCTATTGAAAATAAATCCTAGTAAAATCGTTGCTAAAAATAATTTTGTATGACGATTTTTTGCATATGTCAATAAAAATTGACAATTAGTGACTTTTTTTTTTTTTTTTTTTTATAATTTTTATAAATTATAGCTTGTTATCCCAGATAGGCAACCCAAGAGGGGCGGTGAATTGGGTTATTAAAAATTTCACAATATTAAAAATAACACAATATTCAGAATTTTAATAAAAAAAAAACAGAATAACAATTAACAATATAAAAGTAGAAGAGATAGAGAGAGAAAATCAAACACTGCGATTTATAGTGGTTCGGCACGCCAAGCCTACGTCCACTCCCCAAGGAACCTCCTTGAGAATTTCTTTACTATCAATTGAATAAATACACCACCAAGCTTGTGGATTTGGCACAGGACTTACTCTTATCTATTGAGCCTCACTCAACAATAAATGCCTTACCCTTACAAAATCTCTCACAAAAATAAGGAATAAGAATAAGTGGTAATTGAACCCACTTTTACAATAATTCTCTCACAAAGAGTAGATATGAAAGTGTAAGAACAAAAGCTAGACTTAGATCTGAAAGTGAAAGAGAAGAATACAATTTGGAGCTCACAGAAAATTTTCTTTTCAAGTTCTTGATTTTTCTCCACATCCAACACTTCTATTTATATACAAAAATATACCCGTTGGACGCTCCTTGCTGACGTCATGGCTTACATAAGCACGCTCCTGATGTCATGGCTTACATAAGCACGCTCTTGATGTCATCGCTTACATAAGCACACTCCTTGATTTTGAATAGTCAGCAAAAGATAAAAAATAAGACTGATTTTTTTTTTTTTTTTCTCAAACATGGAGCCACCATTTTTGTAGACAATTTAATACAAAGTTCACAACTTTCAAACAAACAAATAATTTTCTCCATCTAGTTTATAATATATATATATATATATATACGCACATATATATATAACTCCATCTTTTTCTTCTTGTTTGATTATAATATGATATAATCAATGTAATGTAAAAAATTTAATAGCGCACGTGATGTATTCTATTTATATTATATGCAATGTTCTAATCAAATATTTGTATACAGAAAAATCTTTTTAAATGATATTTATGATAGATCTGAAAAGGTATGTCATCTTTAAAATATTGTATATGTTGTAGAGATTTTAAACTAAATATATTCTACCACTCCATATTAATTTTGTCAACACAAGACAACCCATCAATATTAAATTTGTCAAAATAATATAATTAATCAATTTTTAATTTGGTCAAAAAGTGAATAGTGATCAGCCTCAATTTTCAAAAAGTGAATAGTAAAGTTTTCAAAAATATTTTTATTTAACTAATATTTAACAAATATATATATATATATATATATATTTTTTTATTTTAAAAAGATAATATTTTGGGTCAAATACATATGTATATTAAAAAATTCAAATTGTTACAAATAATATTTTAGACATCATCAAAACTAAATAATATGATTAACAATCTCCCCCTTTTTGATGATGGCAATATTTGTATGGATTTGACACAAAAAAAATTGACAAAATATTTAATAACCCTGCAACATATATTTTCTTTGATAACATATAATTTTCAAAATCATATTTTTTTCACAAAATAAAATTGACAAAATATTTGATAACCTTGCAACATATAATTTTCAAAATCATATTTTTTATCTGCAACATATAATTTTCTTTGATAACATATAATTTTCAAAATCATATTTTTTTCACAAAATAAAATTGACAAAATATTTGATAACCCTGCAACATATAATTTTCAAAATCATATTTTTTCTCCCCCTTTGACATCATCAAAATAAAGATGAAGATAAGAAACAAGCACATTTGATACAATAATCTGAGTGGCCAAAAATAAAATAATGGGCCGCCTGTCTTGTCGGAATCATTATGGGGATATTGGAGCATCTCGAGCGCAGGAAATATTGACAAACAAAATATTTGAGCAGATATAGCAGATATGCATCGAGTAATGGATCAATGGAGTGTATAAAAAGTGACACAGATCAGAGGCAAAGATACGAAATCATCAAGTGTTTGAGAGAAAAATTTATTTTAGCTTCTTTTGTAATCATATCATTCCTTACCTTGTCTATCAATGAATCGGACCTACATGAGGTGCCTGTAATGCAGGCAAATGAGAGAGTACCAGTGACGCAGGCACATGCTATGCCTGTAAATGAGGGTTCTAGTGGTATTGACAATCGAAATGATTTTGATGCTATTAATAACACTATGGCTCTTAGTACACAGGCCATAACTGCAGTTTCCAATATGGCGCGACGATTACAAGCAAGAGTATAAGAAAATCAGCAATGGAGAGATGAGGTGTGCTTGTTAAAACAACAAGTAGTGAATATGTGTAAGGAGAAGAAAGAGCTAAAAAGGAAAAATGCACAGTTGGAGAATGCAGTGCATTATTATGCAACGGTGATAATGCCAAGACTCACAGAAATCGAAAATAGAGAGAGACATGTAAAAGAGGCTCATGAAAAGTTGTTGAGAGAAGTGAAAAAGAAAAAATCTGTGAAGCCTTTTGAAAATTTACATGTAATCGAGTAATATTTTCTTGTTCTGAAATAAAATTGTGAGCATTTCTTCCTTTATTTATTTATTTATTTATGTTATTTTTATTTATTTATTTTTATTTATTATTATTATTATTATTTTTTAATTCTGTCGTTGCACAAAAAAAAAATTTGTTTGTTGGTGCAGATAAGGAGTAAAAAAAATATGTATATATACTCTCCCTAAAATTATGAACAGAATCTACGCATGCCCATTTTTTTTTTTATATAGTTTTATAATGAAAATATATGAGTCTCCCCCTGAATTAATGCACTAAAAATTACATAAATTTGAAGAGACAAATTACCAATCTATAATACCAAGGGCCATTAAGATCCGGCCATAAACAATTACACAAAGTGCACTAACATAAAAGGAGAAAATAAAAAAAAAAAAACAATTTCTTCAGACAAGGTAGAAACAACCATTATTAAATCCAAGAGAATTTGGAGCACATACAACAAGTAAAAAAATATAACACAGTGCAACAAGAATTTTAACATGTTGATCGGTGATAACCTTGATGAACGGAAGAAATTGAGACGATTGGGTAGATCGGTGACGAATTTGTGTAGATCGGCAATGGATCTTGATGGATCAGTCACGGATCTTGATGGATCGATGATGGAACTTGATGAATCGGTAAAGATGGAGATGCAGATTTCGGGTGGAGAAGTGATGGAGTTCGGTGGATTGGTGAGGGATTTGGGTGGATGATGGTAGAGATGAATGTGATGGATGATTTTGTGGACGGTGAAGATGGTTGTAGACGATGGTGAGCATGGAGATGGAGTCGGCTGAGGATGTAAGGAAGAAGGGAAAAGCGAGAGACCAAGAGAAAGAGAAAAAGATAGAGTAAGGGAGAGAGTGGATGAGAGATAGAGACGGAACGAGAGAGAGAGAGAGAAAAATTATATATATAAATATATGTATATTATTATTGTTATTATTTTTATAATAATAATAATAATTATAATATTTATTTTATTTAATTATTAAAAAAAATCATTTTTTAATATAAACATTATATTGGGGTATTCATCATACCAAGTTTTGTTCTAATATAACAAAATTATTCTTCATTTAGAGGCTTGGTAAATATGTCAGCTAATTGACAATTTGTAGGCACAAATTCGAGTTCAATGTCACCTTAGAGTACATGATCTCTTAGAAAATGATGCCTTATCTCAATGTGTTTAGTGCGTGAGTGCTGAATAGGATTTTTTGAAAGGTTAATGGCACTTGTGTTGTCACATTTTATTGGAATATGATCATAGTGAAGTCCAAAATCTTGAAGTTGTTGTTTCATCCAAAGCAATTGTGCACAACACCCAGCGACGGCAATGTATTCTGCTTCAGCAGTTGACAGAGCCACTGAGTTTTGTTTTTTGCAAAACCAAGAAGTGAGTGAGTGTCCAAGAAAATGACAAGTGCCACTAGTGCTTTTTCGATCAAGTCTACATCCCGCAAAGTCGACATCTGAGTAACCAAAAAGTTCAAAGGTGGTTCCCTTAGGATACCATAATCCCAAATTTTGAGTGCCGACAAGATATTTGAAAATGCGTTTGACTGCGGTGATGTGTGACTCTTTCGGTGTGGATTGAAAACGTGCACACATACAAACACTAAACATTATGTCGGGCCTACTTGCAGTAAGATAAAGTAAAGAACTAATCATACCACGATATTTCTTTTCATCTACGGGTTTACCTTGCTCATCTTTGTCGATTTTTATCGATATGCTCATTGGAGTTGCTGCAGGCTTTGATGATTCCATTTCAAACCTTTTGAGTAGATCTTTGATATATTTCGTTTGATTTAAATGGATTCCATCATTAGTTTGTTTAATTTGTAGACCAAGGAAGTAATTTAATTCCCCCATCATACTCATTTCAAACTCACCCTGCATGTCTTTAGCAAACTCTTTGCACAAATTTTCATTAGTAGCACCAAAAATGATATCATCAACATAAATTTGAACGATTAGCATATCTTCCTTTTTGATTTTTATAAAAAATGTTGTATCAATTTTTCCTCTACAAAAACCTTTGTCAAGTGGAAAATTACTCAATCTTTCATACTATGCTCTAGGAGCTTGTTTCAAGCCATATAAGGCTTTTGAAAGTTTGAAAACATGAACCGGGTATTTATGATTTTCAAAACCGGGAGGTTGTTCAACATAGACTTCCTCCGAAATGTACCCATTTAAAAAAGCACTTTTAACATCCATTTGATATAATTTAAAATCTTTAAAACACGCAAAAGCAAGTAACATTCTAATAGTTTCAAGTCTAGCAACTGGTGCAAAAGTTTCATCAAAATCAATTCCCTCTTCTTGATTATAACCTTGAGCTACTAATCTAGCTTTATTTCTAGTAACAACTCCAGATTCGTCCATTTTATTTCGAAAAACCCATTTTGTACCAATAACGGGATGATCCTTAGGTCGAGGGGTCAAAAACCAAACTTCATTTCTTTCAAATTGATTTAATTCTTCTTGCATTGCTAAAATCCAGTTTTCATCATTTTCAGCTTCTAAAAATGATTTTGGTTCAATTTGTGAAACAAAAGCTAAGTTACCACAAATATTTCTAACAAAGGAACGAGTTTTTATACCTTCCGCCGCATCACCTATGATGAGGTCTTTGGGGTGGCCATGAGCATACTTCCATTCTTTTGGTAGATTTGAGTCATTTTCTGGAAGAGCATATATTTCTTGGAGTTTCTCCATTGTCATTTCTTCGTCATGTTCGCGTAATGAATTTTTTTCATTTTCCTTTTTATAAATGCTCTCCATGCTTGGTTAATTTTCTACAATATCATTACTTAAAAGATTCTTGGAAATAATATCGTTAGATTCATAAAAAACAACATGCACAGATTCTTCAACAAGTAGAGTTCTTTTATTGAATACTCTATAAGTTTTACTAGACATAGAATAACCAAGAAATATAACTTCATCCGATTTAGCATCAAATTTTCCTAAATTATCTTTATTGTTATTT
The DNA here is from genome assembly GCF_055761805.1 of Camellia sinensis. NCBI lineage: Eukaryota > Viridiplantae > Streptophyta > Magnoliopsida > Ericales > Theaceae > Camellia > Camellia sinensis. Next base: position 86,641,582 of record NC_138973.1, read on the forward strand.
AATACAAAGCATTTACAACCAAAAGCACACAAGTGACTAATATTAGGTCTTCTACCTTTCCAAAGTTCGTAAGGAGTTTTCTTAAGAATAGGTCTAATTATGGCACGATTTATAACATAGCATGCAGTCTTTACAGCTTCCGCCCAAAAATATTTAGGCAAATTATTTTCACAAAGCATAGTACGAGCCATTTCTTCAAGAGTTCTATTTTTTCTTTCAATCACACCGTTTTGTTGAGGAGTCCTAGGAGCTGAGAAATTATGATCTATTCCTAAGTCATCACAAAACTTAATGAAATCATCATTTTCAAATTCTCTACCATGGTCACTTCTAATACTACAAATATTAAGATTTTTCTCATTTTGAATTCTTTTACAAAGTTTTGAGAAATTATAAAAAGCTTCATTTTTGTGTGCTAAAAATAATACCCATGTATATCTAGTGTAATCATCAACACAAACAAGGGCATAAGATTTTCCTCCTAAACTTAATGTTCTAGATGGTCCGAATAGATCAATATGCAAGAGTTGAAGCGGTCTAGTAGTTGAAACGATATTTTTGGATTTAAAAGAAATTCTAGTTTGTTTTCCAAATTGACATGCATTACAAAGTTTATCTTTTTCAAAAATAATTTTTGGTAAACCTATGACTAACTCATTTTTTGAAAGCTTGGAAATTAAATCAAAATGAGCATGTCCTAATATTCTATGCCAAAGCCAACCATTATTATTTATAGCAGATAAACATTTAATGTTAAAATGAGAAGATAAATCATGTAAATCAAACACATATGCATTCTCATGTCTATAACCTACAAATAAAGTTTTGTTTTCTAAGGTATTTTCAATAGTGCAATGAGTTTTCTAAAAAATAACTCTATAACCTTTATCACATAATTGACTAATACTAAGCAAGTTATGTTTTAAACCTTCAACAAATAAAACATTTTCAATAATAGGAGAGGGATTTTTACCAATACTTCCTACACCAATGATTTTACCCTTGTTATTGTCGCCAAAAGTCACATATCCGCCATCCTTTGGTTGGAGTGTGGCGAACATAGCTTTATTTCCAGTCATGTGCTTTGAACATGCACTGTCGAGATACCATCTATCGTTACTGGATTTTGTCTTGAAACATATTTACAAAAATTTGATTTCTCTATTGGTACCCATTTTTTCTTGGGTCCATAAAAGTTAGAATTTGACACCCTTGAGATATCCTTAGGAACCCACATCTTTTTTATTTTAGCAAAAGGATTTCTTTTAATAGGACATGAAGGTGAAATATGACCTTTTGTTCCACAAAAATGACATGTGAGATGAGAGTGATTAGAAGATGCATATACAAAACCATTTTTGGCAGCTTTTACTTTTGAAAAAGGTTTATATCCAATTCCGGCTCTACCAAAAGTACGGTTTTGATTTTTAAGAATTTTATCTAAAGTCTCTCTACCTTGAGTGAACTTTGAAAGAGTAGTTTTCAAGTCTTCAATATTTTCTTTCAAAATAATTTGCTCATTTTTTAAAGACTCGTTTTCTTTTTGCAATACAACTAAATGTTTTTTAGAAATTGAAGACTCTTTTTGAGTTAAAATCTCATTTTCCTTTTTCATTTTCATGGCTTCATTTTCTAAAACATTTATCTTGGAAGTCAATGATTCATTTTCTTTTGATAAACTTGAAATTACTTTCTTTTGACAATTATTTTTCAAACTAAGTTTCTTAAATTCAGCATGTAATTCATCAAAAGCTAATTGTAATTCATCAAATGTAAAGGATTTGTCATTTACCTCATTTTCATTTCCAAGTGCCATTAAACATAGGTTAGCAACCTCGTTTTTGCAAACTTCGATTTCTGTGTCGCTTTCATCACTATCTTCTCCCCATGCTGCAATCATAGCTTTCTTTTTGTCCTTCTTGAATTTTTTCTTAAGTTCTGGACATTCTGATTTGTAGTGTCCAGGTTTGTTGCATTCATAGCAGGTTACTTCAGATTTTTTGTGATTTTCTCCTCTTTGAAAATCCCTGTTGTTGAAGTCTTTTTTGAAAAAATTTCGTACACCTTGCTTCTTTCTCACAAACCTTTAGAACTTTCTAGTGATAAATGCCATTTCCTTATCCTCATCTGAATCATCTTCCTTATCCTCTTGATGTTTCGAGGTGGATTTGAAGGCTATTCCTTTCTTCTTCTTGTTGTCCTCCTCTTCCTTTCCTTCTTGCATTATGAGCTCATGAGTTAAGAGAGATCTCATTAACTCATCTAGACTTAGCTTTGATAAATCCTTGGCTTCGGTAATGGCAATGACTTTTGTCTCCCAACTTTTTGGCAATGACCTAAGCACTTTTCTTACGATTTCTTCATTAGTATATATTTTGCCAAGAGAAGTTCAACCATTAATAATATCAGTAAAACGAGTAAACATTTGAGGAATAGTTTCATCATGCTTCATTTTAAAAAGTTCATAATTATGGACTAGCAAACTGACTCTAGATTCTTTAACTTGTTCGGTTCCCTCATGAGTCACTATAAGCATGTCCCAAATTTCTTTAGCGGTTTTACATGTGGAAATTCTATTGAACTCGTTGGCATCTAAGGCACAGTATAACATGTTTGTAGCTTTGACATTAATTTGGGCCATTCTAGTATCTGATTCATCCCACTCATCTTCAGGTTTTGGTACCCTAAGTCCATCTATAGTTTTGGTAGGAATTTTTGGACCATTACAAATAATTTTCCAACATTCATAATCATTAGATTGAATATGTATGGTCATCCTAGTTTTCCAATAGCTAAAATTTGTGCCGCTAAATAGAGGTGGCCTATTAGATGCTTGTCCCTCGGGTAAGGAATAACTAGGGGTTGCCATGATCTACTCTAAGACAGTTAAGTCACAAAAACTAGAGTCTAGGCTCTGATACCAATTGTTATCCCAGATAGGCAACCCAAGAGGGGGGGTGAATTGGGTTATTAAAAATTTCACAATATTAAAAATAACACAATATTCAGAATTTTAATAAAAAAAAGCAGAATAACAATTAACAATATAAAAGTAGAAGAGATAGAGAGAGAAAATCAAACACTGTGATTTATAGTGGTTCGGCACGCCAGGCCTACGTCCACTCCCCAAGGAACCTCCTTGAGAATTTCTTTACTATCAATTGAATAAATACACCACCAAGCTTGTGGATTTGGCACAGGACTTACTCTTATCTATTGAGCCTCACTCAACAATAAATGCCTTACCCTTACAAAATCTCTCACAAAAATAAGGAATAAGAATAAGTGGTAATTGAACCCACTTTTACAATAATTCTCTCACAAAGAGTAGATATGAAAGTGTAAGAACAAAAGCTAGACTTTAGATCTGAAAGTGAAAGAGAAGAATACAATTTGGAGCTCACAGAAAATTTTCTCTTCAAGTTCTTGATTTTTCTCCACATCCAACACTTCTATTTATACACAAAAATATACCCGTTGGACGCTCCTTGCTGACGTCATGGCTTACATAAGCACGCTCCGGACGTCATGGCTTACATAAGCACGCTCCGGACGTCATGGCTTACATAAGCACGCTCCTGATGTCATGGCTTACATAAGCACACTCTTGATGTCATCGCTTACATAAGCACACTCCTTGATTTTGAATAGTCAGCAAAAGATAAAAAATATGACTGATTTTTTTCTTTTTGTTTTTTTTTTTCCAAACATGGAGCCACCATTTTTGTAGACAATTTAATACAAAGTTCACAACTTTCAAACAAACAAATAATGTTCTCCATCTAGTTTATTATATATATATATATATATATGTGTGTGTGTATATATATATATAACTCTATCTTTTTCTTCTTGTTTGATTATAATATGATATAATCAATGTAACGCAAAAAATTTAATAGCACACGTGATGTATTCTATTTATATTATATGCAATGTTCTAATCAAATATTTGTATACAGAAAAATCTCTTTAAATGATATTTATGATGGATCTGAAAATGTATGTCATCTTTAAAATATTGTATATGTTGTAGAGATTTTAAACTAAATATATTCTACCACTCCATATTAATTTTGTCAACACAAGACAACCCATCAATATCAAATTTGTCAAAATAATATAATTAGTCAATTTTTAATTTGGTCAAAAAGTGAATAGTGATCAGCCTCAATTTTCAAAAAGTGAATAGTAAAGTTTTCAAAAATATTTTTATTTAACTAATATTTAACAAATATATATATATATATATATATATTCTTTTAAAAAGATAATATTTTGGGTCAAATACATATGTATATTAAAAAATTCAAATTGTTACAAATAATATTTTAGACATCATCAAAATTAAATAATATGATTAACATAGCTAAAACTTACAATTAGTGATATTTTTTTATGACGATTTTTTTAAACTGTTGCTGAAAGTTAAAAATTAGTATTTTTTTTGTAATGATTTTTTTTATACTGTTACTAAAACTTGTGATATTTTTTGTGACAGAATTTTAAACTGTCACTGGAAATTAACAATCTGTGATTTTTTTTTATAGTGTTTGATGAAAATTGTCATTAATTATCATAGGACCTATTGGATAATAAATCCACCTAATAGGATCTACATGTAAATCTCTTGCTATTTATACTCAATATCTTATAAAATGTAAACGGTTCAAATTATTGAATTGAATCTTGAAATAAGCCCAATTAAGTGTGCAATAGTTTCTGTTATGCATAGTGCGCAGCAGTAACCCCAACTATGTTGGGGGTAAGGGCAAATTAATTTGGACACCAGTTAAAAGATAAAAATAAAAATAAAGTTGTTTTATTATGCTTTTGAGGAAAATTTCTATAGTAAATATTGGTCTTTAATCCAAAGGGACTCCCAATGCAATTAATAGTAAAGGGGGTTTTGCTAGGATCCTTCGTACTCTTATCTCTCTATACTTCTCCATATCATGTTGGCTCAAATTCGTGCCAGTATTGATAATATGAACCATCTTTTTCGTAATAAAGGTCGCTTCTGTAAAAAATAAGTTTTATCAAAAAATCATAAACATAGGAATAAAAATTATTTTATTTTATAATATAGATGGTTTAAATTTACAATCACATTTATCATTCATTTTATAAAACAAAATACAATTTTTCTTAAATTTATAATTTTTGAATAAAACTCATTTTTTGTATGAATGACTTTTATTACAAAACTTACCAGATATACGGTTTAAATTATCAATGTGAATTCGAATTAAGACTTACAAGTGAAATATAAAAAGATATAGAGAGATAGTAGTATGGTTGATAACTTATTTAAACCCTATGATTCGTGAAGAATTATATAAGTAACAAATCATTCAATATTTCATATTCTTTTCCTAGAGATATTCAATGAAAACATGCGCACGCCTTCTAACACCATCGATATTTGTGAACTTTTTTGTGTTACTCGGCCGAAACCACTTGTCGGTTGGGCTCACACCTATTTTTATTTATTTTTTATTTTTTTATATTGGCAATATGATTCGAATTAGATGATTGTGCTTGGGTTGATTTAGTTGGTTTGGGAAAAATAATCTCCATCAAATTATTTGCGAATTGATAGTTTTTTGATCTGTCATCAACCCGCACAATCTTAAAACTGATGAGTTGACTTAAGTATTTTGACAGTTTTAAACTAACTAGTGGGCTGTAAATTTTAACACATTGTATGAGCACATTTTATATACATGGGTGGATTGGATGGAATGGGCAACTAGGTGATTTTTATGTACTCTCCTAATTAATGAAGTGTATTTAGAGGCATACCAAAGCCCTATACATGAGTAAATTGTACTGTATTGAAAATCATTATAGCCAATCACCATTGAACAAAAAGAAAACTGACATGGTCCTCCATATGAATATTTGAAACTCAGGACTTCTTGATCAAGCTCAAGGTTTGGGCATGTTTCTTTCATAAAAATATAAAATCAAGCTGGGGCTGAATTTTATTTCATAATTCGGAAAGCTTTATACTCTGAATTAAAGAGTAAGTAAATCTAGCACCCTATTCACATTAGGGAAATTCTAATATATGTATCCCTAACTATGCCTTTTTTCTTTTTTTTTTTTTTAATTTTCTTTTTTAGTTATGACATTATTTTAATTATGACTCATGAGATTTTTAGTTATGTCTCGTATTGTGTTTTGTTATGATATTTTTTTAATTTTTTTTTTTGATTATGACTCTGAAAGTATGAAATTATGTATTTTTTTTTTTTAATTATAAGACACATATGTGTACCATAGTGTTTCCCTTCATGTAATCACACATTGAAGATCATGCAAATATTCAGAGAATCTATGGCCTTATATATTACATGTTGATAGGTCTACACCCCCATTTTATTTTTCCATCCAAAGGACCATCCTAGGTTTCAAAACTGTAATTTTGCTGCAATAATCTTACAATAGTAGTTTAGGAGTGGTTTAACTAGTCAACCACCTTTAAACTATCCAAACCACTCTCTTAAAAGTGTTGGATAATGCGGATTCTCATAAGTACTGAAGATTGACTATTCGACCGCCCGAATTTCTATGAATATTTGTAGCCCTAATTTTTATGTATTTTTAGTTGAGAATGAAACGACTATCTCTATATCTTCTAACTTTCTGTTCATAGTGAAAAATCGCAATAGTTATAACATAGTCTTTAGTTTAGGGATAACCCAAAATTTGTGTAGCTTGATTTTTCGCCTATTATTGTTATTTCTGTTTGTATTTTGTGCCTTATCGATCCTAATTAAATATAACAATTTCTAACCTAAACTATCATTGTAAGATTGTAGCACCAAAAATTATTGAAGAGAATTATATCACTTTTTTTTTCTTTTTCTCATATATATATATATATATATATAAAAATTATGGTGGTAACACCTAGGATTCTTTCTTCAAAATATTTTTAGTGATCGAGTTCTCAATGATTTGCTAATCACACATAATATGTATACAATTGAGAATACATTGAAACGGATTTTTTTTTTTTTTGAAATATGAAATCCGGTACTTGGTGGTAATGGAGATTAATCACATCATTAGTGATAGGCCATTAATCCCTTCTTTATTTTTTTAGATTATGTTTAGATTAAAAATTTGAGAAAATATTTATAGAGAAAAATGAAAAAAAGGAATAGAAAAGTGAATAAAATAAAAGCTTTTTTTTTTTCCCCCTTCTTTCCTTTCACAAACCCCTTCTCAAATCTTTAATCCAAACACAATGTTTGTTTCTTTCTTCTCTTTCAACTTCAAATCTTTTCCTTTTCTAATCTACTTTTTGTTTAAATTTTTTGGCTTAGAGAAGACTTCTTGTTGATCATAAGCCAAGGTTTGTTGTTAATTAATCACAAACCATTAATCAAAGGCAATTAATTTAATCAAGCTAAATCTCATTGACTTACCATTTATCTTCAACCTTCGAAACCTAAATTAAAATTAACATCTAATCCATCCAACCACACGCTTCTTGTACGATTTGCTAATTTACATCACACTGTTGTTGAAATACCAGACATGTGAGAAACACTGTTAATGTAAGCAGAATAATTATTTCTAAACAATTCTTAATCCGAGATTCATTTGTAGATGAATTACTCTAAACAATACTTACTTTAGGTATACGTAGTTGCAAACCAGCTGGAATGAGACTCCGCAGAAAGATCAAAGCTACTTTAGTAGTTCATACCTTAAATACATAATCATTAACTTTTAATGATTTAATTAACAACATAAAGTCCACATGCCTGTCCAATAGAGAAACATTAACAAGTACAAATTGTGGCGGTGCCCTAAACATAAGGAATCTCTTTGACCCTTTTAGCCAATAACATGAAAAAATCCATAATGTACATTCTCTCCATCTATCATTTTCCCATCTTCTTTGGATAAAACAACATTAACATCTATTTCTCTCTCCTAACTTTCTCTTCGATCTCTCCTAACTTAGAGATGGACTTTAAACCTACACACTTGCTTGACTTTTTTAAGGTAGGGAACATCCCCCACTCGTATGCTAATGTAATCACCTCAACTAGTGATGTAGTTATGGCGGTCAACGAGTCAAGTTGAGTTTTTGACTATTTAAGCTCGTTTACTATGAATTTAAGTTCGAATTGAGCTCAAGACGAGTTTAAATAATTGAGTTTGAATTCAAACTCATCAAGTATTTAAAAATTCAAGCTCAATATGAATTAATTTGATTACATAAACGACCATGAGGTTGAACTCGAAAAAATAGTTAAAATTTAAATAATTTGCTTTTTTTTTTATTAAAACAATCATGAATAAAATATAAAAGGAATACTATATTAATAAAAATTTATTTGATATATTATTAAAAATAGATGTTTTTTATGTTCATGAATCTTATTGAGCATAATTTGAGTCTACTCAAACCCAACTCAAACAAGCTGAAAAATAAAGTTTAAGCTCATTCATGTAGTAAATGAACTAAACTCAAACAAGTTTTAAACAAGTCGAACTTGAGCTTTCTCGTTTGCAACCCTAAATGTGGTGGTGATTGAAAATAAGTTTATGGAATAATTTGATCATTTGATGATAAAATGGTAATTTTACAAAATTTTCAAGGTAACTATGTCAAGTCCAAATCACCAATATTCGATTTTAAATGACCCAACAAGTTGAACTTATTGCTGTGAGATGACCTGTGTTGGATTTTGGGCAAACTCCATTGTTTAGGCTTCCGAATTAAAAATTTTACTATATTTTGAAAGATTTTGAATACTTAATTTTGAGGTACAAATAAATCCATTTTCGTTCATGTTTTTTCTAGGAGGCTATTCTTTATTCTATATCCTAACTCAAATATGCTATTTTTGACAATTTTTTGATTTTATGTAACCGTGGCTGATTTGGGGTATGGATTGTAACTAATCACCGAGAAATATTTGTTGTAAATTTAATTCTAGGCCTTTAAGGCTAATCAATTGATTTTGAATAATATAAATTGGGAGAAGTTGTTCTCTTTTTATATTATTTATATTTTCTTGTATTTTTTTTCTATTACATCACCCTTCCTTGTATAAACTAGGAAGTGCATAAGATTCTTGCCAAAGTGGTTTGAGCGAATCAATATATACACAACCTTCACCTATTTTTGAAAATTGACAATTTTAATGATTTGAAGTAGCACCACCAAGACTAATACAGTACAACAAATTAAAAATTTAGAGACAAAAATTTAGAAACAAAATAATTTTTTAGGGACAAAATATCCTGGTTGTCAAAAGTATCATTTATTGTATTTTTAGCTAAGAAATTAGGCGTTTAGTGATGAATTACTTTATTTTTTGATCAATATTTTTGTTTCACAAAGTAAATCTTTTTGAAACCAAATTATTTTTTTTCCTAAAAGTGCATTTATTAGTGATGTTTATAAAATTTTGTTGCTAAAAGTTATTTTTTTATTTTTCAGAATGACCTTTAGTGGAGAATCTCATGATAATAGCAACGGATCTCCAGATACTTTTTTTACAACGAAATTTTTATATTGGGGCAAAAAAATTTGGTCCCTCTAACCCCTCATGTATGTAGTGACAGCAAACAAACTAGGGGGAAAAATAACAATAATAAAAGGAGAGAGAGCTCAAGATAAGGTCTGTATGTGAAGCCATTAGCTGGAGCTTTGATATATATATATATATATATATATTTTTTTTTTTAAAAAAAAAAATTAAGCAATATATTACTGCCTAGTCATATGAGTTCTGTATAAACTATATTTTATGAAGAGTTCTTTTTATTTGTCTCAGTTGAACAAAATCAAGATAGAGAAGCTAAAGCCCTTCAACAATTGGTGGGGAAAACGTGAAGATGTCAGCCTGTTGAGTTTCATCAAGGTACAGTGCAGTCACATTACTTAGTTTCAGACTCCTAAGTTGAAAACTGGGACAACACAAACCCATATGCATCATTAGGCATTGGCTAGTTTGATATTGAAGTCTTCATAAATAAATTAAACTATACAAAAGAATCATCTGGCTGTTCTTTTCTCTCATTTTCAAGTAACACTTTTTAAAAAAAAATAATAATTTTCTAGTAATATTTTTTTCTCTCCTCCTTTTTATCTCCTCTATTTAAGCAACAAGAAGTTGAGCATGGTGAGAGGCCATTCAAGCCATATAGCATAAAGTTTTCATTGTCTTTCATTTCATATACTTCAAAATTATTATCCTAAGTTGTGAATTCAAGAATTTCAGATGATGCAGATAACACCGGTGGGAGGGAGGGACATGGAATTGGAAGAACCGAATGACAACAACAACAGAGAGATAGAGGAGGTGGAAGAAGTTCGCGATGACAATGGCGAAACTGAGTTTCCAAAGAGGATACCGCCATGGACAAAGCAGATAACATTTAGGGGAGTCATTGCAAGCTTTGTGATTGGCGGCATTTACAGCTTGATAATCATGAAATTAAACCTCACAACCGGGCTTACCCCTAATCTTAACGTCTCTGCTGCCCTCCTTGCATTCATATTCATGCGTACTTGGACTAAGCTTCTTGACAAGGCGGGGATTGTCACTGTTCCATTCAACCGCCAAGAGAACACCATGATTCAAACTTGTGTGGTTGCTTGCTATGGCATTGCTGTTGGAGGTTTGAGCTTTCTTTTTGATCATTTCATTTTTGGGTTTTGTTAATTAATCTTTCTTTTGAATTGGGTTTTTTTGCTTCATAATTAATTCAGGTGGATTCGGGTCTTATCTACTCGGATTGAACAAGAAGACATACGATCTTACAGGAGGGGCTGGCACTACAGGAAATTCACCAGGGAGTTACAAGGAGCTTTCACTTGGTTGGATGTTGGGATTCTTTTTCATTACTTGTTTCATTGGTCTTTTCGTCTTGATTCCTCTCAGGAAGGTATGTACCAATCAAGTTTTGCATTAATCCTATTACCAATTAACTAAAGTTTCAATATTAAGATTCTTTTTTCTTCACTTTTTGAGGTAGTGCATTAATAACCTGTTTGAGTAATTGTTGGTTTTTTGGTTTTCGAAGGTTATTATTATGATTTTGAGTATGCCAGCAAGAATCAATCAGTCCTTACAGAATATTAATTGCCAACCAATTATCAGACGATTGTGTTTTAGTTCTTTCAGTCTCAATGAAGAGGACTTTTACTGGCGGCTTTGTTTAGGAGGATTAAGCAAACAATGATTAAATGAAGAACAATTGTAGCATTTCATTAAGTAAAATGGAAGACTTACAAAGATTCGAATCAGCCTCGCAGAGGTTTATAGCGACAAACTACTCGAAACTACTCCTATGAATGAAGTGCAGTGCAAGAATTTAAAGTACAAGAATGTAAAGAATAAGAAATATAAAAACTTGAAAGAAAATAAAGTTGATAAAACTGATTTTTTGGATCTGAGTCTGGAGCTCCTTTCTGGGACCTTCTCTGCTATTTATACTTCTCAATGGTAACCGTCGAAATGAGCTTCTAACCGTCGAATCATCCCTCTATGATTGCTGATCATGTTTCCTCACAGTTAGCTCAACTATGCCATGTTTGCAATTAGGCTTCCCTCATGATATTTGAATTTAAATACGAGTAACCGTTAAGGTCACGTCATCTTGCATCTCTTTGCTGATTCCATACTATATAGATCCACAATAACCAATACTAACTGCCACATGTGTGATTATGATTGAAGACTTGAATTGTTTTCCCGTATTGCTCTCATCCTGTTATGTGTTGAACTGTGATTAGCTTGTATAAAATATGTAGCCAACATTACCCCCCGCACTAATATACCCAATTCTTGGTGATATTAGTGGATCAGGGTATTTTACCTACGTCTCAGAATGTGCATGGGCTTTGCACTTTTCAGAAATGCAACTGTCATTCATCAATGAAACATTTGCATTAAATTCTCTTCTATCTCTTGATCATCTCCACACTATCTCAGTATTCGAAAGGACTGGTACATCTTTCATGGCCAAGCAAGTTTTTTCTTACATTGATCAAGCATACGAAGAGTTATTTGATAATGTTGTTCGTCCTCGAAAGAACCTTCATGCTTTAATTAACGACTTTTATCCGTCTCCATTTATACAAGTTATGAAAGCTTTCGCAAATCATTGACCTTCAAACCAAGAACCTATTGCTTACGATTCTTTGGAACACAAATTTGAGACCATGGATATCGGAAGCTCTTCCTCTGCAACAAAGCTGTCCACGTAGGACAAAGCTGCTGCTTCTTCTTCTTCTATGACCTCTGGTTGGGGAAATTGGCCTACCCCTACTCAACCTCAGACGAGGGAACGCATTCATTATCGTTTCCCTGAATTCGACGACCCTCTTGAAATCCCCCATTCCAAACGCAGTTCTGTAGTATATCCATATGTTTCTATTAACCGTAAACGCAGTCTTGAAGACAATCTGCTTACAGCATGGTATACTTCTACTTTGCCATCTCGGATGGTTTGAAATGTCCCGTCTCCTAATAAAACTCTAGGGATCAGTCTTGCGCTTTTAGCCAAAAAAGCAAACTTTACCCCTCTAAATGGCTAGAATGTGTGGCCAGGCCTGAATTTCTGGACTCGCCCAGGGAACCTCCGACTACTCCTCCTCTGTCTTCTAATCCAAATTGGATTGATGAGTTGAGGCTCACTCTCTCTGAGGGCCAATCCTTCCCCCTTTATAAGGTCCTGGCGCCTCCAATTCCTTATTAGCAATTCAGTACTCAGATATTGCTTGCTGCATTTTCTCATTTATCCTTTGAAGTCTTTCGAAATGACATTCCCAAAAAAAAATTTCTATGGGTTTGTGACATTATGTCTCGAAGTCATCTCTTTAACCCTGTGGGGCCCAAATGGAGCTCTATATCTTTTTAGACCAACTTCCTCGCCTGCTCAACTGGCACTTCCATGCTTCCATTACCAGTGAAGTTCTGGATGAAGCCATTTATGCTTGAATCCAGATTCAGTATGAGGCAGAGAACCTCCTTGATGAATATGAAGCCTTCAAGAGCTATGATTCTGATTATGGGGAGGATGCTGCTATGAACGAAGTGCATGAAAAAGAAGAAATGGATGCCACAGATAAAGCTCTAAAAGAGATAGAATTCGAAGTAAAGGCCCAAAAACTCTCTTATCAATTGAGGGCTTACCAATTAGATAAACCAAACCTAGACAAGATAAAGGATAGAGTAGGAAAAGAGTATTCATTTATTAAATTTTGTTGGACTAAATTCCATGACCTTGTAACTTTCTCTATTCCATATTTCTACGAAATCGAGAATGTAATCAAATGAATTCTAGTGTAAACAACACTTATCAATATAACTGGGTTTTTCGAATTTCATTTATCAGATTCTGATTTACCACTCCAATTGTAAACTGCATGATTGATGTGCTTTGACTCCATTCCAACTCAAACTCTTCCAAAGTATGAAATCTTTTCTTTTGAGAAAACAAGTATTGCCTTTCATACTGATTCTAGGACTAACATAATTCTTCAGCTATCAGCTTCGAATTACCCAACTTTGTCCTTCGAAACTTGATTTGATCATATTCAATTCCCCAACATATGGTTAATATGATCAAGCAAAAATCAACTAATTTTTGTTTCAAACAAACAGTTTATATTTTCCAAAATATGAAAACCTCTTTTAAGGACTGCACTGTTTTATTCTAAAAGAGTGATTTTTTCTATATACTACCAAACCAACTATTGGTTTGAAACTTAGAACAAATAATTCCTATCCTTGAGGTATTTCAAGTTTTGCTTCGAAGGATTTTACTCTCACTAAGAAACCCTAAAACAAGTTTTTAATCCTTTTGAAGTAAACAAATACTTGAGCATTTTTGCATCCTTAGGTGTGGAATGTGCTTCAAAGTCGACTTCTTGCCTTCAAAGCTGTTTGTTATTTGACTTTGGCGCCAAAATTTGGCTTCGAAGCCAAATATTTTATTTTGAAGCTGACATTAGTATTTGAGATGGTTTCCCTCCATAACTACCAATATTGAAGAAAACTTTTTGCATCTGTATCTTTAGTACTTCTTTATGAATTCCACGATTGTGTATATTTAAAACCCTTTTATTTCGTGCTCCCAATCCACTTGATCGTTTAACACACAAACCCTTTATCTTCTGCTTGTTTGCTTTTTCCCCTTACCTTCGTCTTCTAAGAAAACTCTCTATCAATGGCTTCTTCTTCCTTGAAAATACCGGTTGTGGAGCGTGTGAGTCTATCCGTAGCCTTGAAAAGGATCATTGATGAAGAGTGTGAGAAGTACAAGGCTGGTGAGAAAAGTGTCATTGACGGACACATCTTCATTCCTTGTCGTCATGAGCAGCAAGAGTATGTGCTTGGAGCCATCTTCAAGGAGATTCCTACTGAGATTCCAGCTCTGTATCCACGTCTAGAAGATCATTGTCTCCTTTACGAAGGTGGTCTTCACCGGGGAAGCTGGAGGATGAACCGCCCCCATCGCTGCTGGCCTACGGTGAGACCAGAGTGAGAGGAATGGTATGATCGAGCCGTTCCTGATAGGACTCTGGATCTTCAGGAGCTCTGCTTCTTTGACGCCCTCCAATTATCTAGGTTCACCATTTTGGAGGACCATTTTTTAATTCCTGCTGCCCTTTGCTTTTGGAATTCTGCTTTTAATTTCTTTCAATTTAGATGTAGGATGATGGCTCCTATTGTTCTTGACATCTGTCATCTATTAGGATTGTCCCCTACTGGTACCCCCGTTGGTCCAGATTATCCTGACCTCAAAACTCATTTTTCCCTCCTCTTTCTTAACTTACCCTATAATGACTTTGTCAAGGCTGAGAATAAAAGAGAGGGCCTTGTGACTGATAGGGAATTCTTCTCTTTTCTATTATATTGGCTTTGCAAGTTCCTCTTCTACACCTCTTTTCAGAGGATCATGCCTGAACTTGCCCCTCTTGCTAAAGCCCTTATCTTATAAAAAAAGGTGACCTTAGCTCCATATGCTCTAGGTCATGTCTATAGAGCTTATTCATTTTTTGTGAGAAACCCTTCGATGCCAATCAGGGAGGTCCATTTTGGATACTTCAACTTTGGCTTTTTGCATATTTCACTGAGCTACAATCTAAATGCTTAAAGTTTTTAGAGCCAAACCCTACTACTCATGGCATGAAGTTAGCCAATGTTTCACTCTATCCTTCCAACTTTGCTTTTTACTTTTCTTTCTTCCACCAACTCCCAGTTTTCCCTTCTTCTCACAACTTCCGCTCCTTCGAACCTACCAATATTGGCCCATCCTTGTTGAGGACCTTTTTGAGTGATAGGTCTTGCTCTATACCTCAACACGAAAACATGTGGGCCTCTATTCTGATTCCAAGAGAATTATTCATTGGGACCATGAACCCCAGAGCCTACAAATGCATTGTTGAGCCCTACTATCCTGCCTAATTTGCTAGGCAATTTGGCTTTTCACAAGGAGTCCCAATACCTCTCTGCAGCCAGACCAATTTAAGCCTTACCAGCAGGAATATGAAGGTTCGAAGATCTAGATTGGAAGAAGCAACTTCCAAATTCATCCAGGATTTCATTGACTTTGAGTATTTCCCCTTCATACCTCAAAGCAACATCTTAAAAAGGTGCTAGAACTGGTGGATGACCAATATGGAGGTACACTTGGCCATTCCTCCTCAGGATTTGTTAATGGTACTGGATGTACCTCAAGCCAAGTCCAAAGGGGCTGGAGTTGTTACTTCTTCCATTGCTCCTACCACTTCAGTTCTTGTGCCTGTCACCACAAAGTCTATTCCCACTATCTCAACTCCTTCTAGAGTTACTCGAGCTGCCACAAAGAAAAGTATCTACTCCTGTTTCTTTTCCCCTTCTCCTCTATGATGTTCTTGTCCTTACTTATAACTCTTTCTTTGGTGTAGGTGGTACGGGTGCCTCTCAGGGAAATTCTTCTCAAAAAGTCCAAGCTTTAAATCTCCTCAAAAGCGAACAACAACACAAGAAAAGAAAGCTCTTACTTGATCCTGAAGAAGAGGCACCTGAGGTTCATGTAGAAGAAGAGGAATTCGAAAAAGAAGAGGCAAAAAAAGAACAAGAGACACCCTTGAAGAGAATGAAGAAAATGGCTGTCTCTCTGTCTGATTTTATTGGAGACACGAGGCCTCTGCTAAAATAGTGGAAGCAGAACATTCCAAAGAACTTATTGTATTTCAGAGGGCTGAGAAGAGGAGGCAACAACAAATGTTTAGGTATGAATCTGCTGTTGCTGATGTACTTCAAAGAGAAATTGAAAGAAAACAACAAGCTGCTGGACATTATACTCTTCGCAGTTCCCCAATCATAACCACCACTTCTGAAACCAGTAATTTCTTTCATGCCTCTATTCTCTTTTCTCAAATTCTTGGTACTGAGACTTAACATTACTTTGTATTTCTTCTTTTGCAGCAACAACTATTCTTCCTCATTCTTCACCAAGGACTCCTTCAATCTCATTTGAAGTTGAAAGACCTCGAATTGTAAAGCCAATTCAAGCAATACTTCCACCTCTTGGTCCCATATTTTCCATACCCTTCTTGAAGCCAAGTATTCTTGCATCTCTTTCTTTTGGCTTAACTCCATACTTCCCTCATTTATCTTTCAACTCTACTCAATTTACTCTCCTTTCATGCCTTGTTGCTCCTTCCCCTCCTAAGGAAATTCCAACTATTACATCATCTCCAGTGATAGCTGATTTCCATAGAGAAGACACTGGTAGCTCTCAAATTCATTGTCCATTATTTTTGCCTAGCTCTAGTCCCTCTTCTCTTGACCTACTGGTAGCCAAAACTGTAGAGACTGCTAGGGATACTTTACCTTCTTCTCCTATTCCTATGCAGTCATTTCTTCATTCTACTAGAGTTCTTTTTGCACCCTCCATGTCAATGGATGAGGTGGACATCTTCGAAGCTAGGTTAGCTAGTCTCTTTGACATACCTTCCACATCTCTAACAGTTAGCAATGAAACTAAGCCATTAGTCCTAGCTGATTCTCTACTAGAAATTTTTTAGAGCTCTTCCTCCAGTGGTAGGACTTCCTTGCCTTCAGTAGACTTGGATAGCTGCCTGAAGCTGTTGATATCCTTCTCGAGGATCCGTTTCGAAGCCTTACAAAGGCCTATAATAAAAAATGGTTTTCTCTAATGCTGTAAGATTGTTGAGCAATCCGGCATGATTGTTTCAAGTCATTTATCTCAAGCGGCAACCACCATTGATTTTTATATCAACATCTACCATGTTGCCAACGCTGCAGAAGAGAAATTGTTGGAAGACCAAAGTTTGGTTTCCAAAATACATGCTGAAGTGTCAAAATTGAAGGAACAATATTCCTTTGTCTCCCAATTTCGAGCTTAACTATTAGAGAAGAAAGCTCAACTTAAAGAGGAGTTATCAGCAGTCAACTAAGCTTTAGATCGAACTGCTTTCAAGTTGCAGATCATTAATCAAGGACTGGCTAATCGAAAGCAGGAGATGGTTACAGTCATTCAATTATTCTCATCTTTTAAGAATAGAGCATCTATTTTAAAAGAACAACTGAAACATTGTACTGACTTTTGGGTCAATCTATGGCTACATGTACTCAACTCTTTATGAAATAAAAATCCTTATTTATCATTTGAGTGTTTTCATGTTCTTTTCATTTAGCACTTATTTTATTCCTTATGTTTCCCACACGGTTGGATAATAAGGCTTCAAATATGTACCATTAATCTTCTTGGGATGTATATATCCATTCAAAATTTTCAAATGATATGTTCCCAAAGGAAAGACTCTATGAACTTGATATGGTCTTTCCCAGTGAGGTGACCATTTGCCAAACTTGTGGCTTTTAATCTCTATTGGGAGTATTGTCTTCCATACCAAATCACTTTCATCAAAGCTAATATACTTGACTTTCTTATTATAGTTTTTGGCTGCTTTCTTCTTTTGGAAAAGAATGCTATTTAATGCCAGAATTCTAGCTTTATCTATACTTTCTAATTCTAAGCACATACTCTGATGGCATTGCTCAAGATCTAACTTATCCTAGCATCTCACCCTCGAGGACTTAACATTAATTTTCACAAATAACACTATATCATGCCCATATACTAAAGCATAAGGAGTGATTCTTGTACTTGACCTTGGAGAAGTCTATAAGCCCATAATACATCCAACAGCAAGTTATGCCAATCCCTGGGATTGTCTTCCACAACTTTTTGTATTTCTTTTTTCAAAGACTTATTGAATGATTCAGTCTGACCATTGGCTTGTGCATAATAGGGGATAGAATTAACAAGGCTAATTCCAAATTCTTTTACAAAAGACTTTACCATCTTCCCATCAAATACAGTCCTATTATCAACAGTTATAGTCTGTGGGATGCCAAATCTGTGGATTAGATCTTTAATGAATCCAATAATTTCGATCTGGTCTACAGCTTTATATGGCTTAGCTTCGACCCACTTAGTGAAGTAATCTGTAGCCACTAAGATGAAACAATGATGCTTCGAAGAGGGTGGGCCTATCATATCCATATCTCATCCTCCAAATGGTCAAGACTTCATAACCACATGCAGATCAGTTATGGATACATGCCTTATTGTGCCATGCTTTTGGCATGCCTGGCAACCTCTAGCATATTCTATGCAGTCCTTAAAGATGGTTGGCCAATAGTAGAAATGTCTTTGAAGCAGCCATCTCATCTTCACACTAGGCTGATAAGCATCACGGATGCCTTTATGAACCTCAGCCATGGCTGTCAATGCTTCTTTTGGACCTAAACATTCCAATAATAACCTATTTGCCTTTTTGTATTATCATACATTGTGTATTGTATGGATTGCAATTTGATTTTTCTGCTGGTTTTCGAAGATGGGCCAGTTAGATACTGCATTATTGGATGCCTCCAATCTTATTCTTGTAAGTCATTATGATTGACCTCTAAGACCATATTCTTTCTATTCAAAGGTGGTATTACCTTTTGATATATTGTTTAGCTTATGTCCTTTTGAGTGTTATCCCTTCTCTTGAAATTCGAAACTTTTTAAGCCACATCATTAGCTTTATTATTTAAGAATCTTGGGACATAAGTTACATTTCCTATCTGAAACTGAGAAAGCAAATGTAATGCAACAATATAGTATGGTAACATGCTTATACTTTGTCATTTGAAAATTTCTTTCACCTGGTTAACTACCAATTGGGAATCTCCAAATATATCAACTGCATGAACTTATAATCCAATAAGTATTTCGAGTCCCACTATTAAAGCTTCATATTCAGCTTGGTTATTGGAATAAGTAATTTCATCCACTCTGAAACCATGTGTGGTTTCTACTCTTAGTGGTGACTTAATCACCACACCAATTCCAGTTAGACCATTGGCTTTTGATTCATCAAACCACATTTGCCATGGTTCAACACTGACCATACCAAGTTCCATTATCTCTTGGCTTTCTGTTTGACATAGATGGTCTATCAAGAAGTCAGCTAAAATTTGTCCTTTTACTATCTTTTAGGAGACATATTCTAGATGAAATTCTGATAAAGCTAGTTTTCATTTGCCAATTCTTCCTCTCAACATAGGTCTAGATAACATATATTTAATCAAATCTGTGGTTGCAATTACTAAGACAGTTGTAGGCAAAAGATAGTATCTTAATTTCATTGTAGCAAAATACAATGCAAGGCACATTTTTTCTACAGCTGAATATTTACATTCACAAGAATTTAGAAACCTACTAAGGTAATAAACTACTTGCTCTTTGCCTTCTTCATTGTCTTGGCTAGGAAAACTCCCAGTGAATCTTTTGTTGCAGCTATATATAACTTCAAGGCTTATCAGCTTTTGGTGGCATCAATACTGGAGGGTTGGCCAAGTAGGCTTTGATTCATTCGAAAGCAGTTTGATGCTCTACTGTCCACACAAACTCTTCTTCATCTTTCAGCCTTAATAAGGAAGAAAATACTTTAGTTTTCCCTGTAGTATTAGAAATGAATCTTCGAAGAAAATTAACCTGTCCAATGAATTTTTGTAATTCTTTCTTACTTGATGGAGATCTAGCTTCAATGATAGCTTTGGCTTTATTCTGATCAATCTGTATTCCCTTCTTGTGTACTAAATAAACCAAGAAGTTTTCAGCTGATACGCTAAAAGCACATTTGAGAGGATTAAGTTTCAACTTGAACTTTCTCATTCTTTCAAAAGCTGCTTCCAAGTAAAACAAATGTTCCTCCATGGATTGGGACTTCACTACAATATCATCAATGTAACACTCTAAATATCCTCCAATGAAATCATGAAAGATAGTGTTCATAGCCCTTTGATATGTAGATCCAGCATTCTTTAGGCTAAATGGCATTTTAACCCATTCGAAGGTGCTAATATTCCCAGGACATCTGAATGTTGTCTTGTGGATATCTTCTTCTGCAATGCAAATTTGGTTATAACCAGAGTGCCCATCCACCATTGATAAAATCTTGTGCCCTGCTGAACTATCCACCAATAAATCTACTATGGACATAGGGTATTCATCTTTTGGAGTTGCTAAATTCAGGTTTCTGAAATCGATGCATACCTTCATTTTACCATTCTTCTTAACTACAGGCACAATATTGAATAGCCATTCAACATACCTTGCTTTCCTAATAAAGCCTGCCTCGAGGAGCCTGAGAATTTCCTTATTGACCTTCTGAATCACTTCTGGACTCATCCTTCTTGATTTTTGCTTATATGGCTTGAAATTAGGCCTCATAGGGAGCCTATGTTCTACTAATGACCTATCCAATCCTGATAATTCATTATAAGACCATGCAAAACAATCTTTATATCTCTTCAAGACCACCAACAACTGGTCCTTGTCAAGAGCATTTAACTAAGCACTAATATAGATGGGCTGTTATATGGAACCTTCCCCTAAGTTCACTTCTTCCAAAGGATCTTGCATCTGAAACTCACTGATGCTTCTTTTTTTATTTCTTTTGTCTTCGAAGCAAACTTTTTGCTTTGTTATGCTCTTAGTTTTTTGGATTCAACATCTTTGCTTTCCTTTTTATAGACAAAGTCTGTCTATAAAGCTTCTTCTTCCTGTATCTCCCGGACTTTTGTTTCAATGTTTAATGTGCAGTATTTGTCCAAGGCCAGAAACTTGACCTGCTGCTGCTCCTACTTGTGGCCAATTATCATGGCTTCTTTCTCTTGCTCTTGTATCTTCTGGACTATTGATTTTACGTCTAATACTGAGAACTTAATCAAAGCTAAAGATCTGGCCTCCTGGGTTCTATCTTTTTGTCTACAACCAAGCATCATTGTCATCTTTGGCGACAAACTCCTCATCAGCACTTTCCTGAACTAAGTGCTTTAGGTGTGTTAATTCTTCATCAGCCGTCACTTCGGCTGATCCATCAGGCTTTCTCAGTATATTGAGTGGTGTCACTTTTTCAATATACAATTTGGCCTCTGCAAAATCTGCACAAGCGATGAAGGGTTGAGGGTTTACATTGATCTCCTTTGTCTCTTCATTGTACAAGCCATCATGATCTTCTGATGTAAAGAGGAAGACACACATTTGTTGGTGTGAATCCAATCCCTTCCAAGTAGAGAATTATACTTGGCATTGCTGTCGATAACGGAGAATGCCGTCATGCAGTCCCTGGTTCCCACACTTAGGTTGATGGGCAAAATGCCTTTAGCCATCTGTTTGTCTCCAACAAAATCAGCAATGGTTGTACTGGTTGGGATTAGTCTGGGATTCCTCTTTCCTAGTTTCTTCAAAGAAGATTTCGGAAGCAGGTTTACTGCTGCCCCATTTTCCACTGATACCCGATTTATCTGTATCCTATCGAAGAAGGCCTTGATATACAAGGGTTTGACATGCTGTGTCATGGATATCGTGGGATACTCAAAAGGGTATGAGAGGTTAATACTCACATGTTCCTCACTCTCATCTCCAGTTTCCATTAGTATGGCCACTTCGGATTCATCTTGCACCATACTAACTTGTGAGTCTTCACTAGAAACTGGAATTGGGTCAATTTCCTGACCTTCGTGGTTTTCATCTTCAGTTTGGAATTCCTGTGGTAGTATATGTACCATATTCACTGATACTGGAGGAAACGAGCCAAATTGGATGACTGGCTGTACCTATTTCCCTTCCTGGCCAACTTGTTTAATTACTTTAGAAGCATCTTCCATGCTGCATTCTGGCACTTCAGTACTAGTAACTTTCTTCAAATGGTCTATTTCTACTGGTTTTTTGACCAAAAATGTATGTTCAGCCATAAAGGCTTTGAACATTTCTTCCTCAACTATCTCCTTCCTTTGGCCTAGGCCAACTTCTCTCTTTGTCTCACTATCAATTTCCATCAAAACTTTTTCCAATCCTGTCAAACTGGATCTTTCTTTGGCTTTTAGTTCAGAATGAACTTTGGCCAATTGCTCTCTGCTGCAACTCCTTTTGTCTTGAGGAGTCAAATTTGGATTATGATCTAACTTTGAACTTTTTTCTCTCTCTACCTGGCCCTTTGGCTGGACTAATGAAGAACTTTCTCTGCTTTCTTTTAGATCCTTCTGGTACTGAGTATACCTTCGCTGGATCTTCTTTCTTTGGGACCTAAAAATCACTGGGACCATATTTGGTTCCTTTTTTTTTGGATGTTTAAGTAACACCCAATTATTTGGAGCCACCAAAGGAGGTTTAACTATCCTACCTTGGTCTCCAACAACATTTCTTTGGGTAGACATTTCCCTAGGTTTCTTCTGCATGACAAACTAATCTGGGACTCCAGGTACCCATAAACCTGCTAGCCTAGTTGTTGAACTGTCTCTTTCTTCCTTCGAAACCATCTTCAAAGCTGGCTGTGAAGGCCATTACTTGGCCTTGACTCCCTGTTTTGGGCCAAATTCAGGCCTTCCATGAAGGTGGCCACTTTCTATCTGGTGTGAGGCTAGTCTAGGGGGCTAATCCCTGGCTTTGATCCCATAACTTGAACTCATTTCAGGTCTCCTTTCAGTATAATTGCCCTCCATTCTGTAATAGTTAGGTGGTCTGGATTCATGTAGACGTCTCTTGCCTTTGGAGTGCACTCTAGCGGCTATTGGCTGAGCCATTAATGGCTGCTGCCTAATACCAGTTGGATATGGCCTCTTGTTATAAGCACTAGTTGGTTTAGGATGCCTCTGCACATCCTTGTAATATTGTTTCCTATCAATCGGAAGCTCTTTCAACCACTTGTAGCTCAACCTGCATCTGGGACACATTCTTTGCATGGCAGCTGCCTCTAAAGAATCATCATCCAGTGCCTCTTCATCAGAGTCTTCCCTCTGGTCAGGGAAGCCTTGTCCAATAGCTGGTAAACTTCTAACATCTTTCTTGACAGTAATGTGGCTAGCAGCATACATTTGCACATTGACCACTTCCAATTCTTTCAAGGACAAGTTCTGGAAGTCTGGCACAATAACATTGGCTACCACTTCTCCAATTTCTAAGAATGGATTAGTGTCAATCCCCATGGTCTTTTCTGCTTTAGCTGGGAATTTTAAACTCCCCTTTCGAATCCGCTCTTGGATCCTGTCTCGAAAAACAATGCAGTTTTTAGTTGAGTGAGACCAGGAATTATGCCATTTAAAATACACTTTTCTTTTAAGTTCATTTGGAGACAGAATTTTGACTCCTTTTGGCAACTTCAGGAAGTTTGCAGCAAGCAAATGACCAAAAATGTCATCTGCCTTTGTTAAATCGAAATAGTATTTCCTATGAAGGTCTTTCTTTTTAAACTGTTGGTCTATTGTTGTGTCTTTATGAATTAATGTTTCACAGATTACATGTTCTTTTCCTACAATCTCTACTGTATCAATCTCATAATTAGGATCTTTATAGTACGTTTTGTATGATGAATTACTTCGATCTTGTTCTTCTTCTAGTAATACTTCATACCTAGACACCTTATAGGTCAGTTCCACTAAGTCTTTAAACTCAGTTGAGTCAAACTTCTTTCGAAACCTAAACTCTAGACCATTTTGAGCCAATCTCACGAACTCAGGCTCTGGTTGGACAATCTTACACTTGTTTCGTGCTTTTTTGAATCTGGCAATAAATTGAGCAGCTTTTTCATCAAGCCTTTGACTCAACCTTGCCAAGTTTGCCATAGAAACCTCTGGCTCCGTTTGGAAGAATTGGGCATGAAATGCCTCCTCCATCTGTTGCCCAGTTTGGATAGAGTTAGGTGTAAGGTTAATATATCTTACAAAGACTGCCCCAGTTAGAGAATTTGGGAACAATCTCAATTTCATGTAATCATTGTTGGTAAATTCACCACATTGAACAGCGAACCTAGCAATATGCTCCACCGTTGACTGGTTTCCATTCTCATAAAAAAGAGCAAAGTCTAGTATCCTAAATCTTCTTGGGTATTCATGTACCCTATCTACCAATTCTGGATATGGTTTCCTGTACACTGGAGTTTGAACCCCCCGAGCCATCGATCCACACATCTCTCTAACAACGTCAGCAATTTGGTCCCTAGAAATCATATTTTGTGCTTGTTGAACCACTATTGGAGGAACAAACACAGGATTTGGTGGACAATCTTGTGCCTGAGGTCCTCTTGGTCCATAAGGTGGCACATTTGGGACTGGTTGTCCCTGTAGTGCTGGTTGCTGTTGAGGGTATGGGTAACCCCTCTAAGCCTGTCCTGCAAAATGACTTGTGAAAGGTGCTGGAACAGGTGTTGTGTCTCTTCCAATTGTAGGGAACCCTTCCAATCTCCCGGGTATAAATTCAAACAAAGGATTAGTGAACCCCCCTTGTGCCAGGTATGGCTTCGAACATGGGATTTGGAAACATCCTTATGCCATTTTCTTGTGTTGGGCCAGATCCACCAATTTGCATAGCTTCACTGTTAAGTAATGAGGCATTTTGATTTGTTACAGGTCTCGAAAGAGGTTCATACCAAGACTGAGGTGATGGTCTTTCGTAGTTTTGGTTACTAGTTTGACCATTAGAATGTCCATTATTTTGCATAGGCTGTTTATCTCTAGCCAATCTTTGCTGAGGGACATTAGAAATTTCCTCCATATGTCTTGTGTTTGTTGGTTGATGGGTATTCATTCGATCCATGAAGGATATTGCCCACCTTTCAATTTTGTTCATTAACTGTTATCCCATGGCATCTACTAGGCCGCCCCATGGATTCATTAACTGAGTAGATGGAACAGTGGATGGTCCAATTCCTTGGCCTTGTCCAATATTTTGAACATGTGGTACTTGTTCTGAAGTGCTGGTCTGTTCGACCATAGGTTCTGATAAAACAGGTACTTCCATAGGATGTGTTATCACATTATCTTCTGAATTAGGCATTTCTACCTCTCCTTCCATGCCTTCTTCCAAGCTTTCATTTTTTCCTTGTCTCATACGTCTAGCCATTTCAATGAGTCCTAGTGGCGTGCCAAAAATATATGTTGGCTTTTTGGCTTTCGAAGGTTATTATTGTGATTTTGAGCGTGCTAGTAAGGATCAATCAGTTCTTACAAAATATTAATTGCCAACCAATTATCAGACGATTGTGTTTTAGTGCTTTCAGCCTTAATGAAGAGGATTTTTACTAGTGGCTTTGTTTAGGAGGATCAAATGAAGAACAATTGTAGCATTTCATTAAGTAAAATAGAAGACTTACAAAGATTCGAATCAGCCTTGTAGAGATTTATAGCGACAAACTATTTGAAACTACTCCTATGAATGAAGTGCAGTGCAGGAATTTGAAGTACAGAAATGTAAATAACAAGAAATATAAAAACTGGAAAGAAAATAAAGTAAATAAAACTGATTTTTTTGATCTGAGTCTAGGGCTCCTTTCTGGGATATTCTCTGCTATTTATACTTCTCAATGGTAACCGTCGAAATGAGCTTCTAACCGTCGAATCATCCCTCCATGATTGCTGATCATGTTTCCTTACAGTTAGCTCCACTACGCCATGTCTGCAGTTAGCCTTCCCTCCTGATATTTGAATTTAAATATGAGTAACCGTTAAGGTCACGTCATCTTGCACCTCTCTGCTGATTCCATACTATATAAATCCACAATAACCAATACTAACTGCCACGTGTGTGATTATGATTGAAGACTTGAATTGTTTTTCCGTATTGTCCTCATCCTACCATGTGTTGAACTGTGATTAGCTTGTACAAATTATGTAGCCAACAATAATGATAGAAAATACATATAAAATGATATGACAAATCAACAACCATTCATTTTAAACTAAAAAACCCATCAAAATAACTTTTTAGTATTATAAAAATGCCACCATTGTAACAAGATTTTTTATATAAATTTTATATTTGTTAATCAGATTTTCATATATTTGCCAAGAGCAGACTTCTATAATGTCAGTTTTTATGTCTATAAATCAGAGTTTCATAATTCTAATTTTGGAGCTTAATTTTTGTTTATTGGAACGTCTATTTAGTGTAAATGTAGGGTTTGGTTATGGTGTGCAACTTACACCTTACACCTTATACCTTACACTTACACCTTACACTTACACCTTTTGTAAAAAATTAAACCTTACACTTACACCTTTTTTGAGGTTGCACACCATGTGCAACCCACTTACACCTTACACCTTACACTTACACCTTATACTTATACTTACACCTTACACTTACACTTTTTGTGTAAGTGGCACATGGTGTGCACTTGCACACTTAAGAAAACTCCGTAAATGTAATACAACTTGTTGATAACAGTGAGGTTGAAAGGAGAGTTGTTAAAATCGGGATCCTACGATGGATCGTTGGAGGTGTTTATAGGATCGGATCGTAGAATCGAATCGAGGATCGTAAGATCCTACCGAAAAAGACAAATTACATAATAATTTAATTTAAATAAATATTTCTTATAAAGTATACACAAAATGAACCTATATTTTATTAAAAAGAAGTGGAGATATTGTGAAAAATATAGTACTCCATGTAAAATGTACATAAAATATTATGCAATAGAAAACTCGATGGTAAAAGTTCTGCATTTTATCAAAAAAAGAAGATGAAGAAGAAGAAGAATTCTATAACAAAATGCTTTACAATGTACAATAATGCATAAAAAGTGAAGAAAAAATATTTAACAAAATTGGATATGAAAATAGATTAAGAACTCAAAAGAGTAGTTTAGTCGAATGATAAGGTTTGTCGTTAGCAATCCTGGCGGAGCGAATTCAAGTCACAAAAATAATTTCTCCAGAAATTGGGATAAAGTTGCAATCATCTTACCCTTCTTAGACTCCGCTAAAGCTAAGTTTGTTTTTTCGACTATTTAATTTTCTTAAATTACTGCAATATTTGAATGTTTGTTTCCTAGTTTGTTTTTCTTAGTCTATTTGATTCAATACTACTTAATTTTTATTATTTATTTTGACAACATAAATTGATATTTAGACAACAAATATAAAATTTACAACAAAATATGTCATACAATACAAAACAAGACTTGTAAATTGGATCGGATAGGATCAGATTTGGATCGGGATTCCACGATCCTATAAGATCCCACTACCAGGATCGAAAGATCCTACCTATAAGGAGTTTTTTACACGATCCGGATCGATTGTACTCAAATGGATCGTAAGATCGTAAGATTGTAAGATCCGGATCGAGATTCTGATAACCATGGTTGAAAGCAAATTTAGAATTACTTTTCATCAAAACGAGATTTTATTCTTGTTAGGTTTTATTTCTTGGCAATCCCGTATGACAAAACTCCTTTCAGTTGTATTTATTTTCGCACTTTTATTTCAGTAAGGCTATGAGTGTTTAGATGCGAATCCAACCCGAATTGTGCTTTTTAGAGAAGTTTGTGATGATAAAGCTTTCAAGATTGCCACTTCGCTGATTATGACGGGGATCGAGCTGCCCGGTCAGCTCGCGGGGGTCCAGGGGGCAGCGCCACGGTGGGGTCCGAGGCAGCACCACGGCGGGGTCGAGGGGCAGCGCCCCCGAAGCAAAATGCAAAAATGCATTCCAAGTTGCCTGTCCGCTCGAGCGGACATTCCCCCGCTCAAGCGGAGAATCCCTGGTTCCAGAAGTTTTGGTCGCCTGCAAAAGTACTGAGATGTGTGATTTCGCGCTCGAGCGGGCTTTCTGGCGCTCGAGCGGACGTCTGTTATATCGCGCATATTTTACTGAAGACGCTCGAGCGGGCTGTTGGGCGCTCGAGCGGAGATCGCGGGACAGATTCTATAAATTCGCGTGTTGGGTCAGATTTTAGGATTACTACTCCAGATTTTCTTTTTGGGTTGTAGGGTTTATATCTGGGTATACTTTGTGAGTTTTCTTTGATGTTTTTATTGAGCATTCAACTCATGTTCTAAAGAGTATACATCAAAGGTTTTGTTTGTTTTACAAGTTCTACAAAAGAGAGAGTTGTTCTTCGGTGGATTCTGAAGAATTCGAGCCTGAAGCTTTGGTGGATTCCGGGGTGGCTCATCGTAAAGACAATTCCGAGGTGAAGACGGGTTGGAAGAGGCACATAGAGGTTGGTTCAATTAGGCGTGGATTCGCTAGGTAATTGAGAGTATACCTGTGTAATCCCTTTAAATCTTCTTAGTGGATTGTTTTGTGGCTGTTGCCCGTGGTTTTTTTATCACAGTTGGAGGTGTCCAATTGTGATTTTTGCCACGTAAAATCGTTGTGTCTCTTTATCTTGATTGTTTGATTGGGATTGTTATATTCTACTTAAAATTGATACATAATCACGAATCAACATCTAGGGAATTTCTAGATTTTTCAATTCTCAACATCCATGAAGCCATGTTTAGGCTGGTTTGACTATATATTAGTACTGCTAGTTGCATATGTATATTCACGGGCATGGTTTTAAAGATAAAGCCAATTTACATTATATTTTGTGCAAGTGCTTAATTAAATAGAGATTATCACTCATAGTAGTTCCCAACTGGTCACACAGATCTTGATAATCGATTACAACTTGACTTATCCAAGTGGTGTGGCAACCGCGGCTCTCATTAATGGATTTCATAATCAAGGAGAGAAGACGGCTAAGTAAGTACCCTTCATCTCTATTTTTGCAATTTTGTCATGATATTTTTTTTTATGATCATAAATTTAACTTTATGACGATAATTTTGTAGAAAGCAGGTGCGCGGGTTCACGAAATTCTTCTCAATGAGTTTCTTGTGGGCCTTTTTCAAGTGGCTTTACACTGGAAAAGAAGTTTGCGGGTTTCAACAGTTCCCTACTTTTGGGTTGAAAGCATGGAGGAATACGTATGTGTTGATCATTAGCTCTACAGTTCTTTTAGAAACACAGAAATCGATCACAGAATTTGTCCGGTTTTGTAATTCGTTTTTGTCTTGCTAGACTTTTTCTTAATTTTTTTATATGCAATTATGCATTCATGTCTCTCTCTTTCTCCCTTTCTAGTTTTTCAATTTGATATTGCTGATTTGCGATTGATGATTGGTCTTTGTGTTTGGTAGATTCTACTTCGATTTTAGCATGACTTACGTGGGAACTGGAATGATCTGTTCCCCAATTGTGAACATATCAACTCTTCTTGGAGCTGTGATTTCATGGGGTATCATGTGGCCACTTATGGGTAAGCTTAAAGGACAATGGTTCCCAGCCAATATACCTGAAAGCAGCATGCAGAGCTTGCAAGGCTACAAGGTCTCTCTCTCTCTTTCTCTCTCTCTCTCTCTCTCTCTATTTATGAAATTATCAACATCTTTTTTGGCATGCAGATCTTTCTCTCCATTGCTCTTCTCTTAGGTGATGGGCTCTACAGTTTTGTCAAGATTATTTGTATCACATTCTTAAACGTTCATGTCAGATTCAAACAAAGGAACATCAACCCAGGTAAAAGCTAAAAAACTCTTCAACGTCCATCCAACATTTCAAACTAAAGCTTTTATGCTTTTTTTTGGGGGTGTTTACAGAATTTTTATTTTTTTTTTCACAAATACGGAGGGATGCAAACCACAGTTGCGCTCCCATAGTTTTTTATTTGCACCCTGTCACAAAAGTACTTGGATCCCATATCATTTTGTAAATTTTTTTTTGTCCCCCACATCTTTTTGTAAATTTGTTTCTTTGTTCCAATGTGTTATAATTCTTTTTTATTTTATTTTATTTTATCGGCAAAAGAATAAAATAAAAGTATTCATTACGTTTTTCTGTTTGGCTTGTTTCATAATTCCTTCATCTTGATTACTTGCTTTGCATGCCCACAACGCCCAATCCCAATTGACTTAGATATTGCCTAGTTTGGCATTTCTAACAAAAATTTAAAAAGTTAAAAAATTAATAAAAAAATTAAAAAGTTATTATTATTCGTAAATTAAAAATATAAAAAAAATAATTTATTACATATTTTAATATAAAGACATGATTGGTACTGAGAATTGATGTAAACGTTGTCAAAGGGAAAAAAAAATTAGGTATATATATTTATTAAATTTGAGGGTAATTGTTAAGGATAAGGAACCCACTAGTGCAAGTGCATCAGCACCATCTTCTCATGCATTAGCATCAGATGCAATCACAGCTCTCAATGGATGCTCAACTGTTTCCGTAACCACTGGAAAGTAGTTAGAAGTCATTAGGAGTAGTTAGACTTTCAGTTACATATTTTTCAGTTACATAGCTCTTGTATAAATATACTCTGTAATTCAGATATTTTCTTTAATGAGAATTGTGATCAAACTTTCATCATGGTATCAGAGCATTGCTAAAGCTCTCACGAGCACAACTCTGGGCCATCCATGGCTGCTTCTGATTCATCTTCTTCTTCTTTATCATCTAATCTCAGTCTGTTGATGTCTAATCTCAGTTCACTCATTACAGTGAAACTTGATTCTACAAATTTTTTAATTTGGCGCAGTCAGTTTCAAAATGTTCTGCGAGCCACTGAGTTGTTTGATTTTGCAACTGGTTTAGTTCCTTGTCCACCATTGCAGCTCAAAGATTCCAATGGTGTTGAAGTGCTCAATCCAGCTCGAGCACAGTGGAACAAAACAGATGCTCATCTCCTAAGCTGTATAACAGCTACACTTACACCTCCGATATTTTCCTCTGTTCTTCATTTGCACCATAGCTTTGAGGTTTGGAATGCTCTCTGTCAAAGATTCACAGTGTTATCTAGATCTCATATTCATGAATTGAAGAATCGTTTGAATCATCTGACAAAAGATTCATTGACCATGCATGAGTATTTGACTCAGATCAAAGATCTTTCTGATCAATTAACTTTGGCTTCTTCACCGGTTGATGAAGAAGATCTGGTACTTCTCACTCTCAATGGTTTACCAGATGAATTTGATGCTCTCAAAACCACCATTCGAGCACGTATTGAGCCTATTTCTATGGCAGAGTTAACCTCTCTCTTAAATTCTGAATCAATTCACATTACAGCTAAACAGAGAAAGTTGCAGTCTCATGAACCTTCAGTTGCCTATACTGCACATGCACAACGTGGTTCATTTAGTTCTGCTTCTAGAGGAGGACGCTCGTCTCTTCGCGGATCCAGAAGTGGTTTTAGAGGTGGTCTTCGTGGTGGTAGTACTCGATCTTCTTCTCGTGGTGGCCGAGGTCGATATTCCTCCTACAACTTAACTTGTCAAATCTGTGGGAAAAGCAACCACACTGCCCTTGACTGTTGGCATCGACTGGATTCCACCTTTCACCCATCATTTTCCTCTAATTTTGCTTCTTCATCTGCTTCAGCATCTCCTTCATCTGGCTATTCTTCTCCTCAAGCCTTTGTGACTTCCACTTCATCCACTGTTTCAGCTGATTCTCCTCCCTGGTACCTTGATTCTGCAGCTTCTGATCATATTACTAATGATCTCTCTAATCTTCACATGTATCAGGATTATCATGGCCCTGATCAGATTACTGTAGGTAGTGGTAAGTCCATTCCTATTCATCATACAGGTACAGGCCTACTTCCTACTCCTCATTATTCCTTTAAGCTTAAAAAGCTTTTGCATGCTCCTATCTCTTCCAACCTTCTTTCTGTGCATCAACTTACCAAGGATAATAATTGCACTGTGACATTTGATGACTCTTCCTTTGTGATTCAGGACAAACACTCGAAGGCCATCCTGCACCAAGGCCATAATACTCAGGGCTTATATCACTTTCCACATTTGTCATCACCATCTCCTACTGCTGTGCATCCTCTTCCTGCATCATCCTCTCATGCTGTATTTTCTGCTACTACTAGTCCTGTCTCTGAAGTTACTTGGCATCACAGATTGGGTCATCCCTCTCAACAAAAATTTGTAGTTTTAAAAAAACACTTGTCTGTTGCTAATACTCATCCTAAGTCCACTGTGTTTTCTTGTACTCATTGCAACATAGCTAAAAGTCATCGACTGCCTTTCAAACTTTCTAATTCTACTGTAAATAAGCCCCTATCTCTTATACATAGTGATGTATGGGGGCCATTTCATTCTTCTTCCTCTTGTTACAAATTCTATGTACTTTTCATTGATGACTATAGTAAGTTTACTTGGCTTTATCCTCTTTGTTATAAAAGTGAAGTGTTTTCCAAATTTTTAGAATTTAAGGCTTATATTGAGACTCAATTTTCCACTAAATTGCAAGTACTTCGAACTGATGGAGGTACTGAATTTGTTAACTCTTCTATGACTCAATTTCTGAAAGCACAAGGGATTGTTCATCAAATATCTTGTCCTTACACTCCCCCTCAGAATGGGGTCTCGGAACGCAAACATCGACATATTATTGAGACCACTATTGCTTTGCTTCATCATTCTAGTGTTCCCCTCAAGTTTTGGTTTGATGCCGTTTCTACTGCTACTCATCTCATTAATAGACTCCCTAGTGACACTCTTTTGCATAAGTCCCCTTATGAACTTCTTTTTCATGACTTACCTGATTACTCTTTTCTCAGAGTATTTGGGTGTCAATGTTTCCCTTGGTTGAAACCTTATACCACCCATAAGTTGCAACCTAGATCTACTCTCTGTGTTTTTCTTGGTTATCACTCCTCCTATAAAGGTTACAGGTGTTTGGACATGGTCACAGGTAAAGTTCATATCTCTCGCCATGTGAGTTTTAATGAAACTATTTTTCCCTTTTCTGCTATTTCTTCAATTTCTGCAGCATCTTCTTTATCCACTCTTCAATCTTTCTTTTGGCCTCCTTCTCCATTGTCTAACTCTGTTTTCCCAGCTTCTGCATCTGGTTTGTCTCCACAGCTCACGGCTGCTGCCCCACTTCAGCAGTCTTTTGTTGCATCACAGTCTCAACTTCCTATGCCTCCAGCCCAGCCTTGTGCTTCTGTGTCTGCTGCCCCTGCTGTCTCAGCACACCATCCATCTGATTTATCATCTTCTGCCACTTTGCCTCCGCAGCTTCCTGCTGCTGTCCCACTTCAGCCATCGGTTGCACCACTTCAGCAGCCTATTGAATCCGCACCACTGCAACAGCCTCTTGCATCAGTTCCAGCTGCCTCTATTCCACCTTCTCCTGCATCAGTTCAGCCTATTCCTGTTCACTCTATTTTTGTTGCCTTACCTCCTCTTTCCTCTACTACAAACATTCACCCCATGGTCACCCGTTCCAAGGTTCATGGTCTTATGACATATTCATCTTCATCCTTTGTTGATATTGAACCTTCTACTTATCAACAAGCTCTTGCCTCTCCACATTGGCATGCGGCTATGCTTGATGAGTACAAAGCTTTAATGGCTCAAGGCACCTGGTCTCTGGTTCCTCTTCCAGCTTCTAAACAAGATATTGGTTGTAAATGGGTGTTCCGTATTAAGCGCAACAGTGATGGTTCCATTGCTCGATACAAGGCACGTTTGGTGGCTAAAGGTTTCTTGCAACAAGAAGGTCTCGATTATAATGAAACCTTTAGTCCTGTTGCAAAACATCCCACAATTCGCATTTTGCTCTGCCTTGCTTTGCATCATCACTGGCCCTTAAAGCAGCTAGACATTAGCAATGCCTTCTTACATGGTCACTTGGAGGAAGAGGTGTATATGACACAACCCCCAGGCTTTGTTAGTTCTTCTTCTCCTCACCTTGTATGCAAATTACACAAGGCTATCTATGGATTGAAGCAAGCTCCCCGTGCTTGGTATTCTACTTTTTCCAAGTTTCTTCTTTCTCAGGGATTTCTTAATAGCCACTGTGATAATTCCTTGTTCATCCATAAAACTTCTACTTCGATTACTATTCTTCTTGTATATGTTGATGACATTCTTCTTACTGGTAGTAACCCTTCTCATCTTCAAACTCTTATTCATCATATGCATTCCACTTTTGCCATGAAAGAGTTAGGTGATATTTCTTATTTCTTGGGCATTTCCATTCAATCTCTTGGGGATTCTTATTTCTTATCTCAGCCGAAGTATGCCTCTGATATTCTTGTTAAAGCTGGCATGACTTCTTGTAAACCTTGTTCAACACCTAGCTCTATGAAATCTCCTCTTCACTCTACTGCTGCTCTTCCATTTGCTCAACCGCAGTTATATCGCAGCTTAGTTGGAGCATTGCAATATCTTACACTTACTCGTCCCGATCTTTCCTTAGCTGTTAATCAAGCTTGTCAATACATGCATGCTCCTACCAATGGTCACTTTGCTTTGGTCAAACGAATTCTTCGGTTTGTTAAGGGTTCTCTTTCTCATGGCTTAATTTTTCGGCCTAGTTCATTCACCTTACAAGCTTTCTCTGATTCTAACTGGGCTGGGGATCTCTTAGATCGCAAATCTACTTCCGGTTATTGTGTCTATCTTGGTTCCAATATTATCTCTTGGTCTGCAAAGAAACAACCAACTGTCTCTCGCTCCAGTACGGAGGCTGAATATCGATCCCTTGCTCAGGCTACTGCCGAATTGAGCTGGTTACAAATGCTTCTCCATGATCTTTCCATTTCTCCTCCCTGTCCTCCTATTCTTTGGTGTGACAACTTATCCGCCATTGCACTTGCTTCTAATCCCGTATTTCATACACGCTCCAAACATATTGAGGTGGACTGTCATTTTATCCGTGAAAAGGTTGCTGGCAAACTTCTTGTTCTCAAGTACATTCCCTCTGCCGAGCAGATTGCTGATATCTTCACTAAGCCTCTGTCTGTCTCTCGGTTTCAGTTGCTTCAGTCCAAGCTTCTGGTCTGCCCTGCTCCCATCAGCTTGAAGGGGGCTGTTAAGGATAAGGAACCCACTAGTGCAAGTGCATCAGCACCATCTTCTCATGCATTAGCATCAGATGCAATCACAGCTCTCAATGGATGCTCAACTGTTTCCGTAACCACTGGAAAGTAGTTAGAAGTCATTAGGAGTAGTTAGACTTTCAGTTACATATTTTTCAGTTACATAGCTCTTGTATAAATATACTCTGTAATTCAGATATTTTCTTTAATGAGAATTGTGATCAAACTTTCATCAGTAATGTTGGGTTAGTGGAGGCCCACTACAGGTCCCGTTTTGATAATCCGAACCGTTCAATGTGTAGAACTCGTCGAGTACTATATGGTTGTAAAAATTCACGTTAATCAAATATAGATAGCTACATGATTAAATTGGTTTTGTATGAAAAATATATGGTGTTATAGTTAACTGTTGACAAAAAAACTTATACGATTAGATAGCTATCCATATCCGATCAACCTGATTTTTTACAAGCATATAGTACTTGACGAGTTCTACATATTGAACGGTTCCGATTAGCAAAACAAGACTCGTGGTGGCCTACACGGGTCAAACAACACCGTCCAATTTAAGCTTGAAAAGGAGGCAATTATTTTCTATCCCCTCACCAGCTGACTACCCTGCCGAGATATTGTACGGGCTACTCAATAACTTTTCCTATACACTTATTTATATAATTTTTTAATATATATTTTTTCGTAAAAAGTCAAAAAAATAACCCAAATATCCATCTTTTTTTTCTTAATTTTTTAGTTCAAAAAGATAAAAAATACACGTATTTACTTTAAAACTACGATGATTTCTGGATTCAAATCTTATTTAAGGATGCATCTAAAAAGGTGTGGTTAGGGACAGTCACACTCCCAAATTTTTTAAAAATTATGTATATTATACTAGTAATTAACTAGCAATTGACTCATACAATGGACGATTTGATTTTTTCTAAAACAATATTTTATCAAATTAAATTAAATTATTTATATATGTTATTTTAGAAATATTTTAGAAATATTTTACAATTTATGCATTACAAAAGAATAATATTAATTTTATTATAATATAATTAAAAAATATTACGAAATATGCAATGTAATTTTCGTTCGATTGAACTATGAAATTGTATTTTAAATATGTATATATGATAATAAAATAAGTACTAATTTTAATATTAAAAATAGTGATTAAATTAGAGAAAAAAGGTCATTTAAAATTAAGTAATAATTTTAATTATGTATTTTGATAATTTTAGCCATATCGTTATAAAAGTGTTATCTAAATATATATATATATAAAATTTTATTTTAATTATTTATATGTATTTTAATAACCTTAACTCTATCATGCTATATAACTGAAATATATATATATATATATATATAACAATTTTATATGAATTAAATTATAACATAGTAAAATAAACACTCATTTTCAAATTAATAATAATAGTTAAATTGGAAAAAAAATTAATAATACAAAAATGAAAGTGATTCTAATTTTTTAATTTTTTTATTCATTTGGAAATTAAAATATGTAGAAATGGGAATTATATCAAATTTATTTTAAAAATTAAATATGAGTACGTTTTTGTTGGATAACTATGTTGAGTATTGATTTTTCTTTAATATCCTTACTATACTGTTTCTACATATATATTGTACATGATTATATATATAGTTATATGAAATTCAAATTAAATATAAACCTTTAAATATAAATATTTTTTAATAAACAACTTCTTGTTAAATAGGAAATTCAATATAAATTAGTAATAAAATATGACTAAGATAGACAAAAAAAATAAGAAATATATTTAATTTTGTGAATAGCTGATGGAAATTTTTGTCACTATATATGATCCTATGTAAAATAAGCTTATAAAAATAATTTTTTCAAAGTTTTTTTTTTAATTAAAAAAATGTGTATTCTCAACATAAAATCAACACCTTATTTATGTTAACCAAATTTATCAAAAGTTATGAATTCCACATGTATCAAATTATTTTTAAAAAATAAAAAATAAAAATAACAAAAAATTATATAATAAATAAATTATGACTTGATTATAACTCATGATATATTATTTTGGTTATTAATTTAAAGGTTATTGCCAATTTCTTATTGTTTTTGTTATGTCTAAGTGGTACATCGGGTCTTTAATTATACTTCAAGTGGTATTTGATATGATCTATTATAATATTTTTATATGACAATATTTAAGTATTTTATTATACGAAAAAGTATTTAAGGTGGGTTGACTCAAAAGTAAGATTTATGTTTATATCAGCAAGATCGTAAGAGTTATTCACATTGATACATAAAAAATTATAAATTCAAATCATAAATAGTATCCTCAAAGGGAATGAGACACAAAAATTTTTGTAACATTAATAATTTTAGTTCTCAAAGAGGTTCCGATTAATTATGTGACACTTAATAATAACTGCAAAATTTTTATTCCAGACAAATTATTTTTGCATATCTTTTCTGGCAGAGCTCATGAAGGTGCATTATCAGTAGTATTATAAATTCAAAATTTTTATTTATAAATTATTTAAGAAACATCAATAGTACCTTAAATATACAAAATCATTTTCGATAAATCATTATTCTTTAAAATAATATTCCACACTATTTATGATTTGATATTTGTCAATTTATCTTCTAAAAACTTAACAAAAAAAATATTGAGTTTCATTATTTTAATCAATTAATATCAAATTAGACGCAACACGTATATATGTAAATCATTTTTAGAAATATGATGTCTGACATAAAATCACAGTGAAGTTAACTTTACTTAATGTAATGATATTTTATATTATGATATGTGTTACAAAATAATAATATTAATTTTAATTTAAGATAAAATTTAAATTTAAAGTATTTATTTTAATAGTCTTAACCTTATCATTCTATAAAAATGTTACCTGAATACTTATATATAATAAATTTAGTTAAATTATTTGTTGTTTTTTTTTTTTGTGATAATTTTAGTTCTATTATGTTATAAAAGTATAATTATCATATAATGATTTTATATGATATATATTAAATTAGAAGATGGTGAAATAAATACGCATTTTGATATTAAAAATAATAATTAAATTAGAAAGAGAATTAGTAATATAAAACTAAAAATGATTCTAATTATCCATTTTTATTTTTATTTTTATTTGGAAAATAAAAATATATAGAAATAGTACTACATAAAATTTATTTAAAAGATTGGATTAAGAAGAAAATACATAAATTAATTATTTAGATTATTATTTTTTTTTCTATAGTATTCTTTTTAAATTATTCATATAAATTGTATATATGTATATAAAATTTAAAATAAATATAATTTTTTTTTGTAATAAATAATTTCATGTTAGATAAAAATTAAATATAAATTAATATTAAGACATCAATAAGATAGAAAAAAAAATAAAAAATATATAAAAAAAATTAATTTGATCTATGCGATGCACATAATTAAGCATATTCTGTCTTATTTATTTATTTGTATATTGAGATTTTTTTTTCAAATATCATAATAATTAAATTAAAATGTCAACTATATAAAAGATATTTGATAACGACACAACTAAATATACGATGAAAAATATATGAAAAATAAATATTTCTCAAATAAAGTCCATATAAAATTACTTATTATAATTGAAATTGAGTTTGCATAGATTTTTATGTATATGCAAATGGAAAAGAGATGTTGATGTGTTTTTTTTTTTTTAAAAGTAAGCCTTTAGAATGTGTTACATAAGAAAGGAAAAAACATACTTATATATATATATATGTGTGTGTGTGTGTGTGTGTGTGTGATAAAATAATTTCAAACTGGAATACTTTGCATCTCCAAAATTTCAGTAGTTCGCATCCTCTAAACTATTTACATTACAAAATTTTTAAAATAATTTCTCAATTGAGTTTTATTAAATATTGATCTATTTTATTTGTTATATGTATTATTTGTTATAT
Source organism: Camellia sinensis (assembly GCF_055761805.1). Taxonomy (NCBI): domain Eukaryota; kingdom Viridiplantae; phylum Streptophyta; class Magnoliopsida; order Ericales; family Theaceae; genus Camellia; species Camellia sinensis. The sequence goes on from NC_138973.1 coordinate 86,680,794, forward strand.
TTCTATATTATTTAAAGTTACTTGTATCATTTTATTTGTTTCTATTTGTTATTATTCTTGTTTTCTTTTCATATATCATTTTTTTTCTTTTATAAATCACATTTTAATTTGCTTATGCATCTTATTTTGCATTAATTCTTATTTGTTCATCCTCTAGAAATAGAATTATTGTCTAGAAATAAAAATATTGTCTACTTCAACATGACATTCTTAAAATAAGTTAATAAATTTTAATATCGCTTATTGAAACGAACTATCATTATGCTGACAACAACATACATTTTCAATTATAATTTTTTCTTTCAAAACTAAACTGCGTAATAAGATATAAGATGATTTTGTAACAAGATACTTGATCATATTTATTGAAAAATATATTAATTAAGGTTTTGACGTCGAGTTTATCATAGATATTTTTATATATATTTAAAAAAAAGTGGCAATTACAATATTTTCAAATAATTAACTTTACTAGACAAAGACATAATAGTTAATATTTTGTTAAGTTAATGTAAATAAGAAATATGTCAAATTATATTTTTATTCTCAATTATATTGACAAAGAATGTCCAATTAATAGTAATATTATTTATTTTTTTGGTACTAATATAAATCAAAATTTAAAATTTTATAATAATTTTTTTTGATGAAAAGTTACATGTGCTTTTATCCTCCAAGCCTGAAATTCTAAATCCGGCCCTTGTCTAATCACTGTACCCAAAGTATCACGTGGTTATATTTCTTCACCAATTATTATTTATTATACATTCTCGTATTTTTTCGATCACCTAATACAGTACTTCACCTATCCACCTTTCTCACTCGTTATAATATTAAGAAATACCACACTGCTATACGTTTGACTAACAAATTATTATCTTCTGGCTGCAGCTGCGGGTGATCAAAACAAGTCGCGTGACGAACTAAAAAAGAACGAAATCTTCATCAGAGAAAGTATTCCCATGTGGATAGGAGCCAGCGGATACGGTCTCTTCATTGTCATCTCAGCAATCGCAATCCCCTTCATATTCCCGGAGCTCAAATGGTATTTTGTGATCTTAGCCTACATTTTCGCTCCGGCCTTAGCCTTTTGCAATGCATATGGAGCTGGTTTAACAGACATAAACATGGCTTTCAATTACGGTAAAGTTGGCCTCTTTATCCTCGCGGCATTAGCGGGCAAAGAACACGGTGTGGTGGCAGGGCTAGCAGGTTGCGGGCTCATTAAATCGGTTATTTCAGTTTCTTGCCTTCTGATGCAAGACTTGAAAACCGGACACCTCACTCTCACATCCCCACGAGCCATGCTTGTGAACCAGGCCATTGGCACGGCCATTGGCTGCATTGTATCTCCTCTCAGCTTCTTCCTCTTTTACAAGGCGTTCAATGTTGGAGACCCAAACGGAGAATACAAGGCTCCTTTCGCGATTATTTACAGAAACATGGCGATTCTAGCAGTTGAAGGGTTATCGGCTTTGCCTAATCATTGTTTACAGCTGTGCGGTGGGTTTTTCGCCTTTGCTGTTGGGATAAACTTGGTGAAGGACATTTGTCCTCCGAAGATTGGGAAATGGATGCCACTGCCAATGGCGATGGCGGTGCCATTTCTATCAGGAGGCTATTTTGCAGTTGATTTGTGTGTGGGGACTTTGGTTGTGATTGTGTGGCAAAAAATTAACCCGAAGAAGGCAGAGTTGATGGTACCGGTGGTTGCATCTGGTTTGATATGCGGTGAAGGGCTGTGGATACTGCCTGCCTCGGTTCTTTCTTTAGCCAAAATTTATCCTCCAATGTGCATGTCATTCTCGGCTTCTTAGACCCAACCAAACAACCTCTTACTCTCTGTTGTGGAAATTATAATAAGCATTTTGTTTTTGAAATTTACATTTGCTGGACAATTTGTTTGTTTTTTTGGGGGGATTTATTTACTTATAAGAACTCCCACCCATATATATAGGTGCCGTTTGGTAATACTTAGGGTGTGTTTGGTAACGTTTACGTTTTCAGTTTATATTTACTAAAATTTTATAAACTGATTTTTGTTTATTTTTTGTTTATTTTTAGAAAAACATAAACTACAAACGCGTTTGGTAATTGACAAAATGCTTAAAAATTTTTAAAAATATAAAAAAGAGTGAGAAATGGCAAGTGGTGGCAAGTGGCGGCAAAAGACGGTAATGGAAAGTGGTGACGATGGGTGGTGGGTAGCTGGTGGTGGTGGGTGGTGGCGGGTGGTGGGTGACGGTGGCGGGTGGTAGCGAGTGGGTAGTGGTAGTGGTGGTGGTGGGTGGTAGGTGGTGGTGGCAGGTGGGTGGTGGTGGGTGGGTGGGTGACGGTGGTGGGTGGTAGCGAGTGGGTGGTGGGTGGTGGGTGGTGGTGGTGGTGGCATGTGGGTGGCGGATGGCGGGTGGTGGTGGGTGGTGGGTGGTGGCAGGTGGGTGGGTGACAATGGCGGGTAGTGGGTGGTAGCGAGTGGGTGGTGGTAGGTGGGTGGCGGATGACAGGTGGTGACGGGTAGGTAGCGGGTGGTGGTGGTGGTGGATGGGTGGGTGACGGTGGCGGGTGGTGGGTGGTAGCGAGTGGGTGGTGGTGGTGGTGGTAGGTGGTGGGTGGTGGTGGCAGGTGGCTGGTGGTGGTGGTGGTGGTGGCAGGTGGCTGGTGGTAGTGGGTGGCTAGTGGTGGCGGGTGGTGGATGGTAGTGGCAGGTGGGTGGTGAGTGTTGGTGGTGGGTAGGTGGCAGGTGGTGGTGGCAGGCGGTGGATGGTAGTGGCGGGTGGTAGGTGGTGGCAGGTGGATGGCAGGTGGGTGGTGGTGGCGGTGGTGGCGGTGGTGGTGATGGTGGCGGTGGCGGCGGCGGCGAGTTGTGGGTGGTGGTGGCGGTGGTGGTGGTGGTGGCGACGGTGGCGGCGGTGGCGAGGTGTGGGTGGTGGTGGCGAGTGGGTGGTGGGTGGTGGATGGTGGTGGCGGTGGCGGGTGGTGGTTGGTGGTGGCAGGTGGGTGATGAGTGGTGGTGGGTGGTGGTGGCGGATGGTGGCTAGTGTTGGATGTAAAAAAAAAAAAAAAAAAAAAACTCAAAACTCAAAACGGAAACACATTTTTTGAGTTTACATTTTGTGCCCAAATTTATAAACTGAGACCACTAATTTATAAATCAAAAATTTACCAAACAAGTTTTTATTTGAGTTTTTTAAATTTTTATAAATATAAACAGAAAATTGAAAACGTAACGTCCTTCATTTTAAAGAATTTGTGGTTTAATTATGCCAATGATGGTAGAACTTCGTGTTTTGTTAAGTAGCATCACCTCATTTGTTTTGAGAGATAGCATGGAGGGGATTGATAGTGATGAGATTGATAGTGAGAAATTGTTAAATTATTTTTATATAAAATAATAAAACAAATAAAAAAATATAAAAATTAAACATTAATATTTTAAAAAAAATTTCCAATATATAAAAAATAAAAAAAATTTCTAATACCCTCACTATTTTTCTAATACCATCTCTACCTCCTCACTATGAATCCCCCTTCCAAGGGTATTAGTAATACCAATGTATTAGTAGTCCCAAAGCTATCTCTCAAAACAAACAAGATATTAATAATACCAAGGTATTAGTAGTCTCAATCTCCTTCCTATAACCCCAAATAAACGGGGCCTATTACTGTTGGCTTGCGGATTGGTATTTTAAGCACATATCAACAATTTAAATTATTTATCTTGTAAGACTTTCAAATAACTTATTTATACAAAATATTAGATTGATCATATATTGAAAGGCACTTGATTTGATATGATCATGGACTTGTTTGGTGGAGTTTTTTTTAAAGTTAAAAACTGATAATCAAAAAGTAAAAATTAAAAACATCCCTACCTCAGTTTTGAAATAATCATCTTTTTTCAGCTTATTTAAACTATTTCTGCCTAATGAGGTATAAGCAAAAATTGTATCAAACAGTTTGACACAAACTCCTAAATCAAAATAAGTTATAATCCCCTCTCAAAAGTTGTAACAAATAGTCCCTATATTTGTCTGAAAATAATTAATAGACAATACAATTTCAAGTAATTTGTGTTATTTTTTAAACAAATATGATTAAGATGGAGTGGACCATCTTGATTTTTGATATAAAAAAAAATTTCTTAATAAAAAAATGTCAATTAAAATTACTGAGATGAAGTCACTGATGGATTCATACAGCAAACTGGATCGTCACGACAGGAAAACATAGCAAAAAACACGGACTTTTTAGCGACGCAGCGCCCCCCGTCGCAAAAAAAAGTTTTTTGCGACGGTAACTTCACCTGTCGCAAATAATAGCCTTTAGCGACGGCACTTACCCGTCGGTAATGAAACTAAGCGGAGGGGTCGGAAATGCGGAAGTATTAGCGACGGTAAATAAAACCGTCGCAAAACACCTTTTTTTTGAGACGGCATATATCATTTGCGACGGAAATTTGCCGTCGCAAAAAAGGATTAATTCAAACGGCGCCGTTTTGCCTTCTATTTGCGACGGTCTACATCATACCGTCGCAAAAAGTCAAAAAAAAAAAACCCCTCTTCTTTTTCCTGTTGCCGCTCGATCCTCCTCCCCAAATCCCTAACTTCACCCCCAAATTTCCCAAACGGGCTACGAGGAAGACAGCGGTGGTGCGGCGGCGACGGCTCCGGCGACAAGAAGTGGTGCTCCGGCGACGACTCTCTCTCCCTCTGCGTATGCTCTCTCTCTCTCTCTCGGTCTCTGTATATATATCTATACTATATATATAATCAAATGTAGTGGTTTTGTCAAAAATCTGTAAATATTCATTCCTAAATTCTCATAATTTTAAAATTATCTCTTTCCTACGTGGCAACCCTTTTTTATTGTCTTTCGTGTTTTCTATTTTCCTCCATTTTCTATTTGTTTGATTAATTAAAATGAAAATTAATGTCATGGCTTATGGATAAATATTTGAATTTTAAAATTCCTCCATATAGATAAACATATAAAAACTGATAAATAATTTATGAAAATTAATTTCATGGTATACAGATAAATATAAAAATTAAATACTTAATTTCATAACTTATAGATAATTTAAAATTTCTTCCCATAAATAAGCATATAAAAATTGATAAATAATTTATAAAAATTAATTTCATGGCCTACTGATAAAAATAAAGGTTAAAAAATTGATTAAAAAAAAATTACTCATGTTTTTTGCCCTTCACTTTGTACTTTAATTAATTTCATTATAAATAAACATATAAAAAAATCATTAATAATTTATGGAAATTTATTTCATGACATTTAGATAAAGATAAAAATTTTAAAAATTATTTGAAAAATAATAATTTCATGACTTATAGATAAATAAACATATAAGAATTGATAAATAATTTATAAAAATTAATTCAATGGTCTACAGATAAAGATTAACTAATTGATTTACAAAAAAAAATTAAAATAATAAAATTTAGATAAATATATGATTTGTTAATTCATATCTATCAAAAACATATCTATCTAAATCTTTATTTTGGTTTACTTATATTTTTTTTCTCCGTTTATCACATATTTTCTTTTTTTATTTTAAATTTTTTATCTTGTGAAATACTCTTATCTATAACTTCTTATCTTCTCTTAACCTAATCCTCATAATTTTTATTATTTGTTATTATCTACCAAGTGATAAAGATATATATAAAAAAAAGAATGGTTGGCTATGAATAAGAAGAGTATTAATAATTAAATAATGAAAGCTGTATGGGAGAAGGCAATACAAAAATCTCACAAAATTATTTTCCGTCACTATATTTATCCAAGGTAATAATTTGATATTCTTTCTTTTAATTTTTAAAAATAGTTTATATTAGATCATTGCTATGTGTTTTTTCTTTTTCTTTCTTTTTATTTTTTTATAAGATTGTCATTTGTTATAGTATTTTTTCAATCTCATCTCTAAATTTTCTCTTTGAAATTTTTATTTTTTTAATAATAAAATTTAGAACTAATTTCTTATCAAATTTGTTTTCTTGATGCTTATTTTATTGAAAGATTGAGACAAGTAAAACTTTCATATGATATATGAAATTAATGAATATAATACAAAGATGGTAGAGAAATACTACATATTTGTTGACATCTCTCTTTTATTATTAGTTGATTTATTAGATTATATTATCAATTTAGAGCCCATACAATTTAATTCAATGTCTATGACTTTAGTTATATTCGACCATTTTGTTGTTGAGTAACCTATATAAATTTTTTTTGGGGGGTATATAATGATTAAAGCTATCATTTGTTATATTTCTTCAAATACAATTCAAATAATTTGTCATCATTTTTTTTTATAAATAAAATGGATTAAACTATTTTCTTATATAATTTTTATAATCCTACGAAATTCTTATCTTGATTTTTTTTTTTTTTAAATATTGTAGAAACTATGCAAGCATTATTCAAGTTATGGAGAATGATTACTTACAAATTATAATTAAAAGTTGAGATTTATTCATAATTTGGTCCCACAATAATAATATAAATCATTGATTTAAAATAAGTAAATTTATGATAACTTATACAATTTATTTCTTTTAATGCTTTGTTTTTGTTTTTGTTTTGTTTTTCGTTTTTTTTTTTTTTTTTTTTTTTGCATGACACTATAGTCTGATACAAATTATTTATGTTAGCAAGTGATTGTAATACTATTATCCTAACAATCTTTATAATTAACAATTTTTTATGTATATCAAATTTTTATTGTGAAATTTTGTAGATTAATTATTGTTAACATCAACCAAGATGGCCTAACATCATGGCTCGCTATTATTAAAATATAATTCAAGATTAGAATAATTTATATATTACACAAAATGTATATAGTTTATTTTTCCGGGCATCGCACGGGTTACCGCTAGTCTATCTATATAAGTAAATGTAGTAAAGTATGAGAATTGTTCAAACTCTTAATACTAAATTCTTATGAATTATTTCTTTTTCGTGTTACCTTTCAAGTCTTCTCTCCCACTCTCTTAATTTTTAATAATTTGTCAATTATCTAAATCTTAAAAGCCAAAGGGATTATATATATTTAAATAAAATGATAAATATTTAGATATGAACAACAAAGAGGTAGAGATAAAAATATAAAAACATAAAATAAAAAGATACCTATTCAAATTTCAATCACAAAATAATATAAAGAGTCAAATAAACGATTAAAAAATAATAAAATTAAAAATATTATGAGTCAATTAGTTTTAAAAATAAAAAGTTAACTATTTATATATGAACAATAAAAAAATATTACGAGTCAAATAAATTTTAAAATAAAAATATAATTATTTATATATGAACAAAAAAATAGAGATAAAAATATATATAACTATTTAGATTTGAACTGAAAAATAAAAATTCAAATAAAAGATAAAAAATATTTAAATAAAAAAGATTAAGATTAAGATATAAATTTCAAAAACATGATAAAGTTTTTAACAATCTATATTTACCTTATGTGAGTTTGTTGTAGAATTTCCATATATTTTGACTAAATCTTTTTAAAGTTTATCTTCAAGTTGAACTTAATATTTTATCTTTTAAAATCATTAATTAATTATACATATAAATTTAAAATATAATAAAATTACATAAATAAAAATGAAAATAAAAGATAAAAAAACAAATTTAAATTAAAAATATTAAGTTTGAGATATAAATCCCAGAAAGATAATAAATTTTTTAAAGATCTATATTTATATTCTGTGAGTTTGTTGTATATTTCAGCTTAATCTTTTTAAATTTTATCTTCAAGTTTAACTTATTATTTTACCTTTTAAAATCATCAATTAATTATCCATATAAAGTTTAAATTTAATACAATTCCATATTTTGAATTGATAAAACTTCAAATACAAGATTAATATTCAAATAAAAAATATTAGGAGTTAAATACTTTTTAAAATAAATAACTATTTATGTATGAATAACAAAAAAAAAAAAAGAGATGAAAAAAATATACAAAAATAAAAATATAACTATTTAGATTTGAACTGTAAAATGAAAATTCAAATAAAAGATAACAAAATATTTAAATAAAAAAATATTGAGATTGGGATATAAATATCCCAAAAAGATAATAATTTTTTTAATGATCTATATTTATCTTTTGTTAGTTTGTTATAGAATTCCTATATATTTCAGCTTAATCTTTTTAAAGTTTATCTTCAAGTTGAACTTAATATTTTTTCTTTTGAAATCATCAATTAATTATCCATAGGATAGAATTCTATATATATTTTTTGTCTAAGCATAATCTTTTCAATATAAAAACAAGTTCCTACAAATAAAACCATGAACAGAAGATTGGGGTGTGGGGGAGGGGGAAAACAATCAATATTGAGTCATTTTTTATCTCTTTTCGGTGCCGAAAAATCTTAAATATTTGTTTTACATTTGAAATGTGTACTTGCATGAGTTATTGCATTTGTGAGAAAGTGAGTTTATGTAAATGAATATTATTATTTAATTATTATTTTTTTTTGTTACAATCTGTATTTTTCTTTATTTCTTTCTTTTTGTTAATAATGTGTTATTTAATTGAGATTTTATTCTATTTTTTTTCTTTTAAAAGCACTACTATTATCAATTTGTAACTCTCTCACTTATTGGTTGTATTTAAATTTTTTTTTTTTCGGTGCAGATGTTAGATTGAAATGAAGAACACATCAAAATTGATTGGATATAGGTTTATACTTTAAATGTACTCATCAGTTGATTTTTTATTGCTGATTATCCTGTTGAAATAACTCATGATTAAATTTATTTTTAGGAACTTATTTCCTTTGAGAACTAAACCACAATTTTTTTTAAAATTTTTTTTATTTAAATTCAAAGTTTGAGCAAATGGAAGAGGTCTCATATTAAAAATGTTAATTTTTTATAAATAATTTAAATGTTTATATTCTTTATGTTTGTCAATTAAATTTTAATGCATTTCCAAACCTTTTTTATTTTTTATTTTTATATAATCATTCCAAACCTATTTATATTTAGTGAATCAATATAACCGAAAAACAAATAGCATGCAAAAAAAATTTAACCACTAAAATGGGATGATTAATATACTATTGATTAATAGCAATAGTAGATATTATATTAACTTTTCTTGAAAAATTAGTATTGAGAATATTAATATGATATCTACTATTGATTAAAAATTAGGAAAATGAGCTAGGGAGGCTTCAAGAACTGTCACATAAGAGAGAATAATTATTGACATTTTAAAATCCCGTGCATCGCACGGGTAACCACTAGTATATATATAGATGAATGTCTGAAATCTGTCTATATATATATGCAATGTATATAAATCTATATATATATATATATATAAATCTGAAATCTGTCTATATATATATATATAAATCTGTTTATCTGAAATCTATATATATAAATCTGTCTATATATATGTATATAAATCTGTTTATTAATAACATACTTTAATTAATAAATCTGTCTATATATATGTATATAAATCTGAAATCTGTCTATATATATATATATATAAATCTGTTTATTAATAACATACTTTAATTGTTTAAATCGTCTCAAATTATATTGGTGTTTAAGAAGATTCAATTACAAATAACCATGAGACAAACTCAATTATAAAGTTTTAATAATAATATAAACTCAATTATAAAGTCATGAAGTTTTATCTTTAACTAATGGGGGTGTTTTTAACCACGGAAAGTCAGTGGAGGTCTGAAAAAACTTTACTAACGAAATAAAATTTTGACAATGGGGGTTTGATATCATACACATGTAATGGTTCGATTACAAATTTAAATTACAAATGTTTAAATAAGTCATAAAAATATTTAAGAGAAAATAAAAAAAATACAAAAAAAAAACAGGATTTTAACCCTTATAATAAAATAAATCTTAAATTTTTAATTTAATTAATTTAAACCTTAAATAGGAATTTTAGACATTTCGTTAATTTGCCAAATAGGATGTCGAGTGAATATTTATGTGTAGGTATTATATTTAGAGTTACTTTGGTGAGATATTCTTGTGGATGTGTACAGATGATGGATAAGAGTTGGATTGATTTGCCAAATAGGATGTCGAGTGAATACATTAATGGGATTGATGAATTCCTTGTGTTTGCCTACACCAATAGGGTTGAAGGTTCGATGATCAGTTGTCCGTGTAGGAAGTGTGAGAATCGATACTATTTTGTACGAGATGGTGTACGGGAGCATCTGATTTTGAATGGTTTTTTTAAAAAATACAAACATTGGATTAATCATGGGGAATCTTACATATCTCTGCATAGTAATCGAGAGAATGAAACATTAGCTAATTTAGACATTGGAGATGATATGATTGGAATGATACAAGGGGCTATGGGAAATCCATATGCCGGTACAAGTGTTGAGGGTGATGAACCACAGGGGCCTGATCCCCGTGCATCTGAACCCCAGCTCGGTCCAAATGCAGAGACTGCAAAGTATTTCAAACTTCTTCAAGATGCACAAAGTGAATTGTATCCGGGTTGTCAGAAGTTCACATCTTTGTCATTCATTGTTCGACTTCTACATTTGAAGGTGCTTAATCAGTGGACAGACAAGTCTGTTGACATGTTGCTTGAGTTATTGAATAAGGCGTTTCCGTTGGGTGTGAAACTCCCGGACTCATATTATAAAGCTCAAAAGGTCACAACAGATTTGGGCTTCACGTATGAGACGTGGGATGCATGTCCCAACAGTTGCATGTTGTTTCGAAACGAGGACGCCAATCTTGATAAATGTGTCATATGCAACAGTTCTAGATGGAAATCAAATGGTGATGGTGGTTCAAATGGTCCTAACACAGGTGGCAAACAAGTAACTGCAAAACAGATGAGATATTTTCCTTTAAAGTCAAGGTTGCAGAGGTTGCTTATGTCATCCAAGACGGCCAAGTTAATGAGATGGCATGCAGAGGAACGAACTGATGATGGTGTCTTCAGGCATCCTGCTGACTCCCTTGCATGGAAAGATTTTGACCGTCGGAATATTGACTTTAGTAATGATTGCCGAAGTGTAAGGCTTGGCTTAGCATCTGATGGTTTTAACCCATTCAGGACGATGAACATAGTTCATAGCACTTGGCCTATTGTGCTCATTCCATACAACTTGCCGCCATGGATGTGCATGAAGCAACCATTTCTAATTTTATCTGTGCTTATTGACGGCCCGAAAGGACCTGGTGACAAGATTGATGTTTATATGCAACCGTTGATTGAGGAGTTGAAAGAACTATGGAATGAGGGTGTGTCAACATTTGATGCATCAACAAATCAAATGTTTCAAATGCATGCAGCTTTACTGTGGACAATTAGTGATTTTCCTGCATACGCAAACTTGTCAGGATGGAGCACTAAAGGAGAATATGCATGTCCTTGTTGCAATAAGGAAACTACATCATGTTGGTTGAAGCATAGTAGGAAACAATCATACTTGGGTCATCGCAGATTTTTACCTACTGGCCATAAATTCCGGAAGGATAAAGTATCATTTGATGGTAGTCAGGAAGTCAGACTCAAACCAAAATTGTTGTCTGGAACTGAGATGTTGCTACAATTAGAATCTGAGGGTATTTTAACCCAATACAATAGGGATGACCTTAAGGAGAGGCATAGGAGACAGGTAGAGAAGGAGAAAGTTGGACATCGCACCCATAGTTGGAAGAAAAAGAGTATCTTTTATGAATTGCCATATTGGGAGCACAATCTAATAAGACACAACCTCGATGTGATGCATATAGAGAAGAATGTTTGTGACAATGTGTTGTGGACAATATTAGGGGTTGTAGGAAAATCGAAGGATGGTGTTAATGCTCGGCGTGATTTACAAGATATGAATATTAGAAAACCCCTACATTTGCAGTTAAGAGGGTCGAATAAAGCCTATTTACCACCAGCACAATTCACGATGACCAAAGATGAGAAAGATTTGTTCTTGAAAGTGTTGAAGGAAGTAAGAGTTCCCGACGGGTATTCATCCAATATATCACGTCGTGTGCGCTTACATGATAGAAGCATTGGGGGTCTTAAGAGCCACGATAGTCATATTCTGATGCAACAACTTATTCCATTGGCTATTCACAGATCGTTACCGAAGAATGTAATTGAACCCTTGATTGAATTGAGCAATTTCTTTAGACAATTGTGTTCGAAAGTGAATCGTGCGACGGATTTGCAATATATTAAAGATCGTATCGCTGTAACACTTTGTCATCTAGAGAAAATATTTCCTCCGAGTTTTTTTGATATAATGGAGCACTTGCCTATACATCTAGCTGATGAAGCGTTATTGGGTGGAGCGATTCAGTTTCGATGGATGTATCAAATTGAGAGGTATCTTCTTACTTTGAAGCAATACGTACGTAATAAAGCTCGTCCTGAAGGATCAATTGCTAAAGGATATCTTATGGAAGAATGCATGAATTTTTGTGCACAATATCTCAGTGATGTGGAAACCAAATCTAGTCGACCCGTGAGGAACTATAGTGGTGCTGATAATTTGGGTCATGCTACTGGTGAAAACACAAGCTTTTATCTTGATAATACTTCTTGGGTACAAGCTCATCGGTACATCTTATGCAATACAAGCGCGGTTCAACCATTCATAAAGTAGGTTAAGTCACTCACTCAATATTTTATTATGTTTTATTGAATTTTCAACTAAAATTTTTGTATGGCTAAAATTTCAATCTACACAGCAAACACCTTGAAGTACTTAAGCTCAAAATGCCTCGTGTCGACGATCATCAACTTCGGCGTGAACATTTTGAAACTTTTCACATTTGGTTCAAGGAACATGTATGTATTTAACTCTATAGATTCTAGTTACTTAAGTCGATCTACATTTTAAATTTTACATTTCGTGTTAAATAGGTCCAAGCTTTGCGAAGGACTACTGATGTCATACTTTCTGAAGAGATTATTCTATTGGCAAATGGTCCTCATAACCTGGCAAGGAGGTTCAACGGGTATATACTGAATGGGTTTCGGTATCGAGTAAAGGCCATGGATGATCGTCGAGCCACACAAAATTGTGGTGTAGCTTTGAAGGCAGATACCATAAGTTATGCTAGTCGAAAAGACAAGAATCCTCGTCTGGGGTCTGTGTACTATTATGGACAATTGACAGATATTGTTGAGATTCGATATTCCAATGAGAAGAAACATGTGTTGTTTAAGTGTGATTGGATTGACAACATTCACGGAAAGAAAGAAGATGTCTTCAATTTCACGTTGGTGAACTTCAATCATTTGTTGTACCGAGATGATCGAATTACCAATGAACCTTTCATCTTGGTGTCCCAAGCAGAGCAAGTTTGGTATGTTGCAGACCCGTTACAACCAGACTGGCAAGTCGTGGTGAAGATGTCTCAAAGAGGTTTATTTGATATGAGTTCAACTGATCCACAAATCGAGCCATACATGAGCCAACAATTTGAAGAAAATATAATGCTTCGTGATGAAGAAGTTGGTTGGGTGAGGGAAGCTGCAGAAGGGGAAACAGTTGATGTTCAAATAGGCTGATATGTAATCAACATTAGCAATTCAATTAAGGCCAAGGTTGTAGTTAATCATCAATTTCTTAATTTACTTTGTCTTTGTAATTGTATTAGTTCAATTCATGTCATATTATAGTTGATGACAAACCATTGTCTATGTTTCTAATGTCAATTAATGTTATATTGCTTGCAGATTATTATGGGAAGGAAGAGGAAGCCTGATCATCCGCGGCGCATGATGTCTGATGTGCTACATAACAGGACATCAGTAGCACCACCATTAGAGGAGGCATCACATCGGCCAGCATCGGAGGGGCCATTAGTGCCACCACCATTTGAGGGGCCATTACCACCGTATCGACCACCATCAGTGGCACCACAGCAGCTACCATGTACTCGGCCTCCACGTCTACCATCGGTGCGTCCACCATCAATGGCACCACAGCAGCTATCATCATCAGCTTATGAGCCATCCGCAAGTATTTAAATTTGCTTTGATTTGCATGAAAATTATTTACACATACATTTATTTATGCTCATTATATATAACTTGTTTATTCTCATTGTATTTTGCAGACCCTTCGACTTCTTCACAGCCCACATCAGGTTTATTTGATATGATTTGTATTCACATTATTTAAATTTGCATTTGGTTGTTACCATTGCATATTGTTTATTATTATTGTATATCGCAGGTCATGTTAGTTCTTCATCAACCTCGACTAGGCGTGGTAGAGGATGTGCCAAGGGCATTAAAGAGTGGGGTACTGGTAAAAAGCTGCACATACAATTTGATGGAAATTACTGCCCAATAGGGGATAACGTGGCCAAGTTAACTAGTCAACTTGGCATTATTGTCCGGAATGGTAACATTGTTCCTCTTACTTTTGTTGACTGGAACAGTGTGCCTGATGATATTATTGATGCTATCTGGAAGGATGTGAAGGTAAAAGTATATTTTTGTCCACAAATTCGAATTCCAAATTTGTGTTATACTTAGCCTTAAACTTTGTGTTTTATAGGACAATTTGAATATATGTCCAGAGGAGTACAAGCCAATCTGCATGAAAAACTGCAACAGCATATGGAAGGATCACAAGAACAAGCTTAAGGCTAAGTATTTCAAGCCTAGAAGCTCTGATCCTAATCTGAAGGATGATGTTCCTATGAACGTTGTGCCAAGCCAGTGGGAACAACTTGTGGAGTATTGGCGTACTTCCGATGCTGAGGTATACAATTACGTTATATTTATGATATGTAAACATACAAATCATATTTACATACTTACATTTGTTGAACTTGTTATAGAAAATTGCAAGTAGGAACGCTAAAAATCGGCGAGCTCACGGCATAGCTCATACCACAGGGCGTACTACTTTCTCTCAGATACGGCATGAGGTTTACATTTTATTGTTTTATTTTTCTATATAAATAAACATTGTATATTTGCAAATTATTTGGATTCTAATTTTCATATTTCTAAAAAAAATATAGATGACCAGTAAGGGGGAGTCTACTGATAAGATGAATGTTTGGCTTATGACACGTAGAGTAGATGACCCAGAGGTTATCCAGACCTTGGTAGTTTCCAAACACCTTTGATTGTATTTAAAGTTTATTTTTTGTGTGTCAACCATCTTAATTTGGCGTATACTTGTGTGTCTTATTCAATACAGGATGAGTTTAATCGTCAACTCTCTATGCTACCTGAGGATGGTTGGACTTTGGAGGCTAGGAATGCCATTTTCCATGAGTTGATAGGTCATGACAGACATGGATATTGTCGCACATACGAGAGAATCGTGCCTCGGAGAGTGGTGTATAAGGATGGTGCTGGGCCATCACAGTCAACATCCCAGCCATCGACTATTGATCAGATCACGCAGCAGGTTCGTGCTGAGCTAAGGGATGAGTTGAGGGAGGAGCTGCGAGCAGAGTTCTCTACACATTTACAGCAGATGAGAGCTGAGATGATGGCCCTTGTGTCACAGGGGGCGAGTGTGGATCCCAACAGACAGGTTCCATATAAACATCACAATTGTTTGATAGTTCAATTTTCACTCAAGATTATGTATGAAATTCGAATATGATTAACACATTATGTACTGACTAACATAGGTTCCTGATGCATCGAGTGGCCACCGGGCATTTAGGGAATCTGCAGAAGACGAGAATCCATATACACCACCACCAGAAGATCAGGTATAAAATGTATCTTTGCATTCTAAGTTAAAATGCATCTTTGCGTTCTTTACTTGAATTCGAGGCGTTAACGCCCCAAAATCACCAAACGGCGTCGGTTTAGCACAAAACTTGGCACACACAACCGCCTAGGCATGAGAGACTTGTGGGAGAAGACGGGGCTCGAATCGGGTTCTCGGTTTGGGAGTTAGAGTCGGATTTCACTTTAGGCAAACTACTTCTTTAAGAAACTTCTTTTCGAGGCGTTAACGCCCCAAAATCACCAAACGGCGTCGGTTTAGCACGAAACTTGGCACACACGACCGCCTAGGCACGAGAGACTTGTGGGAGAAGACGGGGCTCGAATCGGGTTCCCGGTTTGGGAGTTAGAGTCGGATTTCACTTTAGGCAAACTACTTCTTTAAGAAACTTCTTTTCGAGGCGTTAACACCCCAAAATCACCAAACGGCGCCGGTTTAGCACGAAACTTGGCACACACGACCGCTTAGGCACGAGAGACTTGTGGGAGAAGACGGGGCTCGAATCGGGTTCCCGGTTTGGGAGTTAGAGTCGGATTTCACTTTAGGCAAACTACTTCTTTAAGAAACTTGAATTCGAGGCATTAACGCTCCAAAATCACCAAACGGCGTCGGTTTAGCACGAAACTTGGCACACACGACCGCCTAGGCACGAGAGACTTGTGGGAGAAGACGGGGCTCGAATCGGGTTCCCGGTTTGGGAGTTAGAGTCGGATTTCACTTTAGGCAAACTACATCTTTAAGAAACTTCTTTTCGAGGCGTTAACGCCCCAAAATCACCAAACGGCGTCGGTTTAGCACGAAACTTGGCACACACGACCGCCTAGGCACGAGAGACTTGTGGGAGAAGACGGGGCTCGAATCGGGTTCCCGGTTTGGGAGTTAGAGTCGGATTTCACTTTAGGCAAACTACTTCTTTAAGAAACTTCTTTTCGAGGCGTTAACGCCCCAAAATCACCAAACGGCGTCGGTTTAGCATGAAACTTAGCACACACGACCGCCTAGGCACGAGAGACTTGTGGGAGAAGACGGGGCTCGAATCAGGTTCCCGATTTGGGAGTTAGAGCCGGATTTCACTTTACGCAAATTACTTCCTTAAGAAACTTGAATTCGAGGAGTTAACGCCCCAAAATCACCAAACGGCGTCGGTTTAGCAAGAAACTTGGCACACACGACCGCCTAGGCACGAGAGACTTGTGGGAGAAGACGGGGCTCGGATCGGATTCCCCGTTTGGGAGTTAGAGTCGGATTTCACTTTAGGCAAACTACTTCTTTAAGAAACTTCTTTTCGAGGCGTTAACGCCCCAAAATCACCAAACGGCGTCGGTTTAGCACAAAACTTGGCACACACGACCGCCTAGGCACGAGAGACTTGTGGGAGAAGACGGGGCTCGAATCGGGTTCCCGGTTTGGGAGTTAGAGCCGGATTTTACTTTAGGCAAATTACTTCCTCAAGAAACTTGAATTCGAGGAGTTAACGCCCCAAAATCACCAAATGGCGTCGGTTTAGCACGAAACTTGGCACACACGACCGCCTAGGCACGAGAGACTTGTGGGAGAAAACGGGGCTCGAATCGGGTTCCCGGTTTGGGAGTTAGAGTCAGATTTCACTTTAGGCAAACTACTTCTTTAAGAAACTTCTTTTCGAGGCGTTAACGCCCCAAAATCACCAAACGGCGTCGGTTTAGCACGAAATTTGGCACACACGACCGCCTAGGCATGAGAGACTTGTGGGAGAAGACGGGGCTCGAATCGGGTTCCCGGTTTGGGAGTTAGAGCCGGATTTCACTTTAGGCAAATTACTTCCTTAAGAAACTTGAATTTGAGGAGTTAACGCCCCAAAATTACCAAACGGCGTCGGTTTAGCACGAAACTTGGCACACACGACCGCCTAGGCACGAGAGACTTGTGGGAGAAGACGGGGCTCGAATCGGGTTCCCGGTTTGGGAGTTAGAGCCGGATTTCGGTCCAGTCAAAATTATTTACTAAACTATCTTTCTAATTATATAGTAGTCAATTTTTTTTTATATTTTTCTATAATTAAAATATTAACACATTATATGGTTTTTAATTATTTTTATCTTGTTTTTTTCAGATATTTCCTGAGTAGCAATTGGCTTTTTCTAGAATGCGGGCGTATCAAGATTATGACCAATTTTTGTTTTTGTAACCCACGAACGAATGAAGACGAAAACTTTTGGTTTTTATTTTGATTTATGTTATTTAAATTTGTGAGCAACATTATGTATGTATTATGCGACGTTATGTAGTGGCATAATTTTTATTGTTATGAATTTTTATTTATGTATTGCTATGAATGGAACAATATTATTAATTTTCATTATTTGTCAATTTTTGTTTATGTACGTATTTATATTATTCTGTAATTTTTTAAATTTTTTATACTTATTTTTTATCTAATACAGGTTATTTTAATTTTTTTAATAATTTATCAGCAGGGTTTTTTTTTTTTTTTTTTTTTTGAGACGGGAGAAGAACCCGTCGCAAAAACCATTAATAGGCTTTTGCGACGGTACCAACACAGTCGCAAAAGCTGTCCAATTGGAATGTACAAGTCACCTTTAGCGACGGTAACCGTGCCGTCGCCAATACTTATAAGATGCCAGAGCCTTTAACGACGGTAATGTTCCCGTCTCAAAAACTCACTTTTAGCGACGGTAATTACGTGCCGTCGCGAAAACTGATTTTTTTCCCATTATTTGCGACAGGAAAAGTGTCGTCGCAAAAAACACACCTTACCGTCGCAGAAACTAATGGCGACAGTACTTACCGTCGCGAAAGCTCTTTTGCAACCCCCTTTGTCGCGACCCCCCCTTACCATCGCAAAAAGCCACATTACCGTCGCAAAAAGTATTAGCGACGGCTTCCGGAGCATTTGCGACGGCCATTTACCGTCGCAAAAAACGAATTTTTTTGTAGTGCGTTGAGTTGCTTCTCTCCAGGAAGCTTACCTCATTTGTGATTATTGCATTATTACTTATCACAATACAAAAATGATAGAATCATTGAATATTGCCCATCTTTTACAGTGTAGGGGATTCTTTTCAACATTGTTTTTTCATTTACATATTATTTAGTATTTAATTTAAAGATTATGGAATATAATAATGATTAATTATTAAATTATGACATTTAAATTAAGCGCTAGATAATGACTTAGATGGAAAAGATTCAAATAAGCCCAGATCTCAACTTCATAGTCAAATTGACTCATTATCGAGTAAATTTAGACTATTTTGATAATTTAAACTGTTCATCTTATACAACTAAGAAAATTGTCACACAAAAAATCAAGTTGATTCGATATAAAATGTCATACTATTAGATTATTTTTATCTGCAGGGCTTACATATTTTTAAGGATAGACAGTCCATGTGTTATAATATTTATGTGATTTGATCAAAGGATTAGTTATGTCTGATAAACTTAATTTTTTGCATACATGTTCTTTTCAACTTGTCATGTAAAATGAACGATTCAGATTATTGACATAAACACAAATTAGTTCCACAATATACAAACTTCACCTGTGAAATTGAGTTATTTTTTAACTTTAACAAATTCAAATTTGATTCAAATCCCTCTACAATGGCAAAATATGAGGTCAAATCAAATGGAGAATTTCAGTTTGAGCATGTGCTACTCCAATAGCATTGTTGAATATATTAATATTAACACTACAAGAAATGTCACTTTTAGCTACTAAAATATTAGTCGCCAAAAGTCTAATATTTAGTCGCCGAAACCATTTAGCGACTAAAATATTTTGTCGCCAAACTCGTCGCCTATACCCCGTCGGCGATAGTATTGGCGACTAAATTATTTTTGGTCGCTGAAAGTGAACATTTTGACTACTAAATTTTCGTTAGTCGGCAAAGGTTATGTTTTGGCGACTAAAATATTAGTAGCCAAAAGTAAGTATTTGGCTACGAAACTTTGGGTAGTCGGGAAAGGTGATATTTTGGCGACTAAATATTTAGTCGCCAAAAGTGTTCAAATAAAATTAATTAAATTTTCAGCAACTAAAACTTTTTGTCGTAGATAAGTTTTAGTCACAACATTACTACATTTAGGGACTAAAGAATTTAGTCGCCAAAAAAATTATTTTTCATTTTATTAAACTTTTGGCTACTAACCATTCGGTAGCCGAAAGTCTTCATTATACTTTTAGCTACTAAATTTTTAGTCACCTAAAATCTTTGGGTTCTTTATGGCTACCAAATATTTAGTCACTAAAAATATTGATTTCCTTTTTGGCTACCAATTGGTTAGTCACTAACAAATTCACTTCTTTTTTTTTTTCGCTACTAAACATTTAATTACCAAAAACTTTATTTTGTGTTTTTTTTATTATAATTAATTTCTTCACAACTTGTATTTATTTCGTGCAACCCACACCCTATATTTAAACAAAATAATACATATATCTATTTCTATTTCGTTTCAACAATACAAAAATTTGATCTTTTAACATCAAATTCTATTCAAATCAAATACAATCCAACCTAAAATAATAATTCCATACAAACACAAAATCATACAAAAAAGATGTCCTCTGTACAAAAAATTCTACATCAAATGTCATTTACAAAATATTTTGAAGGTGTAAACATGATGGGAAAATTAAATTCATTTACTAAAACACTTGCTTAATTTAACAATGGAGCCATTGATCTAAACGCTTCTCATCCTTCAAGCTTGCTTCATATAGTTTGGTACCTTTTTTTCTGAAGACACCAACTGCAAAATAATGCAAATGTAGTAATGCAATCAGAAAATCGAGAAATGGAATGGAAAGATGCAAGAACATTTTCCAATACACCCATCTCAGCTTCAGAAAAGAAATTTACACATCATGAGCTTCACTGAATGAATATACTCAATTGAATGTTTATAGAAAAGTGTAAACAACTCAACATGTAATAATTGCCAAAGAACTATCTGAAGAAAGTCAAAGCCAAACAATATGTTGTCCTATTCAATCCCCACACACCTATAACCTTTCTTATACATTCTTCTAGAACCTTAAATCTACAGGTTTTTCTTGCCCTAAACTTGCCACAGCCAAATCGAACAATAGATAGTAGCATACCAAGTTTTCCAAAAGCTAAACAATTGAATTTGCAAATTAGAGGCACAACTGATAATTATCACATGCCCATGAAGCAAAAACCTAATTGGCAAAAATTTTAAATGGGCACATAACAAAGCATATTTACACAAAACTTTAACTTGATTACTATCTTTCAACAAAATTTGGCAAAATATAACATAACCATGTAATGTATAAAAAACATGTCTATATACAAAACACAAAACAAAAACTACATAACAAGATCCATCTCTTTCCTGTCTAGATTTGTAGTATCCTATATGCTCAACTTTGAAGTTCAATGATTATGCAAAGTTAATTAAAGTCAGGTGAATAGGACAAATTTTATATATATAAAAAAAACAACAAAATAAAAATTATGCATTTAAAAAATAATTTGAAGTTCAATGTTTATGCCAAGTTATATAAATGACAACCACACATAAATCACACAAGAAATAGACAAAGGAATTTAGCATGAAAAAAATCATGAAAAACTCTTCTCAAATGAGCCTTGCATAACGTAATTTTTTTTAATAGTAGTCAATGAGCCTTGCATAATAAATAATTTAAATTATTAAAATTGTCTAAAATGGACTCAGTCAAGCTCTCACAGCAGCTTGTTGTACCCATAGCCCTATCCTGCAAGATAAACTTCTCTATTACTCTCCAAAGAATTAGATGTGCTCAAGTTTAGACCAAGTAGTAGAAATAGGTCTTCAATATGCAAAATGCCCAAAATTGACTTCTTTTCATATGATTAAACTAACCAACACATTCAAATAAGTACAAGAATCTGAGTGAGTTAGAGCATAAAATTGCCTTCAATCCACCTAGTTCCAACTAAATATGAATAAAATATATGGGGATTCATCAACGAATGAGAATTTAACCACAATATATCTCATTAATAAATGCATACTGTAGACGTCCCCGAACGTCCCGGGCGGAACGAGTCCCGTTCTGTTCATTTGGGGTTCACTACAGTTCGGACTCTCAAATTGTCACGGTTCTAAATCTGAACCAAAGAGTCCAAATCCAAAAAATCGTTTTAAGAAAACAGATTTTGAAAGAAGTGCCAAACATGGACTGCTTTGCCAGATACAGAGTCGCCACCTAAATGTTTTATTTTGGGGAAATTTAAGAAATCCTGACTCGTTTGCCTAAGGCCACGTGTCCGTCATCACCAAAGTTGCCTCGGCTCAGGAACTTGGGTACGATTGGGGAAGGTCACTTCGTGAGCACCCCCGCTCGCCCGATCAAAGATCGGCCTCTACTAACCATGATATCTATTTTTGAAAACATTATGCGTTCTTATTCCGGTTATTAGCCTAGATTTACTATGTGATGCGCATAGCATACAAGTATAGACTGGATCGTCTGAATTGGAACAAAACATTTCATGTTTATTTTTTAAGGTGGTTTGATGGTGCTACCTACAAGTAGGCTAAGACGTGGATTTGCCACCCTCGGGTGGGCTTAGAAAAACATGATTTTGCCACTATCTAGTGGGCTTAAAACACACATTTGATGAATTGTTCCAATTCAAATAACCCAACTTTCACCCACAGGCATTCAGGCAATTATATCACATAAGCATATAGCCTCATAGTAAGCATGCTATTCATGGCAGTCACTCACACGCATGCAAGGATGCTAAAGCATAAAACTTACCGAGTACTCCAAGCCAAAACAGAAGCTAATTAGAAATCCATGCATGATCCTAATTATACGAAAATGCCTAATGCAACATATGCAAAAATGCAACTATAACAGGCTCGGCTATTCTAAACATGGCATATGAAATGCTACAGCTAACATGTATTCAACTTGGAATTGAAAATACAATGCAGTTAGTATGATGCGCCGAGCCCGGTGCATGCAAAACAGATGAATGAATGCAAACATGCTATCATACTGTATGCTAATTGAAACATGCCCTAATCTAACCATCATAAGCGGGTAAATAAAAGGGAGAAAGACGTGGGGTTGGAAGACATACATCACACACACGCACACTTATTACAACATTGCCCTCGCGCAGAGGGTCCGAATAAATAATATACAGTCCCAAATGAATAATTACAGTCCAAATATGTACAAAACCCTAATTAATTAACAAATTAAATTAGGAAAGTAATAAATTGGCATGCAAGCCAGGGACTGCCTCAAATCTGCTCCAGATGATGAATGATGCATGCTCGAGTTGCCTTGTGCGGAAAATCCCTCGCGATGCCCCGGTTTGCCTCTGTTTGCAATTGTTCTTGGAATGCGTGCCAAGCTCCGGAAGGCTGTCGATTTCTGATTTGCTGCAACAGAGAGCAACAAAGGGCATGGCAAAGTATTTTCACATATGTATGCATGACTACTCTTCAGGGAGTGTAGTTCTCGGTCCTCGTGCCACCAATCACGCATATCGATGAATGATGGCTGAGGAGTCGAGTTGCACGACTCAATATGAAATGAATGCACATATAAACACAACAAAACCTAAACTCCATCATGGATAATCTGGAGTGTTGGTGATTGGGAATTGAGACACGTTCTGTCACTCGAAATACGAAACGTCCCTCGTTTCCCGTGCTCGGGCTAACTCCTATCCCAAGCACAATGCAATATGCATGACATGCATGAATGCAACTAATATACAACCTAGCATGCACAATACTATGAGATGGCATACACAATGCACGATGTAACAAGGCATACGCAATGCTCTAACATACAACCTAGCATACGCAATGCTATAAAATGAAATGGCATACTCAATGCACAATGGACTTACACCAACATGAGTGGACCTTAGCCACACTCACATTAGTAGCCATGAGATAAAAAATGAGACACTCGAAATGCGTGCACACATGCACGCAAACCGAGGACCGAACCCAAGGCATAGCATGTAACACTAACAAGGCATGGCAAGGCATGAAACATGGTATGCAAACATGCAAATTTCAGTGCTGAAATATGATGCAAAACAGCCCCGAAACATGGAAACCTGGCACCCGATGCATGGAATGAACCCGAAACACAAAACTAGGCATATGCATCGGCCTATAGCTATACAAAAAATGAATTATTTGATCATGAAGTATGAAGACAGAAGCAAGATAGTCCCAAAACATGCATATTTCCAGTTTATAACAAGTCCCAAAAATGAATGCAAATAGGGCTAATCTATCATGCAAGAAAAGGCCTAAAATAGAGATTAAACACAAAGGAACATAATCTGGCCCCAAACAAAGAAGAGACCTTCAATAAAGTTGAAGAGGGACTCAAAATAATGCACTTTACAGTTTATGACCAAGTCCAAAACAGTGCACAAGTAAGCTTAAAACACTATGCAAAAATAGGCCTAAAAGAAGGTTTAAACACAAAGAGCAAAAAGAGAGTCTCAAACAATAAAGGACCCTTGATCAAACATGAAGAGGGGGTCAAAATATGACTCTTTACAGTTTGGGTCGGAGCCCAAAAATACAAGCACAAGGAGCTAAAAAAACATGCAAACAAAGGGGCCAAAAGAGGGATAAAGAGGCAAGTGATAGAGGGAAGTCCCAAACAGTGAAGAGCCCTTCAACAAAGTTTAAGAGGGGCTCAAAATAAGGCAAATCATAGTTTATAGCAAAGCTCGAAACAATTTACAAACAGGCCTAAAATACTATGCAAGAAAGAGGCCTAAAAGAGGTTTTTAACACAAAGTGTAAAGAAGAAACCTCAAACAGGGAGAAGCCCTTAATCAAACATGAAATAGAGATTAAAATAAGACTATTTTCAGTTAGGGTCGGAGCCCAAATATTCGAGCACAAGGGGCTAGAATATAGATCAAAATAAAGCAAGAAAAGAGGAAAAGAAGACTTACCCTTGAAGAACCAATCTTTGACAGCCTTTGGACCAAGTTTGAGGACTCTCATGCTCTGGAAATGGCCTTCAAGCTACTGGAATGGAGTAAGGAGGAGGGATGCTATGGGTTGTAGAGTAAAGGGTGTAGGAATGGTCCAAGAACAAAAGGGTTTTGATGTTTGGAATAAAAGGGAAGAGGGATTGAATGCAAGAGGCTTAGAACCAATTTTTGTAACCCTGAAAACACAGCTGGGGGTGCTGGTTATATAGGCAAAGGAGTGGAGGAAAAAGGGGGGGGGGAAATGAAATTCAAATTTCCCTCCAAAAATAGGCCTAAAAGAGAGATAAAGAGGCAAGTGGTAGCTGCTGGCCTCAAACCGAAGAGAGCCCTTCAACAAAGTTGAAGAGGGGCTCAAAAAAAGACATTTTACAGTTTATGACCAAGTCCGAAACAGCTCACAAATAAGCCTAAAATACCATGCAAAAATAGGCCTAAAAGAGAATTAAAGAGGCAAGTGATAGTAGGGGACCTCAAACAGCAAAAGGTCCTTAATCAAACATGAAAAGGAGCTCAATATATGACTATTTACAATTTGGGTCGGAGCCCAAAAATGCTTGCAAGCAAGGCTTAGATATAGAGCAAGATAGGAGCAAAAAAGAGGAAAAAGAAGCTTACCCTTGACGACCAATGGACCAACAGCTCTTGGTCTGAGAAATGGTGCTCCTAAGCTCTGAAAAACAGGTCCAAGTTGTTGGAATGGATGGTGGTGGGGTGTATACCAAAAATCGGGGCAAACGGAGGTGGTTAAGCGGTCCCGAACCGAGGCACACGGCCGTCGGCTCCGAAAAAATCAGAAACCGGGCTCCAAACGGGAAAAATGGCCTACGACCACGAAACGTAGCCTACGGCCACTGAGAGATGATCTATGAGACCTCTCCCTCCCTTCGGGAAGAGAAAACAGAGAAAACGGAGCCTAGTTCGCAAACCGAGGCAAGACACGAAAGAGCCCGGAAGTCCAGAGGCAAGGCTCGCAGCTGAGACTCTGAAACTTCTGAACGAGCACAATATGCACCATCACCGAGCGCTCAATCAGTGACGTCTGAGTCTTAAGGTCGGTCAAAAATGGGGTGTCTACAGTTGCCCCTTTTTGACAGAACTCGGAAGTCACACGTGACGGGAGTGAATGTCAAAGCCCAGAGACGACCCATTTTTGACAAGGCCGAAGACTTAGACAAACAGGCAAGATAACAAAGATGTGCCCGCAGGCATGCCCGCAGGCAGGGGGCAAGATGTAAAATGATATACAGGAAGATTTTGATAATTAGACTTATACGCTACGCAAAGCTGGTTTGAAAATTGGACTTATACGCTACGCGAAGCCGGTTTGATAATTGGACTTATATGCTACGCGAAGCCGATTTGAAAATTGAGGATTCATGCAATGCACTGTAATGTAGTGGCTAAAATGCAATGTAATAGCTAAGAGGTAAAGGTACCTTATAGGGGGAATTGGTAATGAGTTACCTCATGCTGCTGGGGATCTTTCGCTTCTTCTTGGTTGAACTGCAGGTACTACTTTTCTCCCTGACTATGGTCGCAGCTTTCCCTATTCTCCAACAGGGTGACAGATTAGGTTGGTTCAGTACCCAGAATTGAGGCGCATACACATGTTATCTCAATCTATGGGGCTACCATACAGATTTCAAGCCGAGAATATACCCCTGGGTATTTAAACCAGACTTTAGCCTCGAAAATCCCGAACCTTTGTGTTCTAGGCATGAGCCATTCGAACTCTAGTTTCCACCATCTCAGTTGGTCTCCTAGGAACTCACTACTAACACAGGCAGGTGGCTATACCAGACCATCAAAAGTCGTTCGAGCACGACAAACACCAAAGGAATTGCACCTTTAGAGGATTTAAGGTCTCCTAGACCGGGGAGTGCACAAGACAGTGCGAATAAAGATGCAGGATTTAAGGTCTCATTAGACCGGAGGATTTAAGGTCTCCTGGACCAGGTGAGTGCACAAGACAGTGCGAGCTAAAGGTGCACAAAACAGTGCGAGTAGAGTGAATGCACAAAACAGTGCGATGCTAAAGGTGAGGTGCGCAAGATAGCGCGATAAAATGCATGCACAATGCAAGTAATGGTCACGGCGCAAGATAGCGTGATGCAATACACTAACAAGTGAAGGTGAGGTGCGCAAGATAGCGCGAATGGTACAATGCACAAAATAGTGCGATATGCTAAGCAGCGCGAGTGATTAGAAATGCACAAAACAGTGCGATACGCTAAACAACGCGAGTGATTTGAAATGCACAAGACAGTGCGATACCCTAAACAGCGCGAGTGGTTTGAAATGCACAAAACAGTGCAATACGCTAAACAGCGCGAGTGATTTGAAATGCACAAAACAGTGCGATATGCTAAACAGTGCGAGTGATTTGAAATGCACAAGACAGTGCGATACGCTAAACCGCGTGAGTGATTTGAAATGCGCAAAACAGTGTGATACGCTAAACAGCGCGAGTGATTTGAAATGCACAAAACAGTGCGATATGCTAAACCGCGAGAGTGATTTGAAATGCACAAAACAGTGCGATAAGCTAAACAGCGCGAGTGATTTGAAATGCACAAAACAGTGCGATTGAGATACAACCACAAGATGCACAAGACAGTGCAAGTGAGACACAAAGTGTAAGTGCACAAGACAGTGCGAATGAGATAAAATGCACAAGAAAATGCGATGAAATGCATCTTCTATGCAAGTATGGGGGCATTTTCCATGCAAAAGATACAGGCATTTTCTATGCAAGTACGGAAGCACATTCTATGCAATATTGAAAGCAAGCATATTCTATGCATGAAACAAGCAAAGCATATTCTATGCGGAATCGAAAGCAAGCATATTCTATGCATGAATCATAATGATGCGCGGCACGCATGTAACAACAGTGTATATGAAAGTTCACATTCTATGCAGTAGAGGAGCATCAAATATGTACTCTGGTGCCTCTGATTTACCTTTTAGAGGACTTTGCAACACACTCAGCTCAAAATGGGTACACCCTGTTCATATTGGCGAGAGATAACATCTGTTGCTGCTTTAATTGCCATTCTGACTTGAAGCATGCTTAAGCTTGGAGTAGAGGCACACTCATTCTTCGGAGCACTGACAAGGCCTGAAGAGGTACATATGGAATGTAATCTTAGAATTTTTTGAAGGTGAAACACACTCAGATACTCAAAATTTTCCCTCTTTTCTTTTGCTTTGCAGTCCGGAACTTATATAGCTTCAGATAGGTCCTTGTTTTACCGTTCACACTTATCGGGGGTGGACCCTGCAGTTTTATGAAAGAACAAATCCCGTTTTGCACAAATGTGGAGAATGACACGGCACTCTGAGCACAAAACGATTTTTGAAATTGAAATAAGAAAAAGGGTTCTCAACCGGGTATTGAGCCTACAACTGACCATAGCCAAAACGACTCAACAATGGAAAACAAAGGTAGAACGACCTAAACACAACTCAACAAAGGAAAAATAAGGTAAAATGACCTAAACACATTTGTTGACACTCAAACGACTTAAAACAAGAAACGAGACAAACAAAACGCACAAACACAACACTCAGCTATGTTACAAAGGTGAGAGACCTCTCGATGCACGAGGAGCCAGTTTCTCCGGGTATTGTTTCCCACCCTTTCTCATTTGTGATTCTCACATCACTCGGCCCTCAAGCTCTGTTTTTCTAAAAAAGCCCTTTCCTCACTTTTTCTCTCAGCGTACACCTATCTATTCTTCAATCTCTCATTTTAAATTCCTCCCCTGGGTGCTTGATGGATAAATAGAAAGTTGTGGGCTCTTGCCCCTAGCATTTCGCTAGATTCTTATTCTTCTGCACGCGGCTAGTGAGTTTCTCCCATAGAGGGGTTATGCTACAACTGGGTGTACAGCAAATCTGCAACTGACATCGGTTGACGATGCTCTGCTGGGGAGTTTAGACGTGATCAGATCTGTCCAGATGAGGGAGCGGAATATCTTGATCCATTCCAGTTCGTGCTTCGCACTTGGCTTGATACCTCGTTGCTCGGAGGGTGAGAGAGCTTTCAGCCCTTTTGCTGTTAACTTCAGTTGTGCCCTTTTCTGGCAGGTAGAGTGCCCTTCTTGGCAAGTATTGTGGCAATGGGGAAAAGACAGAACACCTGACTCAACTGTGCCCCTAGTTCATCATTTCGACCATTTTTTGTTTTTGGCTTTCTACTAAGACAATTTTGACCAAAATGAGAGTTCGATTAACATGCTTGTTCAATTTTCTGATTTAAAATCATGCAAGTCAGGTTATGAGCACTGAAAATTTTCCTTTTTTGGGTCCAAGAAATGGTCCAGTTTTCGAAAAATGGAATAATTTTTGAGAGAAAATTAGTCAACCTCATTAAAAATTCTCAAAAACTATTTTTGCAAACGGCCACTGCTCAACGAGCACGGAACCCGCTCTTGAGATGCACAACTTCAGATCCGAAAGAAAATTGTCTCGTGCTTAAAGAGAGCTTCCTGGCAACGGAAAGTTGCCCCTTGTTTGAACGGCACCGTAGCATATTGAATGGCAACGGAAAGTTGCCCCTTGTTTGGATAGCACCGCGGCGCATTGTAGTCAGTCCTCAGAGTGACGAACACAACCAAATTTTCGGATTTAGAGAAAGCGAAGATGATCAAAACCATTACATGGGCACAATCAATTTGAAGTGTTTTACGGCTGGACTTCAAAACGAAGTTGCCTACGTATCCCAAAGATGGGAATCAAGCCTTACGTAGTTCGGGGTTAAGGTACACTCGGGTATTTTAACCTCTCCTTTTGCGCTATAACTTTTGCCAAGGCTGCCCTTTGCGGGTTTTCAACCTTGCGAGCTATATTCTTTAATTCTTTTTCATTTCATTTCTTTTCTTTTTTTTTTACATCTTTTTCTTCTTCTTTTTTTCATTTTTTGCATTTTCTTCATTTTTTTTTTTTTGCATTTTTCTCTTTTGTTCTTTTCTTTTCTCTTTTTATCGCTCTAACTTTTGCCTGGGTCGCCCTTCCGGGTTTTCGGCCCAGTGAGCCTCTCAAGGGTAAAAGTGTAGCTTGGTCCATGTCAAATGGTTCTGAGATCTCGAATCCGTCAAAATCTAGGAGAGTGACTGCTGTTCGCTCACGATGCAGGAATCCGTCCCATGGGGGCTAAATTTGCCCCTAGTGTTGTGGATAGGAACTCAGTTGTTCTTCAGCAATACTTTCTTCTTTCTTTTCTTCTGAGATTTGGCATTCTTGCCAGTCTTCATTGATTTGCAGGATGATCCATCTTCGGCTCTCCGAGCACATCTGACGTTTTTCTGCCCCTAGGTCGAGGGCTGCTTCGAATCTGGCCAAACAGGCCTCACATTGCGATTGACCGTTGAACATTCTGAGTTAGGTTCAAGGTCGGAAAGCGAAGGGGGGTCGAGTCTCAAGGCTGAGAGCGATCCTAAGCTGCACAATCTTAAGAGCGATTCCACACAGGTCTTCGTAGGACTGCGCAAAACTTTTTTTTTTGAGATCTTTTAAGAAAGCGACTAATCGCTCGCGCGGAAGACAATCTGGATCAAGCTAGGATCCTTCTCAGTACTCACGTTAACAAACATGATTTCATTCATTAAGGGCTTAGGATGCCTCTCTTTCCCTCAATTGATCAAATTTTTGCAAATCCCGAGGAATTCTTTCCTCTTCGTTTTCATCACAGTGTTCAAAAGGTTTTGAAAAACTTAGGTCAATGCAATGAGTTCGAGGCACAGAAGAGCAGGTGGAAAGCACTGCCATTTCATTCAGAACTTCTGGCACAACTGGCACAAGGCAGAAGCGAACACAAGAATGCGAAAATCACTGATGTTCATTCAAATCTATTGGCATTACTGGCTCCAAGGCAAAAACAGACTCAAAAGAAAACGAAAAGACAAACACAAAACAAAACAATGATGCCCGAGGTAACACCCCTGGAATCACCTGACTCTAACAAAACAGGACTGACTCGGTACAACAAGACAGACCCAACTGACTCAGTAAGAAAAGACTGACTCTGTACGACACAACAAGACTGACCCAATATCCAAGTCAGAAAGCACAAAAACTGGTATTTGCATATTGCTCCGAACAGTGCATGCCATTCCCACGTCTAGAGTTAATCGAGTGCTTCCTGCAGGTGGTTCATCCCCCGATCACATAACATTATCCCCCCAAATTCACCGATCCAGTGTCGATAGACTTTGCTGAGCTTGGCGGGAGGATGGCCCCATTGTCAAATAGATCCTGTACTTCATGGCGAAGACGGAAGCAGTCGTCGGTAGTATGGCCAGTTTGTTGATGGTACGCGCAGTACTGGGTAGCATCATGTGTAGCCGGAAGAGGGTTCGGGAGAGGCCGAGGCTCAAGGGGTTTGAGATGGCCTTGTCCAACAAGGACTTGGAGAGCTTTGGACAAAGGCATATAGAGGGCATGGAAGACCCTCTGACCTCGGGGTTGGTACTTCAAGGTTTGTGGATTTTTGCGAGTAAAGGGATTGGCAAGTGCTGGCCTGGTTTGTCGATCTCTTCTGAGTGCAGGATTATAGCTGAAAGGAACGTTTCTGATACAACGACCCTTAAAGCACTTGCTCTTTGTTTAGTCCCTCGGCTTTCAAAGCCTCAACAGCCAACAGAAGATGTTCATGGGGATCCATGTCCGCCCCTATCTTTTTCTTTCCACTCGCCTCCACTTTGCCAAGGGATTGGCATTCCTCAAATGCAGCCCTTTCCAAGACTGGAGAGCCTTTTGACATGAACTCCCTGGTATGTGATGTGGTTGATGATGGAGCCAATGTCCCGGAGGCCAGATCTGTCACAGTTCTTTGAAGATCTTTAATCATTCCCATCAATTCAGAAGTAGTGGGTTCACGGGTTTGAGATGGTTGTGGTTCAGGTGCACCCATCATGCATAAGTCCATGCTTTCTGGGATAAACACCT
Source organism: Camellia sinensis (assembly GCF_055761805.1). NCBI lineage: Eukaryota > Viridiplantae > Streptophyta > Magnoliopsida > Ericales > Theaceae > Camellia > Camellia sinensis. The sequence goes on from NC_138973.1 coordinate 86,712,538, forward strand.
CAAGCTTGGGTAGATGGGCCGGGGTGATGTATATGCTGGGGTCATAGGTGGACGACAGTATATGGATGAGATTGAGGTAGGAAGGAGATGTTTGGTCATTGGGGTCTGAAGGTGGAGCTATCGTCTGATTGTCGATGAGATTTTGGATCTCATGACGAAGGCGGTAGCAACGGTCGGTGCCATGACCGCGCTGCTGATGGTACAAACAGTACTTGGAGGGGTTATGTCTGGCTGGGAGTGGGTCAGGAAGAGGTTGAGGATCGAGGGGTTTAAAATGCCCTTTTTTGACGAGGATTTGAAGGGCCTTAGACAAAGGCATGTAGAGGGCATGGAAGACCCTGTGACCTCGGGGCGGATACTTCGAGGTTTGCTGACTTTTGCTGGACGCACTCGAAAAAAGGTCGGCAGGTGCTGCCTTGGCTCTCTGATCTTTTCCAGGTGCAGGGTTAGGATTGGAAGGAACTGTTCTGGTACGACGGTCCCCATCTCGATTTTCCCTCTGGCTTAAGCTGCTCGCGGCCTAAGTGAGGAAGATGTCATCCACAGTTTTTACAGCAACAACGAGCACCTACTGTTTATTCAATCCTCCGGCTTTCAAAGCCTCAATAGCCCACAAGAGTTATTCGTAGGGATCGGTGTCCACCTTCATCTTGTTCTTACCACTCGCCTCGGCTTGGTAGAAGGTTTGAGTTGCTACATCAGAGTGGAGCCCCGTTATTGTCGAGATGCCATTGCCGGAACTTGGGATGGCTTCAGGTTGGCTAAGTTCGATTACAATTCATTCCAGTAGCGGGGGCTCCTCCGGTATGAAGTTCCCGGCATACGATGTGGTTGGTGGCGGAGCCGACATTCCGCAGGCTAGATCCGCCACAGATCTTTGAAGGTCATCAATCATTCCCATCAACTCGAATGTGGTGGGCTCACGGGTTTGACATAACTGGGGTTCCCAGATCGGATGTGCGGCAGGTGACCTAGGTGGGTGTGGCACTTCAACATCGGTATCACCTTGTAATGTGATTCCTTGGTCTGATGCGGCTGCCATAATTTCTTCCGAATTTTGTGTCATCATGAGTTTTGCTGAACTGAACAGAGGTGATGTGACTGGTGACTGACGGATCAGATGGACCGGACTGGTGACTGACGGATCTGAAGAACCGGTGAGCCTTTTTCTGTCTTGCCTCAGCAAAGGAGAACACAGGTGGCTCTGAAGCGAGTCTCTGAACCCCCCCTGAAAGAGAAAACATGCGGCATCTCAGCCCAATCCCACTAATACAGACATGAGCATAACTGAATAACTACATTCGACTGCTGATCACTGTTCCCAAAATTACTGCCCCCAAAACTGAATCTGATACCCGCAGATATAACTGATTCCCAAAATGCTGAACTGGTGCCCGCAGGCCCTTGATACCCAGAAACACTGAACTGGTGCCCGCAGGCCTGATGCCCAAACTTGCAAACTGATACATGCATTCGTATAGAGACGCACTCTAAAAGCACATAACAAACAAGTGAGAGCCAAAACACCCCTATGTTGGGGTAAGGTATCCCTGTCCTATTTTGTCAGGAGCTAGGGTTTCACTACGCACACAGCGGTTTCAAACAACCTATATCGGGTAAGCAACCTGTCCTAGTTTGGAATGGTCACTACGGATTCCGAATATGCACTAGGTCGAATGGTCAAAAGGGTGCACCGGTAAAACCGGGGTTTGTGTTCCCATACTGGCAGAGCCCATAACCGGTCAGCCTTATGGTCATGCCTTGACAAGGCAAGCCTCCGGCAAACCGTTCAGGAATAGCAGATGGCAAACACGGTGTCCTAGGCGCACCAATGCAAATGCAATGCAAAGAGACACAAGTCAAGTTCTCTAACTCCCCAGCAGAGTCGCCAGAAACTGTAGATGTCCCCGAACATCCTGGCAGGAACGAGTCTCGTTCTGTTCATTTGGGGTTCACTACAGTTCGGACTCTCAAATTGTCACGGTTCTAAATCTGAACTAAAGAGTCCAAATCCGGCAAATCGTTTTGAGAAAACAGATTTTGAAAGAAGTGCCAAACATGGACTGCTTTGCCAAATACAGAGTCGCCACCTAAATGTTTTATTTTGGGGAAATTTAGGAAACCCTGACTCGTTTGCCTAAGGCCACGTGTCCATCATCACCAAAGTTGCCTCGGCTCGGGAACTTAGGTACGATTGGGGAAGGTCACTTCGTGAGCACCCCCGCTCGCCCGATCAAAGATCGGCCTTTACTAACCATGATATCTATTTTTGAAAACATTATGCGTTCTTATTCCGGTTATTAGCCTAGATTTACTATGTGATGTGCACAGCATACAAGTATAGACTAGATCGTCTGAATTGGAACAAAACATTTCATGTTTATTTTTTAAAGTGGTTTGATGGTGCTACCTGCAAGTAAGCTAAGACGTGGATTTGCCACCCTCGGGTGGGCTTAGAAAAACATGATTTTGTCACTATCTAGTGGGCTTAAAACACACATTTGATGAATTGTTCCAATTCAAATAACTCAACCTTCACCCACAGACATTCAGGCAATTATATCACATAAGCATATAGCCTCATAGTAAGCATGCTATTCATGGCAGTCACTCACACGCATGCAAGGATGCTAAAGCATAAAACTTACCGAGTACTCCAAGCCAAAACAGAAGCTAATTAGAAATCCATGCATGATCCTAATTATAAGAAAATGCCTAATGCAACACACGCAAAAATGCAACTATAGCAGGCTCGGCTATTCTAAACATGGCATATGAAATACTACAGCTAACATGTATTCAACTTGGAATTGAAAATACAATGCAGTTAGTATGATGCACCGAGCCCGGTGCATGCAAAACAGATGAATGAATGCAAACATGCTATCATACTGTATGCTAATTGAAACATGCCCTAATCTAACCATCATAAGCGGATAAATAAAAGGGAGAAAGACGTGGGGTTGGAAGACATACATCACGCATACGCACACTTATTACAACATTGCCCTCGCGCAGAGGGTCCGAATAAATAATATACAGTCCCAAATGAATAATTACAGTCCAAATATGTACAAAATCCTAATTAATTAACAAATTAAATTAGGAAAGCAATAAATTGGCATGCAAGCCAAGGACTGCCTCAAATCTGCTCCGGATGATGAATGATGCATGCTCGGGTTGCCTTGTGCGGAGAATCCCTCGCGATGCCCGGTTTGCCTCTGTTTGCAATTGTTCTTGGAATGCGTGTCAAGCTCTGGAAGGCTGTCGATTTTTGATTTGCTGCAACAGAGAGCAACAAAGGGGCATGGCAAAGTATTTTCACATATGTATGCATGACTACTCTTCAGGGAGTGTAGTCCTCGGTCCTCGTGCCACCAATCACGCATATCGATGCATGATGGCTGAGGAGTCGAATTGCACGACTCAATATGAAATGAATGCACATATAAACACAACAAAACCTAAACTCCATCATGGATAATCTGGAGTGTCGGTGACTGGGAATTGAGACACGTTCTGTCACTCGAAGTACGAAACGTCCCTCGTTTCCCGTGCTCGGGCTAACTCCTATCCCAAGCACAATGCAATATGCATGACATGCATGAATGCAACTAATATACAACCTAGCATGCACAATACTATGAGATGGCATACACAATGCACGATGTAACAAGGCATACGCAATGCTCTAACATACAACCTAGCATACGCAATGCTATAAAATGAAATGACATACTCAATGCACAATGGACTTACACCAACATGAGTGGACCTCAGCCACACTCACATTAGTAGCCATGAGATGAAAAATGAGACACTCGAAATGCGTGCACACATGCACGCAAACCGAGGACCGAACCCAAGGCATAGCATGCAACACTAACAAGGCATGGCAAGGCATGAAACATGGTATGCAAACATGCAAATTTCAGTGCTGAAATATGATGCAAAAAAGCCCCGAAACATAGAAACATGGCACCCGATGCATGGAATGAACCTGAAACACAAAACTAGGCATATGCATTAGCCTATAGCTATACAAAACATGAATTATTTGATCATGAAGTATGAATACAGAAGCAAGAAAGTCCCAAAACATGCATATTTTCAGTTTATAACAAGTCCCAAAAACGAATGCAAATAGGGCTAATCTATCATGCAAGAAAAGGCCTAAAATAGAGATTAAACACAAAGGGACAGCAGCTGGCCCCAAAAAAAGAAGAGACCTTCAACAAAGTTGAAGAAGGGCTCAAAATAATGCATTTCACAGTTTATGACTATGTCCAAAACAGTGCACAAGTAAGCTTAAAATACTATGCAAAAATAGGCCTAAAAGAAGGTTTAAACACAAAGAGCAAAATGGGAGCCTCAAACAGTAAAGGACCCTTGATCAAATATGAATAAGGGGTCAAAATATGACTCTTTACAGTTCAGGTCGGAGCCCAAAAATACAAGCACAAGGAGCCAAAAAAACATGCAAACAAAGGGGCCAAAAGAGGGATAAAGAGGCAAGTGATAGAGGGAAGTCTCAAACAGTGAAGATCCCTTCAACAAAGTTTAAGAGGAGCTCAAAATAAGGTAACTCATAGTTTATAGCAAAGCTCAAAACAGTTTAAAAATAGGCCTAAAATACTATGCAAGAAAGAGGCCTAAAAGAGGTTTTTAACACAAAGTGTAAAAAAGAAGCCTCAAACAGGGAGAAACCCTTAATCAAATATGAAATAGAGCTTAAAATAAGACTATTTTCAGTTAGAGTCGGAGCCCAAATATGCGAGCACAAGGGGCTAGAATATAGATCAAAATAAAGCAAGAAAAGAGGAAAAGAAGACTTACCCTTGAAGAACCAATCTTTGACAGCCTTTGGACCAAGTTTGGGAACTCTCAAGCTCTGAAAATGGCCTTCAAGCTGCTGGAATGGAGTGAGGAGGAGGGGTGCTATGGGTTGTAGAGTAAAGGGTGTAGGAATGGTCCAAGAACAAAAGGGTTTTGATGTTTGGAATAGAAGGGAAGAGGGATTGAATGCAAGAGGCTTAGAACCAATTTTTGTAACCCTGAAAACACAGCTGGGGGTGCTGGTTATATAGTCAAAAGGGTGGAGGAAAAAGGGGGGAAATGAAATTCAAATTTCCCTCAAAAAATAGGCCTAAAAGAGAGATAAAGAGGCAAGTGGTAGCTGCTGGCCTCAAACCGAAGAGAGCCCTTCAACAAAGTTGAAGAGAGGCTTAAAAAAATATATTTTATAGTTTATGACCAAGTCCGAAACAGTTCACAAATAAGCCTAAAATACCATGCAAAAATAGGCCTAAAAGAGAATTAAAGAGACAAGTGATAGTAGGGGACCTCAAACAGCAAAAGGTCCTTAATCAAACATGAAAAGGAGCTCAAAATATGACTATTTACAGTTTGGGTCGGAGCCCAAAAATTCTTTCAAGCAAGGCTTAGATATAGAGCAAGATAGGAACAAAAAAAAGGGAAAAGAAGCTTACCCTTGACGACCAATGGACTAGCAGCTCTTGGTCTGAGAAATGGTGCTCCTAAGCTCTGAAAAACAGCTTCAAGTTGTTGGAATGGATGGTGGTGGGGTGTATACCAAAAATCGGGGCAAACGGAGGTGGTTAAGCGGTCCCAAACCGAGGCACACGGCCGTCGGCTCCGAAAAAACTGGAAATCGGGCTCCAAACGGGAAAAATGGCCTACGACCACGAAACGTAGCCTACGGCCACTGAGAGATGATCTATGAGACCTCTCCCTCCCTTCAGGAAGAGAAAACAAAGAAAACGGAGCCTGGTTTGCAAACCGAGGCAAGACACGAAAGAGCCCGGAAGTCCGGAGGCAAGACTCGCAGCCGAGACTCTGAAACTTCTGAACGAGCACAATATGCACCATCACCGAGCGCTCAATCGGTGACATCTGAGTCTTAAGATCAGTAAAAAATGGGGTGTCTACACATACAAACAAACACAATGCTGAGATTATATCCCAATTTTTGATGACCATGTTCCATGGGGCTTGGCTAATTATGCAGTGGTTTGATTTGCTATTATTGTCTATCTCTCTAATGATCTTCATTAATGTCCATCTCTCAATAAAATCACAATACTCTGTAACAGAGTTACAATGGTGTACATATATTGGTGACCATGTTCAATTGTGAAAGCAGATTGAAACAGATTCAAACACTCCATGTTCCAATTGTTTCTGATAAATTTGTCACTTGAGCATAGAATCAAACACTTGGTGGGCAAAAAATTTAACAATCCACATATCAAACAGACAATCACCTAAACCAATGATCCAAATTTAGAGTTTATGATCTAAATTTTCTAAATAATAATAGACCATAGATAATGAACCCAACAAAATAATAAAGTGTCAAAATCTTCAAATTTTCCATCAATTTTAAACCATTGATATGAGCATAACCTCAAACAATACTTTCACCATACATTGAAACTCGAAAGCATATTTGGGTAATGAGGTAGATGAAACTAGCATGACTATTGTAGATAAAAAATGAAAAGCTCCACCACCTCAAATAGGTCTTGTGAGATGAGGCCCTTCCCATTGTGGCCTAGCAGAAAAAGAAAAAAAAAAAGAATAAAAAGAATAAAATATGACTCAACAGTAGTTGAACATTAAAAATTTTGTACTAGGACACTATTTATCTAGTTTTCTTCTAAATTGATGAAGTTTGACTTAATGGCCCATCAAGCACTGAGTTCACAACAACATTATAATAGTGGGGAAAAAAATTCTTAGAAATATATATTATAGACACATTCATTTCCTTGTGAGTATATTCACCTACTACAACCACTGTAGCGAGAGCGACAAAGATAGAGAAAGTTAACTTCCAACAAAAAGATAATGAATATTTGCCTTTATGTCAAATCCAACTCTAAATTTTGTGCAAAACCAATAGGGAAAAAAACCCTTTTTAAATTTTCCAGGCAAACCTTTACAATCTATTTCACCGAATAGAAGCCAAATCTATACAAATATACTTATACAAGGAATCCAAGTCCCCAGCTAACATAAGAGGATCCCATTATTATTCCTATTGTATAACAGACATATTAGAAAGGTAAATTCACAAACATTGTACTAGCGCTTAAACTCATAGATATAGTAAATTCACTTAAACTCATAAATATAGTAAATTCTTATTACAAAAGTAACAATTCATCACCAATAACATATATCTTTACTCTTCAATCCTCACAAGTCCAAACTGAAATATCCATAAAAAAATCTCAATCCTTTAATTCCTAAGAAGAGAACCAAATTCATATGTTTGAGTGGTTCCATCCCAGTTGAAATCGAATTCTATCTCGATGGGAACGAGGTTCAAACAAGATTTTGACTCATATTGAGTGGTCCTAATTTGTCCTATGCAATTGCACATAATAGTAATGAGAAAAATAACAGCTATAGTTATAAAATCCAAGGCAAATCAGCAAACATGGTGATCATAGAATTTACAAAACAACGAGACATTAGTGTTCCTAAGTTCACAAAAGCAGAGCTGTGAAGAGCAAGAACTTACAGTGTGCTGGTAATATCTTCTCCGTCACAATACACATATAAAAATATGGTGTATTTATGAGGGGTTGACGGCGGCAAACAAAAAGGAAAATGTATACAAGCTGTCATGTTTTTCAGTTGAAGGGGATTAAGTGAAACAGAGTGATAGCTCAGGTCTTGGTGTAATTTACCCCAAATTTATCACCCAAAAAAAAAAATCAACATCTTTTTAATGAAAACCAAGTCAATGCTTTGACGTCAAACATTGACATTTTCGTGGTTGGATTTTCAAGAACATGGCATATTGAAGATTTAGATGACGGATAGACTGCTGGAGTTGCAGATTTGGGTATATGACAATAGCACTAGGAAGTAGGTTCAACAAATAGGATTATTATATTCAATGTGTATATCAGAACTGTTCTGCTTACCAGGGTAAAGTATCCTTGTTTTTCAGCTTTCATCTTCCTGAAATGAGTAGTCCATCAATTATATTGTTTTAAAGATTAATAACGTGGGAAGTCTTACTGACTACAAAAGAAACTTACCAGGCAAGCATCAATATCCTGACATCAGTATGGTCTACTTGCAGATCTGAACAAAGAGTCTCAATTCCTTTAGGCCTGTTCAAGAAAATGCAATTAAATAGAATTATTATAAAAGTACAGATGAGATTTATATATATAAACATATTTTATATATTTTATATATACAGATGACAGTCTTATATTTTATATATATATAAACATATTTTATATATTCCTTCAGGCCTGTTTATGACAAAATTCATATATATAAACATATTTATATATACACACAAACAGATTTTAAATCATACATACTACAGATTTATATATACACACTATGTATACACACCAACACAAACAGAGAAAACACCATTCCAAACCAATCCAATAAAAATCATATTAAAACAGAATGAATAACTACTAAAAAGTAGAGTCACAGCTAAGAATCAAATCCATTTCATGTTAATTTGACCTGTACATACAAAGCTATTGAGAAAAAAGAAGAACCCATCTGGATTTGTGTCTTTTGAGAGATACCCAGATGGTGTTCTGGACTGAGAGAGGCATTGTTTCAAACTGCTTCTGAGCCATCGTAGTTACGAAGAAAAGCATAAATTCTACAAATGGAAGAAGAAGAAACCCCATCGATTTGGGGTCGGGTATGTGTGAATGTATGCAAATGGAAGAAGAAAACCCTAGAGGCTGAAATTAGGGGAAGAGAGACCGAAAGATAGAGAGAGGACATACCTGGGGATTGACGGTGGTGCTCGTGTGTGATGGCGGTGATGCTCCGGTAACGATGGAGACAAAAGCGAGAGAGAGAGAGAAAGACAGAGAGAGCGGGAGGAGAGCAGAGGCAGACAGAGATGTATGAGAGAGTTAGAGCGTGTGGTGTGGGAGTGTACTTCTTAAACCTAGTTTATACTTTCCCGACAAACGTTTTTAGTCACCCATAAGAAATAAAGCCTTTTCTCCGACGAAAATGTTTAGTAGCTAATTAATTTTGCCCCCCAAAAACTAAAGTCCAATTTTTAAAATTTTTAATTATAATTGCCAACTAAAACTTGGTCGCTAAAAGTAAATTAAATATCGACTAAATATAAATTAAAAATATTAAAATATCTTAAATATTTGTCCTAATATGTTTTTTTACTGAAAAATATAATAATATATTTTAAAATATTATATTCTTATATTTTCTTATATTCTTATATTTTAAAATTTTATGACAGATAATAATATATTCTTATATATTTTAAAATTTTATAAGAATATATTTTAAAATATTATATTCTTATATTTTAAAAAATTTCTTATATTTTCTTATATTCTTATATTGTAAAATATAGTTAATTTTTTTTTGGGACTCCTGCATGACTAACTAGGCACTAATCAATTTGATTTAGAATTTTAGAACATGCAATATGTATATTTTGTCATAGATAAAGACAGATAAAGAAATCATGTGTTAAGTGGATTTAATTAATTTATTATTCAGTTGTAACTAGTTTATTATATTAAATTTTTAATCACAAAATACACCCAAAATAAATTTTTTAATTTTCATTCGGCTACCAAACAATTTAGTAGCCAAAAGTAGGTCTACAGCGACTAAACGTTATTTTGTAGCTAAAAATAAATGTTTGGCGACCAAAATTTTGGTCGCCAAAGATCAAAAATAAATTTTTTAATTTTCATTCGGCTACCAAATAATTTAGTAGCTAAAAGTAGGTCTACAGCGACAAAACGTTATTTTGTCGCTGAAAATATATGTTTGGCAACCAAAATTTTGGTCGCCGAAGATCAAAAATAAATTTTTTAATTTTCATTCGGCTACCAAACAATTTAGTAGCTAAAGGTGCCCCTACGGCTACTAAAATTTATTTTAGTCGCCAATTGTGATATGTTTAGCTACTAAAATTTTTTTTAGTGGCCAATTGTAATATTTTTAGCTACTAAATTTATTTTAGTGGCCAATAATCAACATTCCCCTACTAAAAAAAATTAGTAACTAAAAAGTATACTTTTGCTGACTAAAATTAATTTTGGTAGCCAATTCCCACACTTTTGGCGAATAAATTTGTTTTGGTAGCCAAAAATGATCGCAAAAAATGTGTTTTCTTGTAGTGTAAGTATGGGAATTCTAATATATATCTCTTTAAAAAATATGTGTCATATATATTTTTAGTTATGTTATTTTTTCTTTAATTATGATCAATTTGTTTTATAATTATGATATTATTTAATTATAACTCATGAATTATTTAGGCCTCGTTTGGAAAGTAATAGTTTTAATTTAAAAGCTAAAAAGTTACTAAAAAAATCAAAAAACTTATAACTTATATCAAAAAGTCAAAAATTCTCTTTTCTCTCTACTTTTTACACATTTTTTCGTAAAAAACTAAAAAGTTATTCTAAATATACAAGTTTTTTTACCTCATATTTTAGTCAAAAAGTTACTAAAATAATATGTTCTCAAACGAGACCTTAATTACGCCTCATGTTATATTTAATTATGATATTTTTTATTTTTTTTTAATTCTGACTCAAAAAATTAAAATTATATTACTTTTTAATTACGAAGTGCATGTGATATGTGCCTGTCAAACAACGTACACTATAGTGTTTCCCTATTATGTATCATTAGAGTCAAATTAGGGAGTCGACCTAACAATCAACTCATAGAAGATACTATGGTTTCTGAATTTATTTTTGAATAAAATAAGCTTAGAAGGAATGATATTACACACAAATATTTTTTTTAATACAAAATCCATATACAGGGCCATAATTTCTTGTGATGATTTTATATTAAACTAAAATATTTATTATTATAGTTTTAATTTTAAGAATATCACTGACATTATTTTGTTAAGTTTTATGCTTGGAAATTCTGTACGTAAAACATTTTTTTATTATTTATCTTCACTTGTTTTACATGAATTTTTTTTTTAAGAAAACTTATGTCACTTTTTTTATGTTTGGTACGATAAGCAAAAACTGATTCACTTTTGAACAGTAAAAAAATATTTTCCAAACTAAATTATTGCAAATGTCACAATACCATCACCCCACCTTTCACTTTTAAAAAAATGAAAAATGTTTTATGGACTAAGAAAAATGCTTGGTAATTCGAATTTGTATGACTTGAATGGTTTGAATGTCTTAAAACAACGTCGTTGACATTCGAGTTATTCGGACCATAAAAATTTGAGCTACCAAGCATTGTTGATGGACTAAAATCTTCCAATGCCACAAAATTATCATCTACCACACCACTATCCGTCAACCACACCATTGTGAGAATAGTGTTCTTCGTTTTCCTTTTCTTTTTAGGATTAGGAATTAGTGTTAGTGTTCTATATCTAATTGCATTCTATATCAGTGATGTATTTTCTTTAGGATTAGGATTTAGCATTCTATATAAGTGAGTGATATATTCTTTGTTCAATTCAATGAGATATACAGTTTGACTCAGAACACTTACATGGTATCAGAGCTACTTTGAACCGAAACCCTAGAAGCTCTTTGTGAGTTAATCCCAAATTGTCTCTTAAAAATCAGCCCTCTGGTTTTATCTCTCTGAGTCGCAGGTCGTGACTTCCTTTGTTTCTTCTGTGTTCGTTTGGTTCGAGCGAAGGTCTTGAGTTGTTCTTCGTCTGGTCATCTGGTTCGTCTCTCTAGTTCCCTGTCTCGCGACCTATTTGTGAAAACCCTAGCCTTTGGTTCGTGATCTATCACTGGACTCGAGTCGTCGTCATTGTTGGTTCTCTCCTATTTCATTTTGCACGATCGAAGTGTTGTCTATGCCGACTACCCCAGAGTCAACTTCGACTCTTGTCTTTCTCTCTCTCTCACTCACTCTCTCTCTGTGTCTGTGTGTGTGTGATTCGAAGTTGACCTACTCTTGTCTTTCGTGACCTGGTCAATTACCAATTCTCCTTTATTCTTCTTTAGACCAAACAAGTTCCTGATTATTATACTTTGACCCCTCAGATTTTTATTGGTTATCACACTTTGCCCCATCTTTTCCTTCTAGTTCATCACAATGTCAGAAGATAAAATTTAGGCTATTAAATGCAAACTTATTGATGACAACTATCCTTATTAGTCTAGTGTTATGAAAAATTTTCTTCTCGGTCAAAAAAAATAGGGTTATGTTTATGGTTTTGTTCCTTGTCCATCACACTCGAAAGAGGAAGGATATTTGACTTCCTGTGATACTTGGGATTGTTATAATGCCCAAGTTCTGACCTGGTTTCATAATTTTGTAGCTGACCGTATTGGAATGATGTTTTCCAAATACAATACTGCCAAGGAGGTGTGGAATTATTTACTAGGTGTCTATCAGTAGTCCAACTTTGCCAAGCGGTATGAGTTGGAAACAGCTATTTAGAAAGCTCGTCAGCAGGATCAGATTATTCAGGACTTTTATATTGAGATGACAGGTCTCTGGAATCAGTTGGCTCTTATGGAACCACCTAGTCTCAAGATACTAGACGTTTATATTGAGTTTTGGGAGCAGGGTCGTTTAGTGCAATTCTTAACAGCTCTATCCCCTCAGTATAAGGCTATTCGAGGTGGCATTCTTCACAGATCTCCTCTTCCCTCTATGGATGATATTGTTCCTGAACTCCTCTCCGAGGAAACCCATCTTAAGACGGTCAATCAGACTCTGCCTCCTTCTGTCTTCTTGGCTCCTGCCAAGCCTACCTTGTTATTAACCTCTCCTCCTCATCAACTTCAGGCCACTGCGAAACCCAAAAAAGGACCATTAGGGCCAGATGAGTGTACTTTAGGCCATCAGAGGGGGTCATTAGAAAAACAATTGTCCCAAAAAGGGACGTCAGCTTGCTCCATCTTCTCAGACACAGTTCCGCGATCCTACTTCGGGTACTTTTCGGCCTCTTACTGCTTACACTACATCTACTCCAACTTCCGATCCTGACTTGGCTTCCCTGAGTGTTTAGGTTGCACAACTTCAGCATATCCTGTCCACCTTTCAGTCATCCCTATCTGCCTCTGCTCTTATATCTCTTCATTCAAGTTTGCTTGGGTCGTCTTCAAGTATCCCTTCTTCTGTCTGGCTTTTTTATTCTAGTGTCTCTCATCATATGACTCCGTACATTTTCTTACTTCAAAATTATATTCCCCCACCCGTTCCTATTACTATTAATATTGTTAATGGGTCTGGTATATCTGTTCTGTCAGTTAGGTCTGTCTTACCCTCTGCCATGTCTGCTGTTACTATTCATTATGTTCTTTATGTTCCTCAATTATCTATCAGTTTATTATCTATCAGTCAACTTGATGCGTCTAGTTTTGATGTTATCTTTTCCTTTTCTGTCTGTTGTGTGCAGGATCGAAGTGTCCAAGAAGCAGATTGGGATCGGCCGTAGAATTGGAGACCTCTATGTGGTCGAAAGCTTGCATCTCCCCTTATCCACCTCTCCAGCTGCACTTTCCTCATTTCAGTTAGATTCTCAATTGAGTCAGTTTTACTTATGGCATTCTCGTCTCGGTCATTTGTCTATTGACCGCTTACGGTCTTTAGCTCAGTCAGGGTTGTTGGGTAAAGTTTCTTCTAGTCAAATTGATGAATGTCAAGGGTGTAAACTTGTTAAAATGCCAGCCCAACACATGGCACACACGAGGAACGAGAAACAATGATAACAAATGAAACACATCCAACTGTTATGCAACCAAAACAAAGAGCGGTATAAGCATCGGAACCCGTCCAGATGCATTTAACTAAAGCGTCCTAACGCGTCACACGCGAGAAGGAAAAGAGAGCGGTGTAAACACCAAAGAGTGGTATAAACATCGGGCATACGGCCCAGTGTCTCTAACCAAAACAAAGTATAAGCGTTAGGCACACGTCCCGAACGTTTCTAACCAAAGCGAGGTATAAGCGTCGGGCACACAGTCCAAACGCTTCTAACCGAAGCGGGGTATAAGCGTCGGGCACACGGTCCAAACGCTTCTAACCAAAGCGAGGTATAAGCGTCAGACACACAGTCCAAGCGCTTCTAACCAAACGAGGTATAAGCGTCGGGCACACAGTCCAAACCATTTAATAAAAGTACCTCTATTTCTGTCTCTCATTTTTTTCTTATACATACTGATGTCTGGGGACCCTCTCCTGTTCTTACTAAAGGGGGATCTGCATATTATGTGTCTTTTATTGATACTGCACCCGTTACACTTGGGTTTATCTTATGACTCATAAGTCTGACTTCTACCAGATATACCGTATTTTTCGGTCTATGGTCACTACACAGTTTGGGTCTACTATTAAATTGTTGCGGTCTGACTTGGGCGGAGAATACTTTAAAACTGAATTCTGTGAATACTTGGCCAAATTGGGACTATTCACCAAACTTCTTGTACTGATACACATACCCAAAATGGTCGAGCTGAGCATAAACACCATCATCTCCTTGAGACAGCTAGGTCTCTCATTCTCTCTACCTCCATTCCAGCTCCGTTTTAGGATAAGGCAGTTCTTACTGCTGCTTTTCTTCTCAACCGTATGCCTACCCCTCTTCTTTCTAGTCAGTCTCCTTATAAGGCTCTGTTTTCTCAATTTCCTAATTACTCTCTCCTTCGTGTGTTTAGGTCTGCTTGTTTTGTCATTTTACCTCATAAAGATATGACCAAACTTAGTGCCCCGATCTGTCCTATGTGTCTTTTTGGGTTATAGTCTCACTCAGAAAGGTTATCACTGTTATGACCCTGTTTCCCGTCGCCTTTATGTCTCTCGCCATGTTGCCTTCCTCAAACGTCTATCTTACTTTCAGTTTCCTCCTCTCACTGCCCCTGTTTCCAAAGAGAATTTGGTTCATATTGATTCTGTTAGACTTATTTATTTTGATGATTTATTTAATTATGTTTTTAATTTATTTGGAAGAGAAAAATAGAATCAAAATTTATTTTGATGATTTATTTGAAAGAGAAAAATAGAATCAAAATTTATTTTGTCTCATTATTTCTTACCTAAAACTTTTTTTCTAAATGTTGTTAGAATGTATTTAATATTTGATTAAAGCAGAGGTTCAAATAGCCCAGAGTAAAGGTTCAAACAGCCCAGCACAGCAGCATGCCAAAAGGTTCAAACAGCCCAGCACAACAGCAAGCCAAAAGGTTCAAGTGGAAGATATTCAAATTAGTAATGATGGAGTGGAAGATATTCAAATTAGTAATGATGGAGTGGAAGATATTTAAATGAATACAACGGCTATAAACGGCTATAAATTCAAATGAATACAACGGCTATAAACGGCTATAAGTTCAAATGAATACAACGGCTATAAGTTTCATTATATATACCAAAGCCTCTAATGTAAATAAGTTACAAAAAAAATCAGAAAATATTCTTTGATCTATAATCATTCACATCTATTCTCTGAAAAATTCTCTGAGAAATGTTCTTCAATTTTTGTTTACATCCTCTTTCAGAAATTATACACTGAGACGTATAGGTTTAAACATATCTTTCCTGTGTGAGGTTTACAGAAAAACTAGAGCTTCATTTTTATATCTATCTTTGAGAGATAATTCTTGTAGCTTTCTATGAAAGTAAAAACACATTCTTTTCAACCTTGTAAGAGTGAAGTACACTTAGTGTTCGTGACTTAGAAAGTCCGTGTAAAATTCGTGGAGGATTGTTCCATTTGTAAAGAGGTTGCTAGCACCCCTATGAAGTTAGAGCATAGTGGAAAATCTCAAGTGAAGCTTGAGGAATGGACGTAGGCCGAGTTGAAACCGAACCACTATAAATTTGTTTGCCTCTCTCTCCCTTATCTCTTTATTTTATTTAAATTGCTGTAGTTATATTTCACATTTTCACTGTGTTAAAATCATTAACTGACATAGTTGTTAGAACACTTGTTTTAATTATTTTTATTTCATTAACTATATTTATCTATTGTGCTAGTCATAATTTTTATTATGGTATTATTAATTTTTAATCGTAAAAACCTAATTCACCCCTCCTTAGGTTGTCTTTTAGGTAACAGATCCATTTCCTTCTGAGGTCCCGTCCGATGATTACATCTCCACAGTTACTCTTGAGCTTATTCTATCTTCTCCTACTGCTTCACCTCTAGCTGCTTCTCCTTCTTTGGTCTTTTCTCCTTCTCCGTTGTTAGTTTATTCTCGTCGCAAGGCTCCTCCTCCACTAGTTGTCTTTGCCCCTACTGTTGATCCTCCTGTTTCTAACAACTCTGATCGTGCTACACCCCGATATCCTCCTTAAGCACATCATCCTCCAAACAGGTTGGGTTGGTCTAATACTTGTTTTTCTGCTTCCTATCGTACCTTTTTGTCTTCTATTCATTATTTTGTAGAACCTCAATCTTATAAGGAAGCCTGTCAGGATCCTCATTGGGTTCAAGCTATGGAGGATGAGTTGTTTGCTCTACAGAAAACTAATACATGAGAGTTGGTTCCTTTGCCTGCTGATAAGAATCTGGTTGGTTGCAAATGGGTCTACAAAGTCAAGATTTGTTCTAATGGTTCTCTTGAGCGCTACAAAGCTCAGCTGGTTGCCAAAGGTTTCTCCCAGGAATATGGTATTGATTATGAGGAGACGTTTGCTCTTGTTGCCAAGATGACTACTGTCCGTACTTTGATCTCTGTTGCTGCTATTCGTTATTGGCTTCTTTATTAGATGGATGTTAAGAATGCTTTTCTTAATGGCCATCTCACTGAGGAGGTTTACATGCGTCCTCCCCCTGGTCTTCACCATTCCTCTGGCCAAGTTTGTCGTCTTCGGCGTGCTCTGTATGGTCTGAAGTAGTCTCCTCGTGCTTGGTATGATCGCTTTCAGACTGTTGTTACCATACTTGGGTTTCATCCTTTTGCTTCCGACTCTGCTTTATTTCTGAGACATACTTCGACTAGTTTTGTTGCTCTCTTACTATATATGGATGATATGATCATCACTGGCTCTGACTCTACTGCTATCTCTGAGGTCAAGTAGCATCTCTTCCGCACCTTCACAGTATTTTCTTAGTATTGAGGTGGCTTCTTCTCCCAAGGGTTACTTTTTATCCCAAGCTAAATATGCCAACGAGGTTATTCATTGTGCCAGACTTACTAACACTAAGCTTTCTGATACCCTCATTGAGCTTAATGTGAAGCGTAACACTACTGATGGTATTCCTCTGGACGATCCTACATTATATCGCGAGCTTGTGGGTTGTTTAGTCTATCTGACAGTTACTCACCCTGATCTTGCCTATGCTGTTCATGCGGTTAGTTAGTTTGTTTCTGCTCCTCGCTCTACACATTGGGCTGCTTTGTTTCGAATTCTTCGCTATCTTCGCAATACTATCTTTCAGGGCTTACTATTCTCTTCTACTTCTTCGTTAGATTTGCTGGCCTATGCTGATACTGATTGGGTTGGTGATATTAATGATTGTAAATCTACTTCTGATTTCTGTATGTTTCTTGGCGATTCCCTGATTTCTTGGAAAAGCAAGAAACAAACTACTGTTGCCCGTTCTGCTGCCGAAGCTGAAGCTGAGTATCGTGCTATGGCTTATGCTACTGCTGAAATTGTCTGGCTTCGTGGTCTCTTATCTGACTTGGGTGTCCCTCAGTCTTCCCTGACCTCTCTCTATTGTGACAACCGAAGTGCTATTCAGATTACTCATAACACTGTCTTTCATGAACGGACAAAGCATATTGAGATTGATTGTCACTTCATCCATCAGCATCTATAGTCTGGCGTTATCTCGCTTGCTTTTGTTTCTTCAACTCTACAACTTGCTGATTTCTTCACCAAGACTCACACCACTGCTCGGTTTTAGTTTTTTCTTAACAAACTCTCAGTGTTTTCTGCTAAAACACCTTAAGTTTGAGCGGGGGTGTGAAAATATTGTTCTCCGTTTTTCTTTTCCTTTTAGAATTAGGAATTAGTGTTAGTGTTCTATATCTAATAGCATTCTATTTCAGTGATATACTTTGTTTAGGATTAGGATTTAGCATTCTATATAAGTGAGTGATGTATTCTTTGTTCAATTCAATGAGACATACAGTTTGACTCAGAAAACTTACAACCACCACCACACCGTTGCAGCCACTCCACACCACTAAAACAACTAGAGGTGTAAATGGTTCTGTTAGGTCAGTGTTATGAGTAAATTTAATACCGAACAGATGTTTTCGATTTTGATGGTTCAAAAACCTATACAAATGTATGGTAAGGTTCGGTTTTATTAGTTTTATCGGTTTGATATAGAAAAAGAATTTTCTTGAAATTTTAAAAGATTTTATAAAAATGTATAGAATTTCACATTAAAAATAAATTTAAAAAATGTTTGAAAGTTTTTCTATAAATGTTCTCTTTCTCTAATTTTTATCACAAAAGTGTATTTATATTAGTCACTTATCATGTAATGCTCAATTTAAATATAATATTTGGTTAGTTTAGTTTGCATCAGTATAAAAACATTTTAAACCGAAATAGACTATATATTATGAAAAACCAACCGAAAACTAAAATTTCATCGGTTTCTATCAGTCGGTTCGTTTTCATTGGTTTTTTTACATCCCTAAATATAATTACTAATACATTAGTATTAAGGCTACAACCAAATATAGAAAAAAGATTTTCTTACGAAAAATATTTTCTCAATTTTTTTTCAAAGAAAATACTTTTCGTCAAATTTTTTTTTACAAAAAAAAAAAAAAAAAAAAAAAAAAAAAAAAACTAGCAGAACATTAGAGAAAACTGAAAATTATTTCGATCAGTCCGCTGTAAGATTTACTTCAGTACCTTAATATTTAGCTTGAGTTAACAAGTCAAGATGTAGACAATAAGCTACCAAACTATTTAATATTAAAAAGGAAAGCTTTACTCTATCTATGGTGTTGGAAGGAATTCCCTTTGGCTTCAAGAAAACTCTTCTTCTCAATGGTAATATCCAAAAACCAATAGAGCCTATTGAGGTTTTTCTATGGGGATACTACATAAGGGGCATGATGAAAGTGAAACAACAATCATGTTTTCTGTTTTCGTATGTATACCTTCAACTAGCTCATACACCATGTTTTTTTCTTCCCCTAAAATGAAAAGCAACTAGATCCTTAAATTAATATGATATCGAAAAGGATTATTCGTATGAAGACCCTTAAATTACTGATAAGTATTACTTTGTCTCATAAATTATAAAAGCATACAAATAGACTTCCTAAATTATAAAAAGACTTCCTAAATAGTCTCCCAGTATTACTTATCATTGTTCAAAATGCCTAGTGGGGCGGTTAGAGAAATTAAGAAGATTGAAGCAGCTTTTTCTTGTGGAATATCATCACCCCATGTGAGGGGTGATCCTCCATGTGCTGCATGAGCTGGCCATGTGAAGCTAGCACACAAGATAGCTGGCCATATGCAAGGCCAGCCTCTCCATCTCCATTCTGTTAGTGTATAAATGGAGGCTAAGGGGAAGGTGTGAGAGAGAGCAGAGCAAGCCACAGAGAGTAAGATATGTGAGGCGGAGAGACCGTCTCCCTCGGTGTGAGCGAGGGAGACGGGTGAGTGGGTGAGTGAGGAGAGTGTGAGCTCCTCTTCTATTGTAATCTTTCTGTAATATCTCCATTGTTATAGTGATAACCGGCTACTCTCCCGTGGACGTAGGCATTGAGGCCGAACCACGTTAAATATTGTGTCTCCTTGAGTGTGGGTGTGTTTTTCTGCATGGAATAATTTCTATAAGGTCTTGGGCGGGATCCCAGATCCCAACATTTCTGTGGGATGGGAATGACCTGAAAAGGAAGGTCCATTTGGTGAAATGGGTTGAAGTAACTAAAAATGTGGCACAAGGAGGATTGGGCATCAGAAGATCAAAAGATGTAAATGCTAGCTTATTGTTCAAATGGTGGCAGAAGTTTGGGTGTGAAGTGAATGCATCGTGGAGAAAAGTTTTGTGCAACAAATACAAGATAGAGGAAAGCAGGTGGTTTCCAGAACAAAGGCCATCTTGCAAACAC
The DNA here is from genome assembly GCF_055761805.1 of Camellia sinensis. Lineage (NCBI taxonomy): Eukaryota > Viridiplantae > Streptophyta > Magnoliopsida > Ericales > Theaceae > Camellia > Camellia sinensis. The sequence continues at coordinate 86,732,589 of NC_138973.1, forward strand.
TCAAGAATTTTGGAGTGACATTGTTTTTCAGTTTCAGACCTTAGACAACCCCTGTTTGAGTTCTACTTAGATAACCACCAAATCAAGGTTGGGCATGGGAAGAGAATAAGGTTTTGGCATGACAAGTGGTACAGAAATTGGAGCTTAAAAGAGGAGTTCCCAATGTTGTATGGTCTATCAACTGATAAGGAGGGCACATTATTCAGATTTTATGAAAGGAAACCAAATCTAGAGGAATGGGACTTATTTCTCAGAAGAACCTAATATATGGTTGGGAGAAGGATGAAGTTACAAGAATGAGTCTTTACTTTAATTTCTGCCCCCTCCCTGAGGCAGGGGTATATGGATTGTCCCAGTCGGAATGGAGCAGCTACAGGAGGGTTTAAGGTACAGATCAGAGTTTGTAGCTTTGTGTGGAATAATGTTATTCCCCCTGAGGTATAATTTTTTGGTTGGTTGGTTGGCATGGAAGACAGTCAAAACAACTGATTTTCTTCAAAAAAAATTGATATCTTAAACAGTATTGCATCTACTCTTTGTGTTTTCTGCAAAAATGATCCTGATCTGCTGTTCATTTGCTTCTGCACTGCCCATTCTCTTGGAATGCGTGGTCTGAAATGATGCAGTGGTGGGGTGTTCTGTGGGCAATACCTGGCACAGTTGAGGGTTTGTTTCAATGGTAGACTGCAGGTAAATTCAAAAAGAATGAGAAAATGTGGAGGGTTGTTCCTAGTTGTACTTTGGTCAGTTTGGAAGCTTAGGAATGAATGTGCATTTAATGGAGCTCAGCCAAATTGCTATGACTTGTGTGAGCTTATTAAAAGATCAGGTTAACATTATGGCTTAAAGCCTCAATACTCAGTTAATGATTTTGTTCACAATTTAAGGCAGATAAGGGATTGCATTTGATCTGCTATTGGGGTTCATTGCTGCAGCATATGGGTGGTTTGAGCAGTTTTTGGGTTGCCTTTGGGAAACGAAAGTCATGGTGATCAGTTAAAGCTAAGCCTTTAGGAAAGGGATGATTTTTAAAACCTCATAAAGCATTGAGATAACAGAATGCATTATACATATGATCCCACAGATTGAAAGACAAAATTAAAAAGAGGCACAAATCAAGGAAGGGGATGGAGATGATCCGGTGCATGTGCGTGTGGTTTGAAAAAGCATAAGGTAAGGTTTGGTAGAGTTTTAAAATTATGATTTTAAAAATAGAGTTGTATTTTGAACTTGTGAGTTTTGGAATTATGAGTTGAAAAGAAAAAATTTGTTTAATTATGAGTTTTAAAAAGAGTTTTGAATTAAGTTTTAAATTTTTGATAGGACATATGAAATGAGAAAAATTGTTTGATTATGAGTTTTGAAAAGAATTTTCAAAACTTAGGTCTCGTTTGGGAACAGACTATTTTAGTAACTTTTTGGTTAAAATATGAGATAAAAAAAACTTGTATGTTTGGAATGATTTTTTAATTTTTTACAAAAGATGTACAAAAAGTAGAGAACAAAGAGAATTTTGGACTTTTTTTTGTATAGGTTATAGACTTTTTAATTTTTTTAATAACTTTGACTTCTAGGATAAAATTATTATTTTCCAAACAAGGCCTTAATTCAAAAACTTATAACTCATAACCAAACATACAACTCAAATTCTATTGAAATTATATTCAAAATTCATAACCAAACTTTTTTTTTAAATTCAATTCAAAAAAATAATTTGTCATTTTGGTCTAAAAAAATAATTTGTATATTTGAAAAATATCAAAAACAAATATAATTTTTTTTCCCCAAACAACAGGTGGTGATTGGCAATTGCAAAAAAATATATATATATATACTTTTTCGGTCAACCGGCCGGACATCCTGGAAGATATCCGGGCAGATGATCTAGTAGACCAAAAATTTAAAAATTGTCTGTTTCACCAAATATGTTTTCAAAATGTATTTTGAAATTGATTTGAAATTATGATTTGAAAACTCAAACAAAACATAGCATTCAAATATAAGAATTGAAATTAGTTTTTAAAAACTCTACTAAACATAGTCTAAATTTTTTGGATGGGTCATTTGTTGATTGGATGACAAGTAAACAATCCCTAAATAACTATAACTCTTAAGATAATAGCAATGGATGTGAATAGAATTTAACTACACATTCTCATCAAAATTTGAGTCATTAATGTACTTTTTAACCATTCAAGTGGAACATATCCTTTAGCAGTGTAAACTTTTGTACAGTGATTTTAACAAAGACAGGTTAAGAATACTATGTTGACATCAACAACTCATTAATATTAATTATAGACTTTGATTGATAATATTGTTGTACGTGCATTTCATGACATCTGTTGCATACATCAATGGTACTCAACCAACCAAAAATTCATCAGTCTTTTTTTTTTTCCCTTGTAAATTATACTGATTTTTCTTAGAATTTGAAAAAAAAAAAAAATTATACTATTTACAAATTCAAATAATTAAACTAACTCCTTTTTTATTTTTATTTTTTTTTATAATCACTACAGGAAATATTAGATTTGGCGGCGTATTTTTAACGGCGTTTTTAAAAACGCTACTGTTTGTAATATTTAATGGCGTTTCATAAGCGTCGCATTTTTCTCTAATCAAAACGGCGCCGTTTCATGAATAGAAGACGTTTATCAACGCCATGAAATGGTTTTGTCCCGCACGCTCCTCTCCCTGTTTCACCTTTATTTTGAATCTGACTCTGACTCTGACTCTCACTCTCGCTCTCGCTCTCTCTCTCTCTCAAAATCAAAATCGTTTCGGATCGGTGATCTTACATCGGTGATTCATCAGAAATCTTTCAAAATCGAAGTCAGAGCTTCGAAGATCTTACATCTCCTCTCCCTGTTTCACCTTTATTTTGAATTTGACTCTCACTCGCCCTCTCGCTCTCTCTCTCTCTCTCTCTCTCAAAATCGAAATCGTTTCGGATCGGTGATCTTACATCGGTGATTCATCAGAAATCTTTCAAAATCGAAGTCAGAGCTTCGAAGATCTTACATCGGTGATTCATCAGAACCATTTCGAAGTTCTCTCTCAAAATCGATTCAGATCGGTGAATCGATTCGGATCGGTGAGCTACTCTCTCTCTCTCTCTCTCTGTTGTACAGGTGCCATAATGTAGCGAGTAGTGACAGCAAACTCCTGCTTAGAGTAGACAATGTGAATGTTGCTCTTGGATTTGAGGAATATAAGATTCTTGTGACAGATGATAACCTTTAATTTGTAGCACCGAATGGCCATTTTATCTAATTTTAAGGGCCATGAATGTTATAAGCTTAAAAGAAATCAAAGACACAAAGATTACTTAACACAACATAATGGAAAGAAGTTAAAACCGAACATCTGATGGATTTTTTTATTTTTTATATCGTCATTGACATCATTTTTGCTACTACATTGAATACTTTTGTTAGATTTACCTTCTCTAAATACGTCTAAACCTTTCAGATGCTGAGGGATTGATTTTTTGTTTTTCCTTATTGAATTATAAGTTTGTCTCTCTATTGAGAACTACTGTTTTTAGTATAAATTTCTGCTACTTGGCTGAACCTTTGCTAAATACATTAGTGTTGTTGTTGTTCCTATTTTAGCATTTTAGCCAAATCTGCTAATGCATGAACATCTTTATTATATTCAGAAATGTGTAGATTTTTTTCCTAATTGATGGTAATTGTTTAGTAATCAAGTAACATGAAGTTCATATAGGAGATAGAATTTTCTTGCAATGAAATTAAGAAAATTAGTGCTTCATTAGGTTAGTTGGAATAACAAAACTTCAGAGTTTAGACACATTAATTATACAAGTGGGACTTGCTTGTGCCACACATATTCTTTTCCCCCCTTCCATTGTGGCTTTGTGAGAAGAAATCTGAGATAGTAATGATGTTTAGTATGGTTTGTGGTCAAACAGAACTGGACAGTGATTACTGAAATTTGAACTCATCGTAGTGCTGTTAATTGTTTTGGTAGCTATCTTTAAGTTCAAGTTCTGGAAGACAAAATGAGAAATGGATTGACCAATGGCCATTCCTAGTAATCTAAAAAATCAGTGAATCAGTTGGTTGTAGTCAAAATTTTCTGCATGATTTTAGAGAGAATCGTTTTGATTTTGCAGAGGATCGAATCAATACGAAGTTCTCTCTCTCGATTCGGTGATTCTTCTTCTTGAGCACAGAGCGATTGCGATTTTGAAGTTCGATTTTGAGCACCGTGATTTGGAACTCTTCTTCAGATCCGTGATCTTCGTCTTCTTCGATCAGAGGTTAGATGTTCTTCTGTGCTCTGTTTGGAACTCTTCTTCTTAGATGTTTCTTCAGCTCTGTGAATCTCTTCTTTTATGCTCTGTTTCCACTTTTTGCTTAAATCATTATCTTCTTCGTTTCTAGTTTTACTTATTGTTCTGCTCAAATCACTATTAGGTAAATTTTCGATTTTTGATTTGTTAAAGTACAATGTTGATTTGGTTGTTGATTTTTGTTTGCGCAGAGAAGGATCGAGAATTGGGGGAAGCCTTAGAGAGAAGGCAGTTGAAGAGGTTCTGTTCTATATGTCTTCTCTCTTCTATGTAATTGCCATTCTATGTATTTTTCTAATATAAATAAATGCTAGTCTCAATTCATCTAAATTGGTTAACTCTATATAACTTACTATTAGTCAGATTTGTGTTGTATATTTTTTTTGTTCTATGGAGCTCTATTGGGTTATGAATTCCAGTTTGGTTTAATCAGTTGACAGTAGTGATGAAGACTGATATAGATGTAGTGTAGGCAATTGAGCTATCTAGAAATCTCATTATTGATTACTGATAAAATAATGATCAATTTGCTTCACAACTTTTGCTTCACAACTTTTGCTTCTAGTTTAGACTGTAATCAAATGCACGTCTTCTGAAAATATTTGCCAACAAAGTAAGAAGTAAAGAACTAATAGCATATTAGTGAGACTTCCTCATTTATAAGAGAAAAGTAAGTGTTATTTTCTCACATGTTAGTGGCTGAAAGCTGAAATAAATTGTTGGAACAGTTATATGGTGTCCAGGTGTCATATGCTATGATAGTATTATTAATCTAATGTCTACATGATCATATATAAATAATTAAAAAAAAGAAGCATTTATAGCAATCGCTTTTCTAGAGTTCATATTAGGCCTATTGAATTTCTTATTTCACTTATCTATCTTCATTTGAAACTAGTGGATGACATGTAAAGGGGCAGAACAGATGGATGGAGATTGGAAAGGGCTCCACTTGAAACTTGTAAACAAGATTTTATTGAATTACTATGTAAAATGTGATAGACCAACTAAGCTTTTGTAGGACAGCTAAGGCAGTTCATCTTTGATTGTTAAGGTATTTAGGCTTTGTGGTTTTGTTGAATCTTGTTGTTCTAGAAGATACCAAACATTTTTATGTTTTGTAGGATAATATGACGTGCAGAGGCATATGTGAAGTTCATGTGATAATTCTTGACTCTGAAGAACATGGCATCAATTAATAAACTATGTTCTTATGTGCATGCTTGTCTTGTGCTCTAGATTTCATTGTTAAGATAAATAAAATATGGGCTCACACTTCTTCCTGCACTTGATTTAGCAAAAGCTTAGTTAATGAAATCTGTTGTACCTCCTTTTGTTAAACTTGATCTAGATCCAAAGAAATTAGTTTTTATTTTTTTATTTCCAAGTTTAAAAACTCTTATTGATCACACATTGTCAGATCTGGATATTGGACTAGTGATAAGAGGGAATGGGTTGAACTATCAAGATCGGCCCCTTTATTGATCCTGTAGTTTGGGGCAAAACAGGTAAAGATTTTGACTACCACTTTGCTTTTATTTGTGTTCTCTTTATAGTGTTTTATCTAGATTTTTGTTATGTTTATACAAATATATTGTATTTTTTTTTTTCCATTAATGTTCTTCACAGTAATTGCTTTTGTTTTGATTGGAGTATAAGAGTCTTTAGTGAAGGTATGGTAAGTAAGATTCCTGACTTTGAGACTGTTAGGGATATCAGAGAGAAGCTTTGCTACATAAGGTTAGTGAATATCATCGTAGTTTGGTTTGCTTTTATGGAATTTGAGATTGTTCTATATTTCTCTCTGTTTTGCAACACCTCAAGAATTCATGTTTAGTATATTTTTATGACAATTAGATTCAATGGTCAGTGTCTACTAATTTGATGAAGATGTTATGCTATACTTAATTTTCTCAAATTTTGTCCATGAAGTTTTGAGATTATTAGTTTCAATTGTTGTCAATTGTGGATGCTAAAGACTTAATTTTTATGTGGTTTTCATGCCTTTTTTAGGTTATCCTTTTGAAAGCAATCTGTGATCTATACTGTTGCTTTCCACTTGACAGTGCAAAGGCACAATTTATTCATGTCGTAGATTGTGAGGAAATTTCTGTTTAACTATCCCATTTTGTATAGCTCAATTTTAATGTTGGGTCCAACATTCCTGAAATTTTATTGCCCGGCCTAACATTCCTAGTCAATTTGTAGAGCATTTCTACTTGATTTAATGCTGGGCCCAAATTTCTTCATTACTTTGACAGTGGAAGCACTGGAAGCAGTGGCAGCAATAGAAGCAGGTATTATAATCTTTTCTTTCATTTGTTATGTTTATTGCGTATTCTCGAATTGATTGAATTTTTTTAAGCAGTGAAAATAATCTTGAATAAAATCCATGATTTTGATTGAATTATTCTGTAAGGTAAGCTTCAAGGGTTGTTTGTCCCAAAAACTGGGGCAAGTCTGACTTGGGTTTCCACTTTCTCCATTTCCATCTTTCTGAGGAATTAGAGGGTGGTGGTGACTGGATATATCCACCTCCACCACCTCCTCCTCCTCCTTCTCCATGTGTCCTTCAAATGAAGGTTGATCTTTCAAGGGATAGGGATAGGGATAGGGATAGGGATTCCATTCCACAGATAGAAAGTGGGGGGTTAAAGGATTCACTCCTGCTCCTGTCTGCTACTGCTGCTGCTGCTGCTGCAACCCCCACCAGAGAGGACTGCATTCCTTTCAACTTGGCTACCTCTTTCTTCTCTCTCATTTCTAGAATGAAATTAGGCCCCTTGGATGTCAATGTCAATGATGCTGAATTTGCTCCACAAAAGGACTTGAACGTCAAGCTGATCTCATAAATTTTGATACTACTGCTTTGATTGCTCTTATATCAGGAATCAGTAATGGCAGTACACAGAATATTCTGGCTAAATCCGAGAGCGAATTAAGGAAGCGCTTTAAGAGCAACTATGAGTTTGTGATTGCCCAGGTATATATTTTATATTTCAAGTGCATGCGCTGTGCCGTCCACATCATAATCTTAAGCATTGTTCTGTGTTTATTGTATGCATTAGATTAGTTATCTTTTCTGCCAATTCTATGTGCAATGAACATCTAAAGCCAATCAAGAAGGTTTATTCTTTCCAATTTTGGCTACTTGTATTTCAAGCATCTCCTTGAATATAGCTAGCTATGAGACCTAGGATAGTTTTGAGTGGATATTTTTTCCCCCTCCATGTTAGCATTGGAGACTATCATGAGCTAAATTTGTATTAAAGAACTGGTAGTTTTGGGTCCAAAATATAAACATACCATCTGGTGGTGGAGTGTGATCATAGAAAGGGAAAACATTACGCAGTCATCAGCCAATTGCTTTTGTCACTTGATTATGACTTAGTTTATGCCTAATCACATATACTGAGGTGGGTACAGTGTACACTACTAGTCAATTTTTTTTTTTGCAACTAAAGGCTGAGTGTGGATATATGATGACAGGAAACTCTCTCTCTCTCTCTCTCTCTCTCTCTCTCTGGATTTCTGCTAGTTCATTTTCTTTCAATTATGCCTTGATTTCTGATTCATTTCTAGTTCTTTCATCTTTGCTAATTTCTTCTTCTGTGTCGTTGCATTTTATCGTACATCTGTTGTCTCTTTATCTTCAAGCTAGTTTTTTATCTTCAAGAAGAACTAACAATGTAAAAGTACCAATATCACTAGTTTTTAATTTCTCACTTTTATAAATCTATTAAGACATGAAGTGATTTCGTGTAGGAAATTAGTGAATAATTGTAGAAATTTGGACTGTTGACAGTCTTGTGCCTTGGCTTTTTTCCTTCTAAGATGCCTTTGCCTCATACTTTTAGATTTTGATTACTTTCTGTTTTCTTTTTTATTCCCTTTGTCTCGAGATATAAAAATCTGTAGTAAAAATAATTATATAAAATCAAACACAACATTCTAGTAAGAAAGTAAATATTTACATGACAAAAATGCAGCATGTTCTTTACAAAATAAGACAGTAACATCTCAAACACCTCTTGAAATATGAACCATGTGTATAGTTTGTGCCATTGGCATTACAAACATGAATCAATAGATCACTCAACACCAATAATGTATTATAACAGATTATTAACATATTATATTTCCTAGAGCTGAATAAAAAACATCTAGCAGATGAGGAGTTGGAGAGTAGAGCATTAGAGAACTGATTGGCCATGATAGGAGAAGTGTCACATGTACTAGGAATAATTTGCCAATGCCTGAACTCTCCTCTAAAACCTCTTGATATGCTGCCACTCTTGTAACATCAAAAGGATTTGACCCCATTATAGAGAGAGAGGGAGAGAGAGAGAGAGAGAGGTGTACTAAGTAGCCTCTTAATTAGGAAGGGGAATTTTTAAAATTAACTGGGAGTTCTAGGCAGTTGTAGGGAGTTCTTTAGAATAATGTGTTTACTTGAACATTTACCCTTAAATGAATATAGAAGTAAAAGGATTTTAATAATGCATAATTTAATTTTCTTTGGATAGTTTAGGGAAATGAAAAATATACACAAAATTAGTGTTGTACTATTATATATTAGCAAAGATGACATGCTTGACGACTGAACCAGTGCTTACCCCATTCCTCCAAGTGGGACACCTTGGGATGCTGATGGCTTGGAGCTCTCGATTGAAAGGATTAATTGGTGCTGTCTGCCCATATTAAGCAAGTAGCAATTAAATCTAAAGAAAAGGTCCAACAAAAAATTGCATCAAACAAAATGATCTATGAATTTCTTCTATTTTCATTTTTCAGACTTGAAAAAGCCTATTGCTGTCATTGCAAGAAAGTCGCGAGTTGGGTCTTCTAGGAATGAGGTCAAAACCTTGACTTCGATCCTCACTGCTCGAAGTAAGGTTGTTAGTGTGGACTTCTCTCAATTTTAATTTCATCATCAATTCTTTCCCCTCTGTACATACTTTTTCTATTTGTATATGTATATTATTCCTTGTTACTTAGTAGACATTGATGCAGCAAATGTTGATAATGAATTGGCAGTTGTGGAGTATGTTGAGGACATCTACAAGTTCTACAAGTTAACAGAGGTACTATTTTGGCCTTTATTTTTCTATCTTTTTACCTTCTCTATCTATCGACATGTTTTGCTCAATAATGGGAATTTATTATGGTAGGGTGAGAGTCGAGTTCACGATTACATGGATTCACAGCCTGAAATCAATTCAAAGATGAGATCAATTCTCATAGACTGGTTGACAGAGGTTCACAGGATGTTTGAACTAATGCCTGAGACCCTTTACCTCACAATTAACATAGTTGATCGGTACCTTTCAATGAATGTTGTCCCAAGGAGGGAGCTTCAGTTGGTCGGCATTAGTTCAATGCTAATTGCTTGCAAGTATGAAGAAATTTGGGCACCAGAGGTAATTGGTGTTCTGTTTTCATCATTTAGTTAAGAGTACTGTTTTTTCTCGGAGGAAAATCTTGCTACTTGCACCTTTGAATGTCTTATCAGCATGTTGGTCTCCCTTCTGTTGGATAAATATTATGTTTCAAGGTTATACTGCAATTTTGGAGCTGAAGTCTGTTTTGGTTTGGTCATTTTTTGTCATATTTATGCTTCATTGCTTTGTACTTTCTTTATTGTTCATCAGTTATGCTCTTTGCATTTATTTTACTGTTCTCTTGAGTTTTGCTTTCCCTACTTGCTCATAGCTGTATGATCAGTTCTTTTTTTTAATTTTATTTATCTATTATTTTTTAAATCCACAATGCAGGTAATAAAAGTTCTGAATATGATTAAACTTTATGGGAAGCCAATAAGAGTGAATAAGGTGGGAATGTTATATCCTTGTTATGCATCATTTTCTGTTTCTTTATGCTTATGCTTAGGATATTGCCACAGAAGCCATCATTAATGATTTCATGGTTTGACTTTCAGAGCCTTTGTTTGAACTAGATTTAAAATCTGATCAATAGTTTTATCTTCTTGTTTTTGGGTTCCAGGCGTATCAAGATAAAAAGAGCTTGGATGTTGGAGCTAACCTTTTTATGGGAAACCTCGATCCTGTAAGAAATTTGATGCACTCGAATGTATTTTCATGCTTTGTAAACTGCTATATGCCTATGACACAGTTTTTCAATTTCGAACCTGGCTCTGATTTTCTTTGCAGGATGTGGATGAGAAACTTTTGTATATTCTACAGGAGAGAGAGAGAGAGATATTTGTATTTTTTTTTCAGCACTCAATTGAGAATTTGTATGTGTGGAGCTCATATGATATGCTTGTTTTAATTGGTTTTGGGCATTTCTTGTGGATATGTATGTTGGTTGAATGGCAATGTTAAGTTGGGAGTCTTGCACCACTTACTTTTATGTACATTAATGTAATAGAAAAGCTTTTAAACATAGCAACTTTATATAAGTGTTATTTTTCAGTTTTATTACAGGGATTTTTTAGTTCAATTACATAAAAAAAAAAATTAAAAAAAAAACAAGGCTATCGCGGCGTTTCTAAAAAGGTCACTAAATATCACACCAAAGGCTGGATTTCTTTTAAAAAGAGATACGGCGGCGTTTTAAAACGTCGCTAAATAGCATGGTGACGTCATGCTAATGTTTGTAGAACTTTTAGCGGCGTTTTTAGAAAACGCCGCCTATAGTCATATAGTGACGTTTCTCAAGCGCCATAAAGTTATAGCGACGGCCGCGTCTTCGGCGTTTGGCGCCAAACGTCACAAAATGTTTTGACGGCGTTTTTAGGACCTATCGCGGCGTTTTTTAAACGCCGCTAAATCCTTGATTTGCAGCAGTGAATTAAGAACTCACTCTAAAAATATAAATTGGAGATTTAAATGATTCTCTCTAAGTTAATGAATCATACAAACATAAGGAGATTCGAACCGTATTTGGCCTTGGTAGGCCAATTGGTATCAATTTTAGTGATTTAAACCGTTTATTTTTTAAGACTCGTTGAGTAGAATATTGATACACAAAATCAAAATGATTGAATATCAGTATCTATATGTTTGAATCAATTTTTTTTTTAATACAAAAATAGACAACAAATATAATTTCAAGAATAACCATCTATTTTTTGTAATACAAATTTAATTCAAACATATAGTTACCGATATCTGATCATTTTAATTTTTTGCATAAATATTCTACTTAACGAACATTCAAAATCGATCCCAAAATGTACTTATCATGCTGTTGGCACCATAAATTAACAATTTTATTATTTATTATTTATATAATTGCAGGACATGTGGCACCCTCCAACTCATTTGGAGGTTATGAGAAGTTATGAAATATGGAAAGATGATGGAAAATAAAGTGGAAAACGTGGAGCATGAAGTGGAGGTTGAATGAAATTATGAAAGATCATGGAGTATGAAATGGAGGAGGTGAAAGAGTGGGTAGTTTTAGGTAGTTTTTTCCTACAAATGTTTGCCTATAAATAACCATTCATGACTACATTGTAAAGAGACCCAAAACTCAAATCAAAGACAATTCATTTCTATTTTTCTTGTTATTTATATTTCCTGCATTTTATTTTACGTACTTCCTTTTCGAAACATTTTTTGCACTTCATTTTCAAAGTATAGGAGTAGAGGTAAGTAATTGTTACTTTGATTGTTCACTCAATCAACCCGATTGTTCACTCAATCAGCTTTCTCCGTCTCTCTCATTCTTTTGTTAATTTTTATTTTCTCTACACTTAGCAATTTTGAAGTCTTCTTCATTGAGGCAAAAGAACCGTTAACACAATCGTTTGATAATTGGCTTGAATTTAATCTGTAAGGATTTATGAATCCTTGCTGGCACGCTCGCATTTATGATATTTTCCTTCGTAGAAAAAATAAGCCAACACATACCTAAACACTTGCTTAATTTGAGATGACTAACTTAAGAGAAATTAAACCACTTTTTTAAATCTTAAATGATTTGCCACTGGAACTGTTATAGCTATAATTGTGCAACTGAGAAGAAAAGTGATGCTCCAATGGTCACATATGATCGCTGCCAAATTTGGCAAATGCCAAAGCGTGTATCAAATTTGACACAAGTTCTGGCAGTTGCTATATGTGCTAACAGCTGCCAAAACCTCACATCCTCCCTTCCTATCTAAGCAAAACAGATAATTTTTTGCAAAACTGTCATTTTTGTAGAATCAAACATAGAAACTAGTGTGTTTGGACGACCGGGTAATCGTTCGAACACACCAGTTTTTGCCAATTTCTGTGTTTGGTTTTGCCAAAATAGCATCCCACCATTGGGGCAATATTGCTATAATTCTATCATTTTCTATTATTCATTATCAAATTATAGCAATAGCAATGTTATTATAGCATTTGCCATTAAAGATGCTCTAACAAAAATTGTCTAATTTACCATTTGAAATGCCAAATTTGTGGTTGTACTTTGGCTGTCATTATTAAGGACCATTCTATTTGAATCGAAAAATTATCTCAGTACGCCTAACTTAAATTTTTTATTTTTAATTCCTATTATACCGAATATGAATTTACTAATAAAGATATTATTTTTTTTCATTGTATACCCTAATCAATTATATGTCTTCTTATTCAAATCTCTTTATCTTTTTCTCAAAGTTTCAGTTATTTTCTTTTCTTTTGTCTTTTTCACTTTAAAATTTCAATCCAGTCCACCAAAACACACCATTATTATCAATATCATTATTTTTATTATATTATTAGTTCCATTTAAAAAACCTGCAGTTTTCAATGAACATGTGATTATATATATGTATATCCCAGTATATATATATATATATATATATGGTTTTCATTTATCAAACTCAAGCTTCAAATTTCACTTATTTTGACTTATATACATCAACCCTAAATTTGTGTTTTTGTTTCTTATTTTACTAAATCATGAATTTTGTTTGTTCTAATCATGTGGATTAACAGTCCAATCACACCATTAGTGTAAAATCGCAATCTTTTGGTGCATTATTATGCAAACCATGTTAAATAAAATGAACTTATATGTCTATATATCTGTATAAATAAATATATATATATATATATATATCAAAATCAAGCTTTAATTTTGACTAATTTTAGCTAATATCCATTACGTTGGTTATTTGAAAAAAATAATGTGTATTAGATTAATAACAAAACAAGTCACTAATCATAAGCTCAAAAGAAAAGTTTTTCAAAACTAATTTGAATTTTTTAATTTATTTTATTTGGGTGTATTTCAAAAGGGTAATTTGAAAAGAAAAAAAAGATATACTGAGAATAAATTATAATTCTAAATAATTTAATAAGGTGTACTAAAAGAATTAGACTGACTTAAATACTTTTTTAATGTAAATAGAATTCCCCCATTATTAAGAAGGCAAATTCTTTTCAATCAGTGATTTTATCTAGCAAGTGTTATAAAACTTTCACGGGCTTACTATGGCCCTATCTGAATAATTCGAATTTCAACATATTGCAAATGAAAAATATTAAATTTATTCAGTTGCTGTAACCATATCATCTAATTATATTTGTATTAATAATGAGTGATCTATTTTTAAAATCACACTCGTTATTAATTTTTTTTAAAACAAATGTGATCCCATCGTGTTATTATAATTATCTGATTAATTTTATTTTTTTCTACAAATGATCTACTCAAATGAGCCCCATGATTAGCCAACAAAGACCCAATAACACTCTCTAGATGGGATAACCAATTGAAAACAATGGTGCTACACACATTAATTGGTATATTAATTTGTGTACTAAGGCATGTTATAGTATTGCAATTTCAAAAGAATAATGCTATATTCACCAATTGATATACTAATTAATGTATTAATAGATGATATTATATAATTTTAGAGGTTTTGAGTATTTATAATTTATATAATGGGTGAGGTTATAGTGTTGAAGTAACAATGCTATCGCATATAGTAGTATACTAATTGATGTGTAACACTACCGATTTTAAAATTATAGACCCCATTTAAAATTATAGACCCCATTGATTATATAAATTATAAATATTCAAAACTAATAAAATTATATCATATCATTTATTAATACACTAATTAGGGGTCGTTTGGCAATGTTGGTTTTTTGATTTTTTTAGCCTGAGACTTTTTTGTTCGTTTGGTTTTCTTGTTTGGTTTTTTTGACTTTTTTGCATTGGAATGACCAAATTGCCCTTAACTTGAAAATGATATTTTTTTGACTTTTTGTTTGTATATGGGTTAGTTTGGTAATTTTACATCCTAAATTAAGTGTTTTGTCACTTTGGCATTTTGTGACTTTTTTTTTATTCTTATGTACTTATTTAGTTCCAGCATGAAAACCGAATCATGGCTTAATGTACCAATTGATAGGTATGATTTTATTCATTGAAATAGATCAACCTTCTCCATTAATTATTTGGGTTGACTTTCTTATCACTCAAACTAATTGAATCCTAACATAATTGAGGGTGGTTAGGAATATTTCACTGAAACTATTTATCTTTTAAGTTGTTTTTTTTTATGTGTTATGATGGTTTTATTACTTTAGATATAAGTGATTCTTATTAGTACACATACATATGTTAATTAGATGAATAATAAAAAGATAAAAATATAATAATAATAATTTTCAAAATAACTAGATACAAGTACATATGGGTTCAGATACCTTCCATATTAAGCTTCTAAGAACATCTCCAATGGTGTATTACATTTTTTATTAAATTTGAAAAAAAAATTTGAGTAAAAGTTTCATTTGATATCAAGTACTTCAACGGAAGTTTTTGAAGTTTCATTAGAATACCGGTTGACCAGGCGGATGTCTGGTTGGTCGATCGGCCAGTGTAAATTTTTCACAAATTTTTGTCTTGAGGTGATCATCTTGGGATCGACAGGGTGGACAACTGGAGTTGACCGATCAGTGTAATTTTTTTACAACTTTTTATCTTGAGGTAATCATTCGGAAAATATTTAGAGGGACATTCGGGAAATATCCGGTGGTGAAAATTAAACGGTTATGAATAGTGATTTGATGAAAGGTACATTGATTCTCAGTTTGATGAAAGAAAAATGAAATCTTAAATTTTTATCTATTTGATGAAACCCGTTAAAATAAGAAAACAAGTATTTTTTTATCAAATTCAAATTTAATAATAAATTTGAGAAACCATTAAAAATGATCTAAGAAAAAATAAAATATACAAGTTATTAGATGTTATAATGGGGACAAAAATGTGTATAGACAATGAGAAACATTTTGTCCATATTATGGGTGAGTCATCCTAATCAAATGCCCCACATGACATATGTCATGTACATCATTTTGGTTATAAGCATCATTTTCTTTTTTTCCTTTTCTTTTTTTAATTCTAAAAATTTTACCTTTCTTACCATATTTTTATTTTGATTTCATAAAAGGAAAAAAAAAATGAAATGAAAGATTATTCAAATAATAATAAGGTTGAAAATATACTAGTATTTATGAGATTTTGAACCCCTTTGAAGGCAAAGCCATGACCAAGTGGTAAAAAATTTGAAGTCCCTATTTGTCAAGTCATTTTATTAAATTTGGGTCAATTCTTGAAAAGTTTTTTAGGAGCAATTTTTCGTTTCTTCACTGAATGGTATTGCTAAACTTCAGTCGGTCCTATTTCGAGCCCATCTTAATAATTAAAAATGTTCAATATATAAAATTTATCAAGTATATCATTTTAATAAAAAAAATTAAGTTGATCAAATATCGATAACTATTTAATTAGATGCATTTGTATTTGCGATTTATTTTTTAAATTATAATTGCCATTGAAAAAAATATAATATGATCAAATAATTATCGATATTCAATTAATATAATTTTTTTCCAGACATGATGTACCCAACGAGTCCTTTACATTCAACGATTTGGATCATCAATATGAGTTTGAAATCAGGTCCAAAACGATCCAATAATATCGTCCAATCCAATTCTAGACTGAAGAGAAACTATTCTCATTTTCTTTCTCTTTCATCCTCTATTACTAATCATTAAAAACCATTTAAATCAGATAAGATAACAATACCAAGCATAAGAATCAATCAAAATTGGTGAACCTAGCAATAGAAAACATTTGATTACAAAAGTGATGACACAATTATTATTATTTTTTTCTTACAATTTTGTTTGCATTTATTTAAGGGAAATGTCGATGCAGTGTTGGTTTTGAAAAAAAAAAATTACAAATAAATAGTAAATTTTATAAGTATTAATAATTAAAAATATAAACTTTTTATCAATCTGTAATTATTTTTTGACAAAACCATTGATTAATGATTTCCCTTTTATTCAATAACTTGCCTCACGGAAAATGTACTCGATCAAGCATCCTTTGTCAAGAATTTGATATCTTTGACCAATGATCTATATGGGTAATTCGGATGGACACCCTCTTGGATCAGTTTCACATAATATTGATAGTATGTTTCAATCTCCATATCTATATGGTTTGAGTCTTAAATGGAGAAGATGATTAAAAGTTATTTTTTGATTTTTTTTTTTTTGTGAGAGAGAAGTGGGTTAAAAGCTGGGAAGTGGCTTTTAACCCACTTTCCAAAATAGGCCGAAATTCATGCTCATTAATTTTGAACTAATTTTTTGTTATTGTACTTGGATGATGTTAAATCAAATTAAGGTTTAAGTACATTCTGTGGAAGCCTTTGGAGATTTTTGTTTGTAGAAATTTTCATGCTATATTTGTAGAATCTTTTTATTCAACTTTAATCCAAATTCATAATGAATATTTGATTCGATAATTTGATAAAATCTGAATTCAATTTATCTTATTAATGTCAGCAATCCTATTTACATACTTTAATTCTTATGTATATATCGAAATTTAAAAATACTGGACAACATTAAAAAAAAAAATTATGATAATTTCACTTCATGCTTGTAATAATTTTTATCTTTTAACTAAAAAATAATTGGTTCGAATCAAATTTTTAAGATTGAACAGTTGATGAATTGGATTCAGATGATCATTTATTAGATTTGCAATAATCAAATCAAGTTTAGATTCATATATTTATTAACCATATTGGATTTGAATTATGTCAAATTCAACTTGATATTACAACTCGAGTAAGGTCAATTGAGTTGAGAAGTTACTCAAGCTTAGTTCAAATTTGTTGAAAGTTACTCAAGTCCGACTTGCATTCCAAACTTGTTTGCCCAAGCTTAACACAAATATAATAAATTGAATACAAGCAAGATCAAAATTGCCCGCAAATATGTGTTTTCAGTTTTTATTTACTTATTTATTTTTTAGCTAAGTTGAATATTTTGTTAAATTTAGACCATATCAAAATATTTTTTTAGGGTAAAATCATTAACAACATCAAAATAAAAATATATATGTATGATAAAAGAGAGACATAGAAACGATGGATGAAAAATGAAAATGAAAGGATATGATTTTGTATTGTATTATTTGTTTATATGATATTAAGAGTGTAAAGTTGGCCCATCGGCCCGCGACCCATCCCAAGCATGCCCGTAGTCCTGTGCGGCCCGGGCTCAAGCCTAGTCCAAGACCCTAGGCCTGCGCTGTTTGTTTTGAGGCCCAGCCCAGTCCATGAGTCTGACCTGTTAGGGCTGACCTACTGGTCCACTGAAGGTCCACTTCAAGGCCCAGCTTGAGGCCCGATCCACCTTGCCCGCCTGGCCTGAAGCCACTCTCATTTCCAAGCTATTTTTGTAGGAAAAAAAATAAAATTTTGGTAAATTTTTTTTAAAAAAAATAGCAAAAATTGATCGAGGCCCGAGCCTAGACACAGGCCTGGTGGCCTATCCCTAGACTCGACCCAAGGCTCGAGTACCCTTGGGCCTGGGCCGCAATTTTGTGTGGAGTGATTGGCCCGGGTCATCTTTACACCTCTATATGATATATAATGAAAATAGTTTTAAATAATTTTAGTATCATACTATCATTCAACGACTAACAATTTATAAATATATTTAATATTTAATATATATATATATATATATATATATATATAATTTGGCCTTTCGATTGGCCGATGTCCTGGGGTTATTATTGTCCAAGCCTATAATTGTCCAAACTCTAACAATGTGTTTGGCTGGAAAATTTGAAAAGGAAAAGAGAAAATGTAAATGAAATGTGAATAAAGAATTAAGAATAATTTAATTTCACACACATTTTATTTTTTCTTTTCTAAATCATTTCCCAAATCCTCCAACCAAACACAGTATAAAAAATTAAGAATAATTACTAAATTTTTTTCCTTTTTTTTTTTTTTCTAAATCCATTCTCAAATCCCCAACCAAACATAGTATAAAGAGTTAAGAATAATTACTAAACTTTTTCTTTTTCTTTTTTCCTTTTTAAATCCCTTCTCAAATCCTCCAACCAAACACATTATAAAGAATTAAGAATAATTACTAAACTTTTTCCTTTTTTTTTTTTTTAAATCCTCCAACCAAACACAGTATAAACAATTAAGAATAATTACTAAATTATGTTTTATTAAACTTGTATAGTTAGGAGTAAAATGAATTTTATGCAATTGCCCCTCATTTTGATAATATTTTTTTTTTTTGTTAATAGTTTTGTTTTTGTGTTTGTGTTTGTGTTTGTGTTTGTGAAATGACTAGTAATAATATTAGCAAATTTATCAAAGATATTTTGAATTTTATTTGAGTTTTTATTTATTTTTAATTTATTTGTGTTAGCTTGTCTTGATATGATCTGAAAAACGTAAATAGTTGAATTATATTTTAAAAAAAAATTATTTTTATAATAATAAATTTATCACTGAGGTCTCATTTAAAAACAAGTTACTTTAGTAATTTTTTAATTTTTTATGAAACGATATATAAAAAATAAAAAGAGTAATATAAAAACTCAGTGACTTTTTAAATTTTTAGTAAAAACATATAATTGAAAAATGAGACTTGAAATTTAAAAATATGGCTTTTGTATAAATAAGTCCAGTCTATCAGACCGGCACATAACTGCATTAAGAAAAATCAAGACTAGTTCGGATTATCCAAAATAAGCCCGCTCAAGTGACACCGTTACTTTTTACAAGCTAATTTTTGGGGTGTGTTTATTTGAACGGATTGGATAAGGAGAGATTAAAATCTATCGAATTGTTAGTATTAGAATATATTGTCCCCAGATTATTTGGTTGGATTGAATTTGTATATCATGTTTGTTTAGTCATGAGATTAGATATCAAGAAATGACTATTTAGTTGGATAGGATATGAATTCTATATTTTTTTGAGATATTATGGAGAAAGATAAATGTTCAAATTACTATTTTATCATTTTTAATTATTTAAAAAGTAATAGCAATATTAAACATATTTTTAATATTTTAATTATTTTTAACTAGATTAAATAAAAATTTATTTTATTTTATTTTTTACACAATTAAATAAATTTATTTAAAAAAAATTAAATATCAATAAAAATATATGTTATTTTTTTAATTAAAATTTTAAATAAATTTATTTTAAAAATTAATAATAATTAAATAATGAAATTAAATAAAACATCTATTAAAATTTAAATAATAGTTAAATAAAATATAAACAAAATTTTAAAATAAAATATCAATAAAATATCTATAAAAAAATTATTTTACAAAGTTAAATAAATAAAATATCAATAAAAATTAAATAAAATTATTTTATTTTTAAATTGAAACATTTAAATTTTATTAAATTTTATTAAATATAATACATAATTAAATAGTAGATAGTCAAAATGATCATTTCACTACCTAATCCCAAATCTCCTTATTCGTCCATTTGTGTCCCATTCCCTATGGAACACAATAATCGAATAGATTTGGAACTAATACTCCGATGTAAAAATTTTGAACTAAACAACATATTATTAATTTAGATGGACTAATAGTCCAATCTCACCTTTCAATCTTTTAAAACAAACACCACCTTATTATTTTATTTATTGGTCTGGCTTGGGAAGACTAAAATAAGTTCATACTTTTTATTTTTTTATTTTTTTGGATCACATTAATCAATATTTTCTCTCTATTTTTTTATATATTTTTTATAAAAAGTCAAAAAATACACCTATTTAAAACATTCTAAATAACCCTTAATCTTTTAATTTTTTTTAATTTTAAAAATATAAAAATTGTAGTAATGGTAAATCACAATTACTACGAAATAATGACAGGACAGGTGGAGAAAAAATAGAGGAGAGAGAAATATATTTAGACAGTGGAGAGAGAAATCTATTTTAGACAGTGAGGTGGGTCGGAGCGTGACTGTCAAATCTACATATTCTCTCTCTACAATTCAGAATTTAGAGAGAGAGAGAGAAAGGTCTCTCTCTTCCTTCCGGAGAAGATTCGATTCAATCGCCGACTGTGCCTCCTTGTGAATTCATCGTCTTCTTCATTTCTACTCAGTAATGTTTCCAGATTTTCAAGGTACATACCCATATTCATAAATATATCTTCTTTTGAATCTCTTTTTTCATTTTTCGATTCTCAAGCCATAGCTTCGTTAACCTTTCACTAACTAAAACCGTTGATCTTTCCAAAGCTGTGTTGTCTATTTCAATCAATATTGTTCACTGTTCAAACACAAATAATAATTCCTATTTCTATTTATATTCAATTACCATAATATCTCAATTAGATTTTATTTTTTATTTTTTATTTTTTGTGGGTGGTAAATCTTCATGAACTAGTTGATTTTGATTATAAATTTGTAATCTTGATTAATGGGTCATAATTACATGGAGTTCGTTGATTTATTTTTTCCTATTTTAGGAATTTATGCCTTTGTAAGAGCCAGCTTTCAAGCAAGGTTTCAACATTTGAATTCCCAATTTCGTCCTTTTCTCTGATTTTCAAAAAATTTCATTTAAAACCCATTTTGAATTGAAATGGATTTTCTTTTTTACCTAATTTATTTTCAACAATTTGGTCTCTCTTTTGTCAGTATACTCATATATAATCATTTTCATTCATATATATATATATATATATATATATATGTGTGTGTATGTGTGTATTTGTGTATATCTATCTGAATACTGTTTTTGGGGTGTTTAGATTCTTCTTTTTCAAACTCTGAGCTTTTTTAAGCCTTTAGGTGGGTATTTTTTAGTACATATTTAAAAGTTCCTTTTTATGGAAATGGGATCTGCTTTTTTACATCTCATCATACCCCAATTAATAAGAGTAATAATAATGATAATAAAAGTAATAATAATGAAAATAAATACGTAAATAAATAAACATGTTTGTTACAACTTACATGATCCCTATGTGAAAAGAAGAACCCCATGGATGTCATGATTTCTAGATCAGACATTGTCTCATATGTACAGAAATGGCCTAAGCAATTTCACAACTTATTATGTCCTGACTGGGTATTTTTGTTTAATATAAGCAAGTACTATGAGAAGATATGAGAGGTTTTTTTTTTCCAAATGCAGGTTTTTTAAACCAAAAAATTCTCAAATCTAATTACTTTCATACTTATTTCTTAAATTCAAGTTATTTCGCTTTTTCAAAATGTTACTTTAGGGTTCTAGTTGTGTTTTGAAAACACGACCTCCACTAATTTATTGGTAAAAAAAAATTGAAATTGTGGATTTCAAAACTTGGGTTTGGGTAATAAATTTAAACCGGCTTGAGTTTTGGAATTTTGTTGAAAAAGAACTTGCATTTTGCATATGTTTGGTTTAGTTTTCAAACCTATTTTGTGGGAAAAAAAATTGAAAGAATTTGGTGAAACAAAATGAAAATTTCAAAAAAAAAACTCATAATTTTCATATTGTTTTCAAACTAGTTTTGTGTTATTTTTGCCAAACTAGTTTTAATATTTTCAATGAAGATTTAAAAAAAAAAAAAATCTGAAAACTAAACCAAACAATTGATGCTGGGCTTTTCTTCAGATTTCAAATATAATTTTGTGGAAATTCTCTGATTATATGTTTCTTCATCTCATAATCATCTTTTTGTTCTTGTGTACTTTGTTTGCATTGCAGGACTGGTTTTGAATTGATTTGAGTTCTAGTTGACCCAAACCATGGAAGGGGACACATTTTCAGGCCTTGGCAATGGGACACAATTAGATGGGAAAGTGTTGCAGACATTTCAAAAGAACTTTGGTCAAGTTCAAGACATATTGGATCAAAACAGGCTGTTGATCAATGAGATAAATCAGAACCATGAGTCAAAGGTCCCAGACAACCTCAGCAGGAATGTGGGTCTGATCAGAGAGCTCAACAACAACATCAGGAGGGTGGTTGACCTCTATGCTGATCTTTCAAGTTCTTTCACTAAATCCATGGAAGCTTCCTCTGAAGGGGATTCAAGTGGTCTGAAATCAGATGGCAAAGCTGGTCACAAGAGGAATAGGCCCGGGTGAACAAACAAACAAACCTCAGATCAATTCTCTTCTCAATTCTTTTGCATTTGTGGGTATAACAAGTAATTTACAGTGATTTTCAGGTAGTTGAACAGGGCTTTTAACCATTTTTTTTTGTTGTGTGTGTGTGTGTTTTTGTTTTTTTTTTTTTAAATTCAAAATTAAACAAATAGTGTACGGACAAACTCTATTCTCAAATTACAATAAAATCGTGGTTAGCTATCACATTTTTATAAAAGTGTGGTTGCTAATCATGTTTTTTACTTAGTGTAATTTGAGAATAAAGTTTGTCCGTACACTATTTGTTTAATTTTGAATTTTAAAAAGTTGTAAAATGGTTAAAGCGCCTAGTTGAACATGATTAGATTATGTAACTCTGCTCTATTAGCGACTTGTGTGTTTGAATTTTGGATGTGTGAAGGGATTTGTGGAGAAAATACAAAATTGAAGAGATTTGTGAAAAAAAAAAAAATTAGCTTCTATTTATTTTACTTGTCCTCTTATTTTCTATTTCCTCCACAAATCCCTTTGCAAATCTAGGATCCAACATAGTCTTAGTGTTTCTTTTACTCCACAATTCTCTTCAAGAATAATTGTTCCAACTTCCAGCACTTTGTCACATTGTAACTCTTGTGTAACTGTGGATCTAATTGAAATCAACCATGTTTTTGTCATATGATCTTTTCATTTTGTTTTCATTCTTGAGAATGTATGAATAAAAGTTGTACTTGTTGACAGATTATAGTGAGCTGTTATGTTCTTTATGTGAGTTTGGTCTATATTTTGTTAATGAATTTGTGTAAAAAAATAAAAAAATAAAACTTTTATTTTATTTAATTTTCTTTTGTGTGTGTATTTATTTATTTATTTTTTAACAGAGTCTTAAAGTTTCTAGGTTTCACTAAAAAGTGATTTATGAGCTGTTATCATCAATTTCACTTTGTTGAGTTTGTCAAAAAGGCTGTAATCTGATTTGGGTCTTTATGGATTTTCTCAATCAACCTCTGATGATGGAGTTTCTTGATCTACTTTTAGTGGAAACTCTCTTTATTCCCTTTTCAACCTCAACCCAAAGCCATTTTCTTCTAGACCTTAACTGGGAACTGCAGTGAGAGGTGGCAGATACTGTTTTCAGTTCTCTCCCATGATCTCCAAACCCTTCTTTTCTTTTATTCTGACTGGAAAGAAAATTTGATTAAAAAATGCTTAGACTTCCAAAGTTGGAAAGAAAATGTGTTTTTGTTTTTTTTTTTTTTTTTTTGGACCAATCACAAGTGAGTGAGAGTTGTGATAATTGTATTTTTTGAGAGTTTGTAACGTTGTTGAATTTGATTACAGAAGTAGACACAATTTTACTTTTTGTTGTACTAAAAAAAAAACAGAAATAATCACAATTTTCATGTAAAAAGGACAATTTTCAGTTATCCCTCATGATCTCCAAATCCTTTTTTGCTTTCATTCTGAATGGAAAACGAACTTTTTAACTGCACAAATTTTTATCTTAAAATTAGAGACAATTTTCTCGTGGGAAAGTTATGTCTAATTTTACAGTCTGAATTTGTGTACTGTTTTCAATTCTCTCCTATGATCTCCAAACCCTTATTTTGTTTCATTTTGATTGACAAAAATTTTTAACTACAAAAATTTTAATCATAAAATTAAATGTAACTCTGATATAAAAGGAATTTTGTACTCTTAGAAGAACTAAATTTATATTTGAAATTACAGTTTTGTATATGTCATACAATCTATGAAAGATGCTCTGAAAATATTGTGAAAAAAGCAGCTTTAGATAATCTTTTTGGTTCCCAATCACACACCACCACAGGAACAGAATCTCAGATAAGAGATGATGGGCTTTTGACCATTTCATTTCTTCTTCTTTTTCTTTTTGTTTTGTTTTTTATGTTTTTTTTGTTTGTTCTCTGACCAATGACAATCTCTTATTGGATGGTATTGATGGGGAAAGAAATTGATAAAGAAATCAATTAAGGAATAAAAAGTAGGTTGTGGGTAGTTCAAAACAAAAGCACTACAGTTCCAAGAGACAGAAGGATATATATTACATATATATGTAAATAGTGACCCACCAGCAACACATGACCAAGGGCCCCAAAGGGTTCTTTGCTGGAATGGAACTGAACTCCATGCTTATCCCTCTACCTAGGTTCCCCTCTCTTTTTTCTTTTTTATTTTTTTTATTATTAAGTAAATTATACTTTCCTCTTAAGTTTGGAAAAAAAAATATAACAAACTTCACAATTTGACATGTTAAGGTTAAAATATGATGTGAAAATATAGAGAAAATACATTTTAATATATATAAAAAAAATGATAATATTATTTTTTTTATGATGAGAAGAAAATTAAAGTGTTACTAGATTTAAAATCTTAAGATAGTGTAATATAACTTTGTCAAATTTGTAATATTTATTGTATTTTTTAACAAAACTCAGAGAAGGTCAATGTAATTTACCCTCTTTTTTTCCTTCTCCTTTTTAGTTTCTTTTTGCAATAAATGCCCTTTTTTTGTGTGGTTTCAACTTGATCTTGCTCGTACCCCTCTCTCATTGATTGAGCAGGTGCCTTTGCTGGTGGAGCCTGAAAATGATATACTAGTTTGTTTGGTTGTATTTTAGTTTTTATTTTTCATGGTTTTGAAAATAAACTAATGAATAGTTCAAAATATCTACCCTTTTCTTATTGTTTTTGTTTTAGTGTAAAAATAATTTGAATCCGAAATCAACTTTTTATTATTATGTAAAAATTGTCTTTGAAAAAAAAAATTCAAAAATAGTTTTTGGAAAACATTTCACCAAATTTTAAAAACAAAATATGAAAACACAATCAAACATACCTTTATCTAATTTAGGAGAGAGATCCACATTAGTGAAAACTAGAAATGGGTTGTTTTTCTAGTATACTTTTGAATATTGTTGATGTGGGTGTGGCATTATGTAGTAGTGTATTTCCATTGGGTCAGCCACATCAATTATGACAATGACTATCATATTTTTTAATTAAATGATTCTTCCATGTGAAGCATTGCATTTGGTTCAATTTTGTAGGATTAGTTATAAAATTAAATTACTTAAGTTCAACTTGTTATGATTTGTTAAAAATTCATTTAAAATTGATTTATTATGTAAATTAACTAAACTTAAACACATGTTAAGTTTTTATATCAAATTTAAATAACTTACTACTCGGTTGCTTGAGCTCGGCTCATTATCGATTTGATAAAGCTCGTTTAAGTTCGACTTGAAAGGTAAACAAGTCAAGTTTAAATACATTTTAAAACTCGTCAAATTTTCAAGCAAAACTTATTTGAGATCAACTTGAAAAGTAAACAAGTAAGGTTTGAACACATTTTGAAACTCATTAAATTTTTAAACTAATCTTATTGAGACCAGCTTGAAGGTTAAATAAGTTGAGCTTTTGAAACTTGTTAAATTTTCAAATTAAACTTAAATAATTTACTATTCAGCTCAACTCAACTTGACTTGTTTGAATTGAGGACGTGAATTATCTATCAATGTGCCAATTCCAATTTTTATGCAACTTAGTCCCCATGAACATCAAAACAAAAACAATAAGATTTCTCTCCCCAAACTCAAGATAATATCATTATATAATGATGATCAAAAGTAATAGTTTAATGTGTGCTTTTGCTTAAGGTAATCATCAAGGGCATAGAAGATCAGATATCATCACAGTTGGTCCCCAAAGCCAAGCCAAGACAAACTAAACATGCTTTCAAAACATAACACGTGAAATGGGAATCTACTTTTCTTTTTTTTTCCCCCCCTTTCCTTTTTGTTCTTGTAGTTCCAGCAAACAGGTTGGAAAGAAGCCAAAGTCTAGTTTGAGCCATACATCTATACAATAATTGGATCCTAGATGCACCCACATCATTAGTTGGATCCAATTAATCTTGTTTTGTCTATATTAATACATGCCCATGCTTGGAATAACCCATCCTAATCTAATACCAATAATCATAATGAATTGGCATGGGTAGCTCAGTGATTAAGGGGCAAACTCTAGGATGAGTTGAATGTTTTTAGTTTAATGCTTGTTGGGATGTTTTAGACTTAATTGATATTTATGATTTACGAGTGATTGTAATTGTCGAGAGTCTTATAGTAAGATTCTTACTTTACAAGAGTAGGACTAGATATCTTGCCTTGATAAAGTTCATCATCATAAAAAATAAGAAGAAACGAAAGGGTATAAATTGCTCTTTTTGCCCTCCAACTTTTATTTGAATTTTACTTTGATCCCTCATTTTCTAATTGCAACAATTAAGTTTTCATATTTCAACTCCTGTTTCAATATAGTCCTTTCATCACTTGCCGTTCAAAAATTTGATGTCAAGTGCTCACACGAGCATGCTTTCATTGAAGGGGGAAAACAAAAAGAGCACATTTTCTACCATCCAACTTTCCCATTTTGATTGTTTATGTCTCAACTTTCATTTCAATTTTGAAAGTATAGTGACGGAATGACTACATTGAAATCAATTTGAAATCTAAAGATTTAATTATTGCAATTAAAATAAAAGGTGAATGATCAAAGTAAAATTCAAGTGAAAATTGAAGAGTGAAAAGTGTAATTTATCCAAAATAATAACAACAATAATGATGGTAATGTAATATGTTGATTAATTAAATAAACACTGTTAAGATTTTTTTATATTTTATTTGGTAAACCTCTGTTAAGATTTCTAAGAACACTAGTCCTGACCATTATAAAAGAATATCGTACCTTTTCTTTCTCATGCAACTAGTTTTCAAATTGTTTCTTCCTTTTCAATTGGGTTTTTATTAATTTAAAAAGCATACTTTCTCGTTAGTAGATAAGCATTTGAGATTGTATGTCTAGTAAGCAAAGCATTTGTTTATTAAATTATTTATCTCAAGAGTAGTCAATTTATCAAATTTGATAGAGATTATGTTTTGCTTATTTTAGTACAAGTAGTGATATATAGACAAAAATAAATAAAATATACAAAATTTTAAGATTTATAATTTTAAAATAAAATATTAATTAAAAAAACAATCATTTACAGAAAAGTCAATGTCATATTATTCTAATAATAAATTATGTGTAAAATTTTTGTATGAATAATATGTTTTTTAATGCCCTTTATGAGGCGTTTCAGGATTCGTTTGGGATATAAATTATTTTTTAATTTTTTGATTATCTAGTCTGGGGTTAAAAAGTTTTGCGATAAATTTTTTGATTTTTGTGAAAGAAAAAATAAAATAATTTTAAGTTAGATGTGACATTTTATCATATTTAATTAAAATAATCTATTTTATTTTATATAATTATTTTAACCCAAACACTCATCCCAAAAATATTGACAAATTGTTTGTTTTTTTATTTTTATTTTAAGAGAAGCATTCCATGTGCCTTTTTATTTCAGTTTTTTTGTTGTTGGGTTGGGCAAACTACAAAATTCTTGAAAGGTTGCATCATAGAGTTATGATCAATGTAGAAAAAATCAAGAGGACGGTGTACAACGTGCGTAGCATGGTGGGTCCACATCTAGCCCATAATTGTCTTCTAGGTTCCCAAGTGAAAGAGAAAGTGTTCCTGTGGAGCAATCATTGATGCAATCTAAGAGAGCAAACCTGTCTATAGTGATTTTTTGGAACAGTAATGTTAAACAAATTAATAAATTGAATGTGAAATTTTATTATACACACCTTTTATCATATATATTTATAAATTATTTTTTTTAATTATGGTTAATTTTTTTTTAGTTATGATTTATGAGATCTTTGATTATACCTCATGTGTTGTTTTGGTTATGACTTTTTTTTTATATAATTTTTAATTATGACTCATAAAATATAAAATTATGTCATTTTTTTTAGTTATAAGGTAAATTATAATTACACCCCTTGAAATTTGTTTAAAGTATAGATTGTCTCATGTGGTTTACAAAATTACAAATACCTCATTGTTAGAATTTTTTATTTAATAAAATTAACTAAAAAATGAAATTCATAATTGCTCTTCTATACAATAATAAAAGAAAATTGATCCGTACCCCCACGACTCCCTCTGGCCTGTGATTGGCCTTTTTTTTTTTTTCAATCACCAACTCCTACGTGTGTGTGGGGATGGTGGAGGTGGGGGGAGAGGAGTCTCAATCACTTCCGATAATAAAATTACCTAAATTATTAATTGAAATATATTTATAACATTATTAAAAATTGTTAATTGACTTAATGATTTATTAATAAAATAGACGATTTGTTATGAAATTAAAAAGTTAAGAGATGAAATATAATTTCTAAAATTATAGGAGTGATTCGTATTTTAATCAAATTTAAGAGAGTGTATTTATAATTTAACGTAGTAATAAAGGGATACAGTACACACTCTTTATAGTCTTTTCCAAATCTAATAGATATATGTACTTTTTTTATTATTAAAATCAATATTATTTGAGAGGTTATTTAATGTGTAAATCTCATTATTTCAACCAATAAAACAATAATTTGGGCACTATACGAATTTGTCCTGGAATCATATAACAATTTTTTTTATTCTATTTTATTTTAGATTCTAAATTGTTTTTATTGTATGAAAACCAGTCAATAAGAAATTTTTTATAAAATGTATTAATTTATATAAGATTTTTTGTTTTAAAAATAACTCTCATCCGGCCATTTTATAACTTATTTAAACAATTTATAATTCAATTACTATACTAAACATATTAACAATTTATACTCAAAATTGTAATTTATAATCTATTAAATTAAATTTATAATATATTCTAACAACGGTACCAAATGGCTTGATATATAATAGTTAAGCTACTTAAATAAACACATTAAACCGCTAAATCCTCCATGAGCATTAATGCATGTGGAATAAATAGTTGATCCCTTCTTCAAATTAGGTGCCACTGCCATATTGATCTGATCTAGTACAATGTTAGTGCAACTTAATCACTGTACCAAATTATAATTTATAATTTAATCACTGTACAAAACAAATTAAAAGTTTATACTTGTGAGAGCCGTTTTTAGGTGTCCAAGTAACGCTGAATATAATAACATTTAACATGGCAACCAACGGTCCCATGTCTTGGTGGTCGAGCCAAATAGCAATCAATATATTCCGCGTCTCATTCAGTTGTCGATCGCTCTCCATAAAGCATAGTGTGAGAATAGGTCTTGATGGGATGCATGGTAAGGGATAAAAATCCAAATAAAGAACTCTACAAAAGGAGATGGAGGGCTCAATGATCAGGTATGTGAGGAAAAACACAACTTACTTAGACAAAAGATATTTAGAGTGGAAAGATTACCTAGACTGTCGAAGTGTTAATTCCGGCATCTCCTGATTGGAGTTAATTTTTTTATTTTAAGTGATCATCAGGAGACTGCTTCAAAATCTGTTTGGATAAAGGAGTATTTCAAATCCAATTCTCCACACTACTCAAAATTGTAAATTGTAACTTGCTAAACTAAAATATATTCTAACAATGGTACCAAACGGCTTGATATGTAGTACTTACACTTGTAGTTAGATTGCAGCTTTGGTTCATGAAATTCATTAAATGGAACATCGCTAATTGCTACTGTCAATGCCTTTCATAAATTTTTTTGTAAAAAAATAATTTCATCATTAGTAAGTTAAAAAAAAATAAAAACCTAATAACCAGTAACAAATGTACATAATGATTCAAGATATTGATAATAATGCATATGTAATTTAATTTTTTTTTTTAAAACAGTAAATGGAATAATTATTCTTTTATTTGTGCTTCAATATATGTTCTTTCTTTATTTTTGCAAATCTTATGCGGGCAATAATATTGTTCAATAAATATGGACTCCCTGCTTACTGAGGGGTTGTTTGGAATGTCCTAAATAAGTGTATTTTTTGTCTTTTTAGACTAAAAAATTGAGATTGAAAATATGAATGTTTTGGTTAACTTTTTGACTTTTTATGGAAAAATGTGTAATAAAAAATTGTAAAAATTGATTTGTAGGGAAAAATTCGAATTGGGAGTTGTGCAGCCGTAATTGTTGACTTTTGGTGAATAGTGTTAACTTTTTCACTTTTTGGGTAACTTTTTGACTTTTTGACTTTTTTACAAGTTCCCAAACTTAACCTAAGTATAGTCAAAATATATCGTCCTAACAAATCTAGACCCGTCCCTTCAGAACAAAAAAGGATAATATCTTTTGAGGACATTACATTTATTAAAGTTGGGAACCTCATATTTATCGACTAGTATTATACTACCCACATAACATTTGCAAAAATCAAATAAGAACATTTATTGAAGTACAAAGAAAATAATAATCATTCCATTTAATTTTTAAAAACAACTGAACTACTATATGCAATCATGATAGATTTCTTGAATCATTATGTACATTTGTTGTTATTGTTTATTAATTTTTTTAGTTACTAATGATGAAATTATTCTTCGTTTTACAAAATTTTTCTGAAAGACATCGCAGTAGCAATCAACAATGTTTCATTTCTTAAATTTAATGGGACAACTTGTTGGAAAAATGGTTTAAATTTTGTTGTTTCGGAAACTTTATACTAATTATTATATAGGACCCACAAGTCATTTATTGAGAGTTCGAGTAGCAATGTATTCGTTCTATATGGTGGACAAGATTATATAATTAGTGAGTCAAAACCATTTATAGGTAAATGGTAAATTGACTTCTAAAGTGAGGTTTATGAACATTAGACATGTTGTGGAAATTCTCAAAATGGTGTTGCATAATTTTGTTCCAC
The DNA here is from genome assembly GCF_055761805.1 of Camellia sinensis. Lineage (NCBI taxonomy): Eukaryota > Viridiplantae > Streptophyta > Magnoliopsida > Ericales > Theaceae > Camellia > Camellia sinensis. The sequence goes on from NC_138973.1 coordinate 86,764,109, forward strand.
ATTCTTGTTGTACACAGGAAAATTATGAACATTTTGGAGAAGATATATAAGGTCCTAGATAAGTTGGGTTTGGGTCAAGCCCATTACTTATTTTCTTGGGCCCAAATTGTTTGAATTGTTATTAGTTTGTTTGCTTGGAAAGTTTGAATTTTATATTCAAGTTTGCAACAGACATCAACAGACAAATTTCAAAGTGTACAGACGTGTCTTTCTGAAACAGGTTTTCATTGTCTATATTAAGGCAGTCCTCCGTCTTTTTTATTTCCAAGAAAGAAAACATTTTTTCCAGATCTTCCTTTTCCTTCTCTATTCATCTTGCATATTACATTTTTAGAGTTTAAGTTTGAGAGAGTATAAAACACATATTCTGGTTCGTTATACACATAGAGTTAGTGCAAATTCTGTGTGTGGTGATTGTTGTATCCTGGAGACAGGACGCCCATTGATCTCGTGCACCAGTGGAGAGGGCGTAATTCTGTCTTAAAGACACAGTGTCCATAAACTGGCCTCAATCACATTTTCATACCATTGTTTAATCTACTATAAAGTTATAAGTTTTTTTTTATTTGTTTTATTCATTCGCATGTAAATTTGCATGTAATTAATTTACCGAAATTATTCTCCAACAATTTTAAGACAGAATTAACTCACTTCTATTTACTGTTTCGGTTAAATTAATTTTCTGGTTTTATGCAATTTTGTGATCATACTGTTTAATATAGCAGATTCTGTTTCTGTTTTATATATATATATTCTGGGTTTGTTCTATTTAATGTAATGCTTTTCCATACTGTTTAAAATAAAGTATCATTCTGTGTTTGTTGTTATATATATGTATACAGATTATTAAAGCGTGTTCTGGTATAATTCAGAATGTATTTATTTATTTATTTATTTTTCTATACAGAATTTTAATGTGCTGGTTCTAAACAGTGTGGTTTTTAAACTGTTTTTCTGTTCTAATACAAAATTTCATGCTATAAATTCTGTATGATCTGCGTGGTAATGCATCAGTTAAATATTCTGGGTTGAATTTTTTGTTAACATTGAGGATTATGTTATATATATATATATATATTTATTTATTTATATGTAGATGTTAGTCTTGTTTGTTTGAATCTGCTTTCTTTTTCAAACGTTTTTTTTTTTAAATTAAAAAAAAAAAAAAAAAAAAAAAAAAAAAAAAAAAAAACCTTTTTGTGGAACGCGTGGCAGTGGACCTTTTTTGTTTATTTGTTTGGGTTGGTGTACTTTGTTTATGGTTTGACCAATTCAAACACTTTGGTTTGTATTTAGAATTTTGGTCTATGGTGCTTCAGGTTAGTTATTAAGATTATATTTTATATTTTATTGCTTGGTCTGTTAAATTGGTTCTTACAATCGGAAAAGGAAAAAAAAAATTATTTGGTATGCATCGTTATGAACTGCACTGCACAGACTATTACATTTGTTTTTTTTTTTTTAAATTAAAAAAAAATGGTGCATTGTGCTTCTGTTTAACTGTTGGGAAAAGAAGAATAATAATAATAATTAGTGGTATTTCTTTTAGTTTGTGTTGTGATTTGCAGTACTACTTTTTGCTTGTTGCTTAATGGTTATCCTAAACTTAGTGATTTAAATTTTGTTATTGGGAAATTATATTTTATTTATTGTGGAAAGATTTGTTTTGTCATTTTATTTTGATCAAAAATTTTAAATGGCAACTGAGACTGTAAACAATGTTGGGAATACAAACCCGACATCTGCATCTGTCATCATTCCTACTGCTATGGTTACTTCACTTCTCACCACTGTCCCAATTAACCACAATGAAAAGCCGGAAAAATTTAATGGGACAGAGTTTAAGAGATGGCAGCAAAAAATACTGTTTTATCTTACAATTCTGAATTTGGCAAGATTTGTCAAAGAGAATGCACCCGCCTTGAGCGAGGAAGAAACTGATCGGCAAGCAATTGCTGCAGTTGAGGCGTGGAAGCATTCTGATTTTTTGTGCCGAAACTATATTTTGAATGGATTGGACAACACATTGTATAACGTGTATAGTCCATTACAAACGGCTAGAGAATTGTGGGAATCCTTGGACAAGAAGTACAAAACGGAAGATGCGGGAATCAAGAAATATGTAGTTGGCCGTTTTCTTGAATACATGATGGTGGACTCGAAGACCGTAATTAGTCAAGTTCAAGAGCTTCAACTAATTTTACATGAAATTCATACAGAGGGTATGAGTTTGAGCAAATCTTTCCAAGTGGCAGCAATCATTGAGAAACTACCACCGTCTTGGAAAGAGTTCAAGAACTATCTGAAGCACAAACGTAAGGAAATGAAGTTAGAGGACTTGATTGTTCGGTTACGGATTGAGGAAGATAACCACAAGGCAGAAAAGAAAAGAAATCCGGGATTTGTTTTCAAAGCCAAGGCTAACATATTGGAGCATGGACAAAAAGAGAAAAAGAGACAGCATCCTAAACAAAACTCTAAACAAACTGTTGGTCAGAGTTTTAAGATTGGATCTATAAAGTTCAAAGGAAAGTGCTTTGTGTGCAACAAGGTAGGACATCGGGCGAAAGACTGTCGGAATCGCAAAGATCAACAAGGTCATTCCAAAAAGACGAAGTATGAACAGGCACACATAACTGAATTGGAGACTTTGTCTGATGGAGTGATTAAGATAAACCCGGCAACAGTTGTGTCTAAGGTAAATCTGATGGGGTCAAATTCCAAGGAATGGTGGGTAGACACCGGGGCAACACGACGTGTGTGTGCAGATAAAAAAATGTTTACTACCTATTAACAAGTTAAGGATGAAGAACAGCTTTTCGTGGGAACTCCTCTACTGCAAAAGTTGAAGGACAAGGGAAGATTGTGCTCAAAATGACTTCGGGCAAGGAGTTGACGCTTAGCAATGTTTTGCATGTTCTAGAAATTCGAAAGAACTTGGTGTCTGGATCATTGTTAAGCAAGAATGGTTTTAAGTTGGTTTTTGTTTCTGATAAATTTGTTCTGTGTAAGGATGATGTTTATGTAGGGAAGGGATACCTGTGTGACAGGTTATTCAAAATGAATGTACTGACTGTAATTCCTACTATATTAATAAGAACTCCACATCTTCTGCTTATTTGTTTGAGTCTTCTCATGTTTGGCATGGTAGATTAGGACATGTTAACTATGATTCATTGCGTAGATTAATTCACTTGGACTATCTACCTAATTTTTCTATTGACTCAAATCATAAATGTGAAGTATGTGTTGAGGCTAAATTTACTAAGACACCATTTAATTCAGTTGAAAGAAGTACTGAGCCTCTGGATTTAATTCATAGTGATATTTGTGATTTGAAATTTGTTCAAACACGAGGAGGCAAGAAGTACTTCATCACTTTTATTGATGATAGTACCAAATATTGCTATGTATATTTATTACGAAGCAAGGATGAAGCCTTAGAAAAATTCATTGAATATAAAATTGAGGTTGAGAATCAACTTGGCAGGAAAATTAAGGCATTAAGAAGTGATCGAGGTGGTGAATATGATGCTCCTTTTGGAACGTTATGTTCACAACTTGGCATCATTCATCAAACTATTACGCCTTATGCACCACAGCAAAATGGAGTTGCTGAGCGGAAAAATCGTACATTGAAAGAAATGATGAACGCCATATTGATTAGCTCAGGTTTACCCCAGAACTTATGGGGAGAAGCGATTCTTTCTGCTAATTATATTTTGAATAAAATACATCACAAGAAGATTCTTAAAACTCCCTATGAATTATGGAAAGGTCGGAATCCTTCTTTCAAGTATCTGAAAGTGTGGCGGTTTTTAGCTAAGGTGGCCATTCCCGATCCTAAAAAGGTCGAAATCGGACCTAAAACTGTTGATTGCATATTCATAGGATATGCACATAACAGTAGTGCTTATCGATTTTTAGTATACAAAAGTGATAATTCAAATGTGCATGTCAATACTATAATCGAGTCAAGAAATGCATCTTTCTTTGAACATATATTTCCTTGTAAATCTATACAAGAATCAAGTTCTTCTAAACGTTCTTATGAAAATGCATTTGATAATAATCAAGGACATATTGAGGAAAATCAAGAAGGAACAAATGAGGCAGAACCTAGACGTAGTAAGCGAGCTAGGACTAGTAAATCCTTCGGTCCTGATTTCTTGACTTATCTACTGGAAAATGAACCTAAAACATTTAAGGAAGCTATGTCTAGGCCTGAAGCTCCTTTATAGAAGGAAGCTATTAATAGTGAAATTGAGTCCATTTTACAGAATCATATATGGGAATTGGTGGATCTTCCACCAGGATGTAAGCCTCTTGGATATAAATGGATATTCAAGAGAAAAATGAAGCCTGATGGATCGATTGAGAAATATAAGGCCAGACTTGTAGTGAAAGGTTATAGGCAAACTAAGGGAATAGATTATTTTGACACTTATTCGCCTGTAACAAGAATAACATCCATTAGAATGTTGATTGCTATAGCGGCTTTATACAATCTTGAAATACATCAAATGGATGTTAAGACTGCATTTTTAAATGGAGATCTTAATGAATAAATCTAAATGGAACAACCAGAAGGTTTTGTAGTTCCAGGGCAAGAAAAGAAAGTGTGCAAGCTTGTAAAATCTCTTTATGGTTTAAAGCAAGCTCCAAAACAATGGCATGAAAAATTTGACAATGTGATGATGTCAAATGGATTCAAAATAAATGAATGTGACAAATGTGTTTATGTGAAAGACACAAAAAAAGGGTTATGTCATTGTTTGCCTATATGTAGATGATATGCTTATTATTGGTAGTAATAATGAAAGTATAAAAACTACCAAGAAAATGTTGAACACTAAGTTTGACATGAAAGACATGGGGATAGCAGATGTAATTTTAGGAATTAAAATTATTAAAACATCTGATGGATATGTTTTGTCTCAAGGTCATTATGTGGAAAAAATCGTTGAGAAATTTAATAAACATGATGATCGTCTTTCAAAAACCCCTGTGGATGCTAGTCTTCATTTAATGAAGAACAGGGGTGAAGGTGTATCACAACTAGAGTACTCCCGAATAATTGGAAGTTTAATGTACCTTATGAATTGCACATGTCCTGACATAGCATATGCTGTCAGTAAATTGAGCAGGTACACAAGTAATCCAGGGAAAGATCATTGGACAGCCATAATAAGAGTACTTAGATATCTAAGATATACTTGTAATTATGGATTGAACTATACAAGATATCCAGCAGTACTGGAAGGGTACAACGACGCTAATTGGATATCAAACACTAAAGACTCTAAGTCTACTAGTGGCTATGTCTTTACCTTGGGAAGTGCAACAGTCTCTTGGAAATCATCCAAACAGACGTGCATTGCTAGGTCCACAATGGAATCCGAGTTTATTGCATTGGATAAAGCAGGAGAAGAAGCATAATGGCTTCGACATTTCTTGGAAGATATTTCAATGTGGCCCAAACCTGTGCTCGCAATTTGCATTCATTGCGATAGCCAAACAGCTATGGCTAGCGCACAAAATAATATGTATAACGGTAAGTCTCGTCATATACGTCGTAGACATAATACCGTTAAACAACTGCTCTCAAATGGAATTATTTCCATTGAATATATAAGGTCAAGAGATAACATTGCGGATTCGTTAACAAAAGGTTTGACTAGAGAGCAAGTTATGAGATCATCGAGGGGAATGGGATTAAAGCCTACCAATTAAGAACCGACTTAATGGCAACCCAACCTAGCTGACTGGAGATCCCAAGATCTAGGTTCAAAGGGACAACCGAATTAAGTATGATTCCTGACCATCACTAAAGAGAAAATCTCTTACCCATTTCTATGATAACAAGTGATGTCTGTAGCGAGAATTAGGATAAGTTTTACTTTTAACGAAGTTCATATCTTGGAAAACCAAGTAGGGTATAGCAGAATACTCTTAATGAGCATCACCTCTATGAGTGTGAATTGGGCCGATTCTATGAGAATGCTAAGGCTACATTCTTTAGAGCACTCATGAAAACCAGGTATTGCCTAGGGCCAAAACGGGCACAACCGAAAGAACCAAGTTGTGTATGAAAACAAAACTGTGTGAAAGTTGTTGTCTCGGTTTACACTAACGGCAGAATAGTTCAAGACATCATGTTCACTGATCAGCCAGTAAACCCGATAGTTTTTCACAAAGGAGGGTTCAAGGCCACAAGCTACCTATCCTATGCAGGATGTTTTCAGTTTTGTATTTTCTCAGGTTGCATGTTGTTGCATTTCCTTTTCGTCAATTTCATTCATGTGGGGGATTGTTGGAAAAATGGTTTAAATTCTGTTGTTTCGGAAACTTTATGCTAATTATTATATAGGACCCACAAGTCATTTATTGAGGGTTCGAGTAGCAATGTATTCGTTCTATATGGTGGACAAGATTATATAATTAGTGAGTCAAAACCATTTATAGGTGAATGGTAAATTGACTTCTAAAGTGAGGTTTATGAACATTAGACATGTTGTGGAAATTCTCAAAATGGTGTTGCATAATTTTGTTCCACATTCTTGTTCTACACAGGAAAATTATGAACATTTTGGAGAAGATATATAAGGTCCTAGATAAGTTGGGTTTGGGTCAAGCCCATTACTTATTTTCTTGGGCCAAAAATTTTGAATTGTTATTAGTTCGTTTGCTTGGAAAGTTTGAATTTTATATTCAAATTTGCAACAGACATCAACGAACAAATTTCAAAGTGCACAGACGTGTCTTTCCGAAACAGGTTTTCATTGCCTTTATTAAGGCAGTCCTCCGTCCTTTTTATTTCCAAGAAAGAAAACATTTTTTCCAAATCTTCATTTTCCTTCTCTATTCATCTTGCATATTCCATTTTTAGAGTTTAAGTTTGAGAGAGTATAAAGCACATATTCTGGTTCGCTGTACACATAGAGTTAGTGCAAATTCTGTGTGTGGTGATTGTTGTATCCTGGAGACAGGACGCCCATTGATCTCGTGCACCAGTGGAGAGGGCGTAATTCTGTCTTAAAGACACAGTGTCCATACACTGGCCTCAATCACATTTTCATACCATTGTTTAATCTGCTATAAAGTTGTAAGTTTTTTTTTATTTGTTTTATTCATTCGTATGTAAATTCGCATGTAATTAATTTACTGAAATTATTCTCCAACACAACTGAAATAGAAGTTGCAATCCAATTCAACTGTCATGTAAACGTAAGTTGCACTAACATTGTTATTGGATCAAATCTGTAACACCTTGATTTTTTTCAAGCCATAAGAATATACTATCCCTTATTAATTTTACTCCATTTCATATTAAACATTTATATAAGATAAAGACATGAATGGAATACCTCAAGTAATGATTAACTGCTTCTCTTTCTCCTTAAACTTCTCCAAAAGATTTTATGTTCATCTTACAATGACATTGTTCTCAAAATATAACTATATGACATTAGTAGTTCAAAAAGCTAGAGAGAGAAAAGAACAAATATAGTACACTAATGGCTTACACCTTTTTAAGATGATGGTCTTGATTACACAAAATAGGAATACTATCTGGATGATTTAACTTGAAGCTGTATCACATATAGCATAACAAAAGAGCGTTCGTGCCACCAAAATGTCCCATCTTCAACTCAACGGGGTGGGACTCCATTATCTTGACTTGAAATTGTTATTTTGATAAGAATGAGCAAATCTTGACCTGAAATTGTTATTTTGATAAGAATGAGCAAAATAGCCCAGTAGAAATATATTTAACGGAGAATATGAACATTTGATATAAGCATGATCGTGTTCATGCAATGTAATGACAAAATCCATCCTTTTCTTTTTACAAATAAAATGATGTTCATGTACTTTTACTCAAAATCAACCAACATCAAGTACTGGGTAGTAAATGTGCACTAGAAAACTCAAAGAAAGAGCCAAATACATATAGATAGGATTTATTTATCAAAAATAGTCTCACATTTACCAAATCAATAAGGAAGGGCATTTAGGAGCTTAAAATCAATAATTTCCCCACATTCTCTGGCATCAATCTCGAAAGCGCAATTGGTCACCTAGAAAACATCTTATTGACATTTTTTCGGCATCAAGCCTGAGACAAGGCAATTGGACACCTTGACTCTCCGCAGGGGTACCAACACAATACTCAATACATTTGAAAAGCTGACTCTCTACCCGGTTTACTAAGCCATTTACCCCATTTCCAATGTCTCAGCATCCATGTGAATAAAATAAGATGAGTTCAAAACTATGAGATGCAGTGCGATACAATGTATGAGTTTGTAAAATATCATAATTTAGTTAAGGTTTCAATTAACTTTATAATAAATAATATTTTAAATCCATAGAGGAAGTGAATCACCACAAAACTACAAATAGTTTCCACAACAACCCATCATTTCAACAACATTCCCAAGAATTCATATATTTCTCAAGATTCCCAAGCATATCCACTAAACATTGACTTAATATTATTAATTTGTTCCCCAATCTCTTCTTTATAACCAAAATCACAAATTAGGGTTTTAACAAATTTGGGGATTCCCCTTATTTCCTTCATAAATCAAGAACCCTCAAGGAAATAGCTATTTTTACACGAGCATTCAAAACATTTAAACTATTTGAGGGAAACTCCATTTTCAAACGCTAACACCCTTTTTAATCAAAGCCAATCACCTCACACATCAATACTTCTAAGAGATTACTACATACTCACATCAAAATGTAAAAATACTAAGTTAAAGGTATTCCTACCTCAAGGAAGAGATAAAAGAGTTGAAGGCCCAAAAGTTGATGGTGACGAAATCACAATCCACTTACACCCAAACGTAGCTCTTGACGTGCTCTACCTTTTATTCTCAAGAACTAGGGGTAAATTTCACCTCTAGGTAGATGAAACCCAAGCTTAAAGCTCTCAACAATGAAGGAAAGTGAGAGAGAGAGAGAGAGAGAGAGAGAGAGAGAGAGAAAGATAATGGAGAGAGAAAAGAGTGAGCAAAAGTATGGAAAATGAGAGAGTGGGAGGAAACGAGAGAGAAAGAGAGAGAGAGAGTGTGTGTGTGTGTGTATGTGTGTGTCTATTTATAGTAGAGGGATAAAATAGATTGTGGGGTCACTACAACAATTTACACTTTTAGCAATCAAATTTGGTGACTAAAACAAATTTAGTCACCAAAAGTGTAACAATAGGCGACTAAAAAAATGATTGGTCAGCCTTAACTTAGGTTTTGGGCTACTAAATTTTTTTAGTCGTGGTATATTAATTTTTGCCGACTAAAAAAAATTTAGTTGCCAAAAAAGTGTAACAATAGGCGACAAAAAAAAAAAATATTGGCCGGTATTAGTTTAGGGTTTAGGCTACTAAATATTTTTTTAGTCGAGATATATTAATTTTTCCCAACCAAATAATAATTTAGTCACCAAATAATTAAAATAATTTCATGCAAGTTTAATTTAGTCTTCGGTGACCAAAAAATTGGTCACTAAATATGTATTTTCAATGACCAAAAACAAATAGTCAGCAATGGCATTACATTTCTGGTGACCAAAATTCTTTTTGTCGGTGTTAGTTCATATTTTTGCTACTAAAATAATTTTAGTCGCCAATGTGTATAAAATTTTAGTGGGAAATATTTCATATTGGCACCCAAGTTTTTGCCCAAATCTCTTAGTCTTCACACGGTTCTTTCCTCTCTTGCTCTCTCCCTCTCCCTTTCCCTCTCTCTCGTTCTCTCTATCTCTCTCACAGAGAATCAATCACCATTGCCCCTCATCTCACTGTCGCACACGACCATAACATTTGTTAATCTTCCACCATTGAACATCGCCACTGCAATTTATCATTGCCTCACCTCCCATCAACATTTAGGTTATTCTTTGTTCTTTTCTCTTTCTCTCTCTCTCCCTTCTTCTATTTCCCCATTTCACTCTAGCTTTAGGGGTTTTTTTTTTTTTTTTGATGCTGTAGGATTTTTATTTTTGTGTTTTGATGAGTTTTGATTTTTGTTCTAGATTTAGAGTTTTTTGAACTGATTATCGAGTAAATAGGTCTCTTTGCTTCAAATCTATTTTCAAGTATTTTAACTGAAAAGTTTGATATTGATTCTTTTGCTTTTCTGTTTTTTCTTTTCATATTTTTTTTGGGGGGTTAATTTGTACAATTTGATACACCACTCAAGCTTGTTTGGGGGAAATTTCTAAATGAGGTTATCTTGGTTGTTTCTTCTACACACGATAATTGACTTCTACCTAAAGCTTTGATGATTACATTAATGGAGAGATAGTTGAAAATGTAGAAGATATATTCATTTATGTGTTTGTGTGTAACACATGCATTTAGTACTAATATATAGAGTTTTTTTTTTTCTTTCCATCTAACAGAAAAATAAATAAAGAAATTGGATTTAGCAAAAGGCACTAACAAAACAAAAGGAAACAATTAAAACCTAATCAACTTTAGCTAATCTATCCAGCAATGGACCAGCTTTCATAATATATCTATGACAAAATATTGTTGATGTTATCCCAGGTAGGCAATCTAAGAGGGGTGAATTGAGTTTTTAAATAAATTGTCAAATTAAAAATTAACCCAAATAAATAAATATGCTCAACAATATAAAATAGAGTAATGAAATTAAATGAGCAAAGGGAAGATAAATCAAACACAACAATTTATAATGGTTCAGCATGCCGGGCCTACGTCTATTCCCCAAGTATCCTCCTCGGTAATTTCTCCACTATTTTTCAAATAGCAATACACCACTAGCTTCACGGATGCTAGTGAACCTTTACAACAAGTGACTAATCACGATCATTCTGACTAGTTTAGAATCCGGTGCCTAGTCACACATCACCATGTGATTTTATCCCAAAAATCACTTACAAAAATTCTCTCTTTTTACAAGAATAATATGAATAAGGGATAGAAAATCCTTTCACAATTTTGCTCAAACTCTTAACAAATTTTCTCACAGAAAATATAACTCAATGAAGCACAATACAATATTTGACAATATCACAAAATTTCTCTTCTTCACTTCTACTTTTTCTCCAACCAAAATACTTCTTATATAGCCAAAACATGTATCTGTTGGAGGAGGGGAGGCGCTCCTTTTCTGACTTTGGAGATGTTGCAGCTCGGGCACACTAACACGTGGAGCACGGGCACCAATCATTTTCAAATATGGCAGGCGGAGGGATTGAAAATATAGACAACAGTCACTTTTGATAAATAGTAATTCAATTTTTTTCAATCATTTCTCGTAAAAAATAAAGAGTGCACAGTAACTTGCATAGTAACTTTTCTATTAAAATATTTAATTGCACATTAACTTCCCTTTTAAAATCTTTATAATTATTGTAAAGATTTTAGATACTCTCCAATAAAAATAACAAATCATCTCATGTGAGTATATCAAATTTTGTCAAAAGAAAACAACTCACCAATATCACATTTGTCAAAAGAATACAACCAATCAATATCAATTTGTCACAAGATGAATAGTGACCAACCGCATTTTTCAAAACATGAATAGTAAAATTCATAAAATATTTTTGTAAAATCAGATCTTGCACAATAATTTCGATTTAAATAATATTTATAACAAATACATCATACAATATATATTTTAACAGAGAATATTTTGTGTCAAAGAATATAAAAATATGTATATTAAAAAATCGCAATTTATCCCATAATATTTCAGACATCATCAAAATTAAACCACTGGATTAACAATTGATTTTCAAGAAGTTATCACTCTGTCCTATCATGTTACTGACTATGACAAATTGAATCCCTGCATTACTGTCACGACCCGAACCCGCCCCCATGGATTAAGGACGTAACCGGCCAGTAATCCTAAGATCACCTACGGCCTCAAACCAAAACAGACTTAACACATCAGAGTAAAGGGGACCAAAGGGAAGCCAAATTTAAAACTTTGTCCATAGAGCTGTGCTTACATGGCACATCAAAACAAACCATACATATGTACGTTAATAACTCACAACAAAAAGTGTAATGACATAAGATTCTATACAGACAGGATCATCTAAACTAAGTCAACCCATGAAAACTATACACAGACGTATTCAAAACTTCGCCGACCTGACAAAATGTAAATATATAACAAAAGGGCGAAGACGGGTCTCATGCGTGAGACACAAGGGCTGACTCTCTCAAAACCTTAGTTGCTCCATACAGACTTCACTGAGGCTGGGTCTGGACTTCTCTTGGCTCACCTACAAACACATGAATGAGCGTGAGCGAAAGCCCAGTGAATAATATCAAATCAGATACAGGAGTTACATAACAATGTAGAATAACATGTTCCAAACGGCCTTAGGCCCAATTCCTATTTCTATTTAACAGATATATAACCATACGAAATTCAAATCAAGTGACTGTAGCTCCAAACATTCTGGCCTTTGGCCCATTCAGATTTCCATTCATGTCAAAACGGCCTTCGGCCCGTTCATTTACGTCAAAACGGCCTTCGGCCCATTCATTTCTATCAAAATGGCCTTCGGCCCATTCGTTTACGTCAAAACGGCCTTCGGCCCATACATTCATGTCAAAACGGCCTTCGGTCCACTCATTCATGTCAAACGACCTTAGGTCCATTCATATATGTCGAAACGACCTTCGGTCCACTCATTTCTATCAAAACGACCTTCGGTCCATTCATATATGTCAAAACGACCTTCGGTCCACTCATTTCTATCAAAACGACCTTCGGTCCATTCATTTCTATCAAAACGACCTTCGGTCCATTCATATATGTCAAAACGACCTTTGGTCCACTCATTTCTATCAAAACGACCTTCGGTCCATACATATATGTCAAAACGGCCTTTAGCCTACTCGTTCATGTCAAACGACCTTCGGCTCCTTTGGCCTACTCGTTCATGTCAAACGACATTCGGCCTACTCATTCATGTCAAAACGGCCTTTGGCCTACTCATTCATGTCAAAACGACCTTTGGTCCATTCAAAACGACCTTTGGTCCATTCATGTTCATCAAAACGACCTTGGGTCCATTTATGCTTATTGAAACGACCTTGGGTCCATTCATGCATTCATATCAGACTTACGTCCACAATCCCACAACCCCAATCAGCAATTCATAAAGCTTAAAAGGGAGTAAACAATTGGACATTCACAAGCATTCAGATATCGATATTACTCACCGTGAACGGTTTGTGGATTTGCCCTGGAACTTGACCCTACACATTTCATGAGCACAAAAGGGTCACTAACAGCTCAATCCGTTCTTTAATTCACATATTCCTCTTTAGGCTTTATTATTATCTCATTAACTCATTTACAATGCTTAACATATGCCTAAGAGTGCTTGGAAGTGAAAGAGAACGGAAAACAGAACACAAAGTGCAAAAACAGAATTTCAGAAAATAGGGTCCCCGCTCGAGCGTGGACTTCCCCGCTCGAGCGGACGCTTAAGTCTGCGAAAGTACTGGTTGCCTTCTATTCCAGCTCGAGCGTGCGCTCGGCCGCTCGAGCGGACCGCCTGTCTACATAGCTCCCCGCTCGAGCGTAAACTTCCCCGCTCGAGCGGGAACCATGTCTGCAGAAAATGCTGGGAGCTCGATTTCTCAGCTCGAGCGTCACTTCACCCGCTCGAGCGGACGTCGAAAATCTGGGAATCCCAGGTTGAGTTCTTGAGCTCCATTCCGACTTTTAACCAACAAATCATGCATGTTGGAGCTCAAATATCACATATAAGTATACTAACAAGGTATAAACACCAAAACACCTTATTATGGAGCTCAATTTCAAGGATTAAACACTTGCATGTCTCAAATTGACACCAAACTCAATTCTATCATACATATTCATGCATTCAAAGCTCTCATCTTCAATTATTCAGGCATGCATGCCCATTTGACTTCATATTCACTTCAAATAATGTAATTAGTGCTCATTCCCATAAAATTTAACAAAGACATGCTTGCATGTGGGATTACACTACCAATCTTTCACAATTTCCCAAATTACATGCTAGATTTTGTGATTCCATAGTAATTCTTTACATGCAAGCACATATCAAGCCTCAATTTCAATAAAACCAACTCAAATCATGCTCTTGATCACAAACAACCCTTGAACACACAAGATTACACATTAAACTCATGAATTCAAGAATCAATGCTTACCTAGGGGCTCAATTCTTCCAATTTATGGTCAATTCTTGAGTTAAATCTTCAAATTCCCAAGCTAGAGCCAAAAATTGCTCAAGTCTCTTCCCTTCTCTCTCTATAGCCGGCCTCTCTCTCACTCTCAATTGTCTAACTCAGATTTTGAGTTCTAAGAGAGCTAAATGAGAGTGCAATACAAATATACAACAAGCCCCACTAACAAATATTTTAATATAAAATAATGGGGTACTTAATTTATCAATTTAATCAGTTTAAATTGACCAGAACCAATTTTCAATTAAATTTCACCGTAGGCTCTAAAAATTATGCCAAACACGATGGCGTAATCAATTTCGGGTTCTGTGGCCGATAAGGCCTTCAATTATATTTCCAAAGCCGATAAATCAAACAGATATTCCTACGGTGAACAGATAACAATTCAAAACCACATAATGGCACACAAAACCATAACAAACGCATAATCGTATACACATTAAGGACCAATTAGCATATTACGGAACAGGGGTATTACAATTACATTGCAGGATTTCCTTCATCACTATTTCTTTATTAGCTTTAATTGACTTTTAACTTTTTTTACATGGGTTATTATATCACATGAAGCATTTACTAATAATCAGTTAGTATGATGTTTAATAATCTCTATACTTCTCCAAGTTTACTTCATTTTTTCTTCAAGGAGATTTTTACTTCATTGATCTTCTCAGATATGATACTAGTTTACTGCAAGGATCGGGCCAACTTAAACTTTTAATTATATTAATAGAGACCTAGAAAAGTTTATTTAATCATAACTAGAACTCAAGTCCAATTTTTTGGCTAGTTGGCTTAGAAAGGGAGCATAAAGACCTCTAGCTATCTTCAAAGAATTGGCATTCTAAGTGGTGAAGCTAATGAAAATTGCATTCTCTGTAATGAAGAGCTGGAAGACTTAAACCATGTGTTGCTCTTTTGTTTTTTTATCTGGAAGGTTTGGTCTCATATTATCAGATGGTAAGGCTTGCAGTGGGTATTACCTGGCTCTGTGAATTGCTTCCTACAGCGGTGGGCTAGTATTAAATTTTAAAAATAGGATGATATAATCAAAAAGGCCATTCCTTTGGCTATGTTCTAGTCCATTTGGAAACAGAGGAATAATTGAGTATTTAAGGGGTTACACCCAGATATAGGGGAGTTGTGTGAGACTATTAAATTGAGGATTGTAATGCGGATCAAATTATCTTGCCCCTCCTTGGATTTGTCAGTTAATGATATTATTTTCAACTTGCAACAAGTCAAAGTTTGCATTAGGGGGATTGGTTAGCAGACCTGGAGTCTTTTGTCTCTTTAATTTGTTTAGTGGATTTAAATTGATATAGTTTATAATGTCCGTAATGGCTCAAGCTAAAATAGCTTGATACAAAACAACTAAAAACATTACATACTCTTTGCTAGAAATGAGTCTCATCAAAAACATAATATGATGGGTATGTCTAATATATCTCCTGTTACGTGGTACTTACTAGGTTTATTTCTGGTCAGGGACGGAACTAGGAGAAGACTACGGGGGGCCACGGCCCCCCTGTTTCTGGGAAAAATACGATTTGTCATGACATTTAAAAAATATATATATCTAATTTTACACATAAAATGGCCTCCCAGTATAAAAAATACATATCTCACTCTTTTTATTTTGCACCAATTTTTTTTTCATCCTATTACAAATTGCTTTTATGGTATTTGAATTTTTATTTTATTTATGTGTATAGATATAATTTATATATCATATTGTACATACATGTGTGCTTATGTATATGGTGAAAATTTTTATGTGTCTTTTAGACCTTCCGACGATGAAATCCTAGTTCCGTCCCTTTTTCTGGTGGTAGCGGTAGTGGTAGCGGTAGTGGTAGGGGTGGCGGCGGCGGTGGTGGTGGTGGTGGTGAGTTTATAAAAATGTTTATTGATATTATGTTTAGTATTTATAAATTCAATCAAAATTAAGTAAGCTTTATATGACTTAGAATTTTCTTAAATTTTAGCCTACATTTTAAGAGGCACTTAAATTTTTAAGTGATATCAATTATGATTATCAAACGTACTTATTTAAGAGATTTAGTCAAAAAAGGGCGTTGGGAAGGCGAAAATGCAAAACCGCCCTCGAACCACTCTATGGATGTAACCAATAGCTTCCTTGTGACAAATAGGACATGTGGAGACAACTGACATGTAATTAGCATACGTATGTTGGGAGTTAGAGTCGAAATCATCTTAAACTTAGTCGAAAAAAGGCATTTAGAGGGCGAAGATGCAAAACTGCCCCCAAACGAATATAGATGTCACAAACAGCTTCCTCATGAAAAATAGAATCTGTGGGGCTAGACAACATGTAATTAGCACACATAGGTTGGGAGTTAGAGTCAAAAGCATCTTAAACTTAGTCGAGAAAGGGTGCTCGGAGGGTGAAAATGTAAAACAGCCCCCTAACCACTCTTTAGATGTCACGAAAAACTTCCTCATAATAAATAGGACTTATGGAGAGATATGGCATATAGTTAGCGCACTTAGGTTGGGTGTTAGAATCGAAAATGCCTTAAACTTAGTCGAAAAAGGGCGTTTGGCGGGGGCGAAAATGCAAAACAGACCTTGAACCACTCTATGGATGTCACGAGGAGCTTCCTCATGACAAATAGGACCTGTAGGGACAGACAACATGTAATTAGCACATGTAAGTTGGGAGTTAGAGTCGAAAACGCCTTAAATTTAGTCGAAAAATGGCATTCAGGGAATGAAAATGCAAAATAGCTCTCAAACCACTCTATGGATATCATGAGCAGTTTCCGTATGACAAATAGGACCTGTGAGGACAAACGTTATATAATTAGCGCATGTAGGTTGGGAGTTAGAGTTGAAAATGCTTTAAACTTAGTTGAAAAATGGCATTCAGGGGACAAATATGCAAAACAGCTCTCGAACCACGCTATGGATATCATAGGCAGCTTCCTTATGATAAATAGGACCTGTGGGGACAAACAACAAGTAGTTAGCACACTTAGGTTGGAAGTTAGAGTCGAGAACGCTTGAAACTTAGTTGAGAAAGGGCATTCAGAGGGTGAAAATACAAAACAGCCCCTAAACCACTCTATGGATGTCACGAGCAGCTTCCTCGTGATAAATAGAACTTGTGGGGAACATATGGCATGTAGTTAGCACACCTAAGTTGGGAGTTAGAGTCGAAAACACCTAAAACTAAGTCGAACATATTTAGATAATTAATTATGTCACATGTACTATTAATTATAGATAACTAATTTCTGAGTCTTCAAACATATTTTGTCACTGCTCTTAGTGTTAAATTTTACGAGTGATTACTATTATTCACATGCATTGTGCTGCTTGAGTCTATTGTAGTAATTCTACTAATATTTTCTATGGTAATAAGTGATGGCGCTTGTTTTCATGCATCTGCTATTTTAAAAAAGAAGGCATACAAAATGTCATCTTTTCAGTTAATACTTCAATCATGTCTAAGAGTATAATGGAAAAAGCATTGAAGAAGATGAACAATTTAATTCACTCTCTGATCTTTTTGCCTCAGTATCAAGTTTTGCATGCATTTTTGGTACTAATGGGTGCAAATTATTATTATTATTATTATTATTATTATTATTATTATTATTATTATTATATTTTTATTTTTTGTAGATGTATTTTGGCATGGACTTGTGGATATTCTATTTTTGTGTACAGAGTACAATTTACACTTTTGTATAATTTTGCTATTTTGTCGTCCTCTACTTTTGTGTGGATTGGTATTGGTAATTTGTACCACGCCAAATGGCCATTTGGCTTGGTAGTGAATATTTTTTATTTTTTATTTTGTATACAAAGGACATGATTTTCGTATGATTCTCTGTTTTGCATAGAATTATTATTTTAGGTTGGAATATATTTAACTTGTATGGAATTTGTTATTAAAAGTTATTCCTTTTGGGATGGTTGGAAGTAAAATGGATGCAAATTGCGGAATGGTTGATAGTATATATATTGTTTTATTTATATACATGGTATAGATTGCACAGAATACATACAGGTTGTGGACAAATTAGAAAAATATATATATATATAATTATGTTTTTGGCGACTAAACAATTGGTAGCCAAAAATGAAGTAAATATTTTTAGCAACAAAATAGTTTGTAGTTGAAAAAAAAAATGAAAAAAAAGATTTTTGGCGACAAAATATTTAGTAGCCATAAAATAAATAATAAAAAAAAAAGCAAACTTTAGCTGACTAAGACTTTAGTAGCTAAAAATAAAAATAAAAAAATGAAAAAAAAAATTGGCGACTAAAACTTTAGAGAAAAAAAAAAATCAGACTTTAGGCGGCTAAATTTTTAGTAGCTAAAAAAAATTACACTTTAGGCGACGAAAACATTTAGCAGCTAAAAAAAATAAGATGAATATAAAAAACTTTTTGGCGACTAAATAAATTAGTCATCCTAAATAATTTCAGTTTTTGGCGACTAAATATTTTAGTTGTTGAAAATGCAATATTAATGTTTTTTGAAATCTTTTGGCGACTAAAAAATTAGTCACTAATTGAGGACTTTTGGCGACTAAACTTTTTTTAGCCGCCAAATACCTTTCTCGACAATTATTCAACAACTAAATTGGCGACCAAAAAATTTAGTCGCTAAAAAGTTTCAGTGACTAAAAAGTGACTTTTGGCGACTAAAATTAATTGCCAAAAGTGTCATTTCTTGTAGTAGGTCTAAGAATATACCAAATATAAAGTCAAAAGTTTTGAAAATGTAGGGCCTAAACGTGGCTGGAAGTTTTTGTCTTTTTGTCAAGTGTTGACATCATGAAGATAGGTGTCGACACCCACATATAAAGCAAAGAATGGAGAAGTTCAAAACATGTAGGTGTCGACCTTAGATTGCCCGATGTCGACCCCCAAGAGCATATTGCACCTGTTCTTATTTCCAACCCGACGGTGTTGACACCCAGATAGGGTGGTGTTGACTCTAAAAAGCACAATGTAACAAAAGAAAAATCAGGGATGTAGGTGTCGATCCTAGGAAGTTTAGATGTCAACACTAAGAAGGAATGCAAGTGTCGACACCTAGAACAAAATTCCAAGGTTTTATAACACATTTTTGACAGTTCTAAACAAGATTAAACATTCTAAATCAAGTATTGATCGGATTTCTCACCCAACTAACATTGATATACACTAACCAAGGAATTTCAATAACAAAAATAATGGAATCAATTGTATCCCAAAGAATTATAATTCACAAGTGTTACAAAATCAATATTACAACATCACTAAATTTGAAAAGGATTCACCTACATTAACGCTCATGTAAGAGCTAGCCCATAGAAAATGGCTCCCTTCGAACTGATCTAAATGGTATGGAATGGAGCCATTCTCTGGTTTGCATTTATTTCACATCCCGTCAAAGCGAACAAAAGCACACCCACGTACACATGAAAGAGAAAAATAATTACATACAGATTTACATGGTTTGACCTGAATTGCCTATATCTAAGAGAGAGAGAGAGAGAGCTTCCACTATGAATAAATTAGAGAATACATGTGAGATGATCAAAATACTCAAAACCCACACCACTAACCGAACCCCATGCTCAAGGAAAGTTGAGTCCTTGCTCACCTCGTTACTCACAATATTTTTGTCTTAACCATTACATCTCTATTTTTTCTCTCACTATTCTCTCAATCTCTCAACTCTCTTTTCGAGAAACCCAATAGTCTACATGACTATTTATAATAGTCTACTTATGAAAATTCTAATTCCATACAATTAGGTAAATCAAATCGTACACATATTAGGTTTTGTAGTAAATTTCGAACTCTACTATTCTAATCCAAATACATATATAATGAGATCTACTTTTATCACTTGGGCAGACTAATCCTAACATATCTTTCCTCCTCTGGTCTCCCATGTTGGACTTGGAATGAGCCCATGGGCCTCTAATATGCTGATTTGGATTGTTTCCTTGTATCCTGATCTGATTTGGGTTGGAAAGTCTCTGTAGGCCCGTATCAATTCATATGGGCCTGTGCAGTACCAATTCCTCATTTAGGCCTGCCAAAGTTGGCCCCATCCCCAACAGAACAGAAAATAATCTCAAAACTAATTTTGACCGTCCAATTCGGACACTTTTAAGTTCATTTTCACCGTCCGATTATTTCTCTCACAATCCCCGGTGTTCAATCCCAAAACCAGCAAATTAGGGTTTGCGAGGCACAAACCAAAGCCTTCCATTGTCGAATTCTTCAATTCAGCATCCGAAAATGGCAGCTCAGACGAGCAAGAAGAGAAAGGTCAGTTCTCCAATCACAAATGACAATCAATTCATATAATGTGTATATATATATATATATATATATATGTGTGTGTGTGTGTGTGTGTATATAGTTATAGATAAGATTTGAATTTGTTACAGTTCGTAGCTGATGGAGTGTTCTTTGCGGAGCTGAATGAGGTATCGACGAGAGAGCTAGCAGAGGATGGGTACTCCGGAGTCACTCCGTTGCGCACTGAGATAATCATTAGAGCCACTCGAACTCAGAACGTTCTCGGGAATTTGATTCCCTCTAATTTTTAGGGTTTTTTATTTTTATTTGTAGATGATTCACAATAGTCCTCTAATTGCTGTAGAGTCATAGAATTATATATTTTTTTAATATCTGAATTGATTTGGGGCTGGTTTTATGAAAGAAGGGAAGGAGGATCAGAGAGCTGACATCGGTTGTACGGAAACGCTTCTAGTTTCCGGAAGCCAATGGAGTTGTACGCCGAGAAAGTCAATAGCAGGGACTTTGTGCTATTGCTCAGGCTGAGTCTCTCCGATACAAGCTCCTCCGAGCCCTCGCAGTTCGGAGGTATGTGCATTAATTTCATTTGATCATCATTATCTGATCTTAGGGAAACACTATGATATGTATAAGTAAAGAAAAAAATGACATGATTTCAAACTTTTGATTCCAAACCAGACCAAACCAGACCAAGCTTTTAAGTCTCATCAAATGGGGTCGGGTACATGAATCATTCTTCTTCACGCGGCCCTATCAAAGACCATTTCATTAGTCAAATTAAGTAGATTCATATCTCTATTTAAAACGTTAGTCAACGTTAATCTAGGCCTACCTCGTCCCCTAACACTTCCATCTACCGTTACAGTATCGCATCTCTTCACTACTGCCTCTGTTCGTCTCCGTTGAATATGACCAAATTATCTCAAACGATTCTCTCTCAACTTATCTTCTATCAGTGCTACTCCTATCCATTCCCGAATACACTCATTTCTAATCCTGTCTTGTCTTGCCTAGTCTTACCACACATCCACCTTGGCATCCTCATCTCAGCCACACTCATCTTATCTACATATTATTCTTTGGTTGCCCAATACTTCGTCCCATACAACATAGCTGGTCTAATAGCCGTTCTATAAAACATACCTTTTAGTCTAGTGGGTATTCGTTTATCGCACAATACCCCAGACGCACTTCTCCACTTACACCATCCCGCCTTAATCCTATGGGCCACATCTGCATTAATCTCTCCCGCTGTTGTGATAATCGACCCTAGATAACGAAAATGTTCACTCTTAGGCAATTCTTGGTTCTCAATCTTCACTTCTCCTCTGCTTTCATTGTTACTGTTATTAAATTTACACTCCATGTATTCTGTCTTAGTTCTGCTTATCCGAAATCCTTTAGATTCAAGAGTTTTTCTCCAAATCTCTAACTTTGTGTTAACTCCTTCTCTAGTCTCATCCATTAGCACAATATCGTCTGCAAAAAGCATGCACCATGGCACGTCATCCTGAATATTTATTGTCAACTCGTCCATAACTAAAGCAAAAAGATAAGGACTTAAGGTAGATCCTTGGTGTAACCCTAAAGTGATAGGAATTCATTTGTCTCTCCAGCTGGCGATCTAATAGTGGTCATCACCCCTTCATACATGTCCCTAATCACGTCAATGTAACCTTTTGTCACTCCTTTCTTCTCTAACACCCACCATATTATATCCCGGAGCACTCTGTCATATGCTTTCTCAAGGTCGATAAACACCATATGAATGTCTCTTTTCTTTTCTTTATACTTTTCTATTACTCTCCTTAACAGATAGATCGCTTCCATTGTTGACCTACCAAGCATAAACCCAAATTGATTTTCTGACACCTCTGTTATATCTCGCAATTGGCGTTCCATCACCCTCTTCCACACTTTCATTATATGACACTTTAGCTTGATTCCTTTATAGTTGTTACAATTCTGGACATCACCTTTATTCTTATAGATTGGCACTAAAATACTCTTCCTCCACTCATCTGGCATGTTCCTAGTCAACAAAATTTTGCTAAACAACCTAGTCAACCAACTAACTCCCTTTTTACCCAAACACTTCCAAGCTTCAATAGGGATATCATCGGGTCTTAAAGTCTTATTTGATTTCATCTTCTTAAGTGCAGTTTCCACTTCAAAGTTCCTAATCCTGCGATAGAACCTATAGTCTTGGTTTATCGTATTACTGGCTATTTCTTCCCTTATTGTCGTACCTCCATGTTCCTCATTTAATAGTTTCTCAAAATAATTATTCCATCTTTCCTTAATCTCATCATCCTTCACCAATACCTTAGAATCCTCACTCTTGATGCACTTTACTTGATTAAAATCTCTTGTTTTCCTCTCCCGTATCTTAGCAAGTTTGTATACCCTCTTCTCTCCCTCCTTACTATCTAGTCTAGTATATAGGTCATCATATACTTTCAATTTGGTCTCTCTCACTACTTTCTTGACCTCCTTATTAGCCAATCTATAGCTCTTAAGGTTTTTCTCAGTTCTATCCTTCTGCTACTTTTTAAAGCACTCTTTTTTTGCCTTAATTACCGCTTAAACCTCTTCCCTCCACCACCAAGTTTCCTTAGAGCTGGGTCCCGTTCCTTTCAACTCTCCAAGCACTTCCCTTGAGATTCTCCTCATACAATTAGCCATCGAGTTCCACATAGTGTTAGCATCACCTTCTAAGTCTCAAGGACCTTCCTTATCCATTCAATTCTTAAATATTTTTAGTTTATCCCCTTTTAGGTCCCACCATCTCGTCCTACGACGCCCACCATCCTTCTTAGCTTGGTATTGCCCTCTAAAATATAAATCTAGTACCAAAATTCTATGTTGAGAGACCAGACTCTCTCCAGGAATCACCTTACAATCATTGCATTTTAGGCGGTCCACTTTTCTTACTAAGAAGTAATCTATTTGACTCTTAACTAATCCACTCTTAAAGGTTATCAAATGCTCCTCCCTCTTATTATACATAGTATTGGCCACCACCAGGTCAGAAGCCAACGCAAAATCTAAGATACTTTCTCCAGCCTCATTTCTGTCACCAAAACCGTACTCACCATGCACCCTTTCATAACTTAGTTTATCTATGCCCGCATGGCCATTAAAATCTCCACCTATAACTAGGTTTTCTCCTACGGGTATCTCCTGTAAGATCTCATCCATTTGCTCCCAAAAATCCCTCTTAGTCTGATCATCTAACCCTACTTGAGGGGCGTATGCGCTAATAATGCTCACTATATTCGCTCCAATAACTAGTTTAACTAGCATAATCCTATCTCCTTTCCTGGTGACCGCCACTACACTTTCCACAAGACCTTTAGCAATTATGATTCCTACCCCATTCCTGCGTCTATCCTTACCACTATAATATAGTTTAAAACCGGTATTCTCAATTTCTCTAGCTTTCTCTCCCGTCCACTTAGTTTCTTGTATGCAAGCTATACTAACTCTCCTCCTAATCATAACATCTACCAATTCTATCATCTTACCAGTTAAGGTTCCTATGTTCCAAGTGGCTACCCTAAACCTATAGTCTTGGACTAGCTTCTTTACCCACGCTCGTCCAAAAAAGTGCGAAAACTTTTGCCTATTTTTCATCGCACCCAGGCGTCGATGCGGCGCCCCTTGCTCACTTTTCGAAAGAAGAAAATTAGTCATTATTAAAGGAAAAAAAAATAGCTTAACTAAAATAATATCATAACGAAAGAAGAAAATTAGTCATTGTTAAAGAAAAAAAAATAGCTTAACTAGGGATGCATATGGTACATCTTTTCAAAGGCATGTATATTAGAATTTCCCTTGATCTTATTGTCACTATGTAAATGCAATGTGGTTTGTGTCATATATATATGCTTAGTTTCATTAAAATAGTGGAGCTAGATTTTTTTGTGATTGGCTTCTGTAAATACTAAATGGTGTAAGGCCATTTCCAACCCGCCCGTAAAGTTTCACCCAAAATTGAGTAAAAGCTTTATTTGATATGAATTACACCAATCGACAAACTCAATTTAAAAAAAAAGAAGGTTTACTAATGGCAAAGTGGTAAATTTGAGAGGCACAAAATAATCTTGCAAATTTGAGTAAATATTTGAGTCTTCCTTAATTTGGGTCAAGGAGTGGAGACTCTTTTGTGTGGTTTTCACCCAAATTTAAATTTGATATAGGTTTTAGTCGTGGAGATTCCCTAGGGCCATCTTCAGCGTTTACTCAAATTTGAGTAAAAGGTTTACTTGATATGAACCCTTTCAATGGACAAACTCAAATTTAAACATAAATTTGAGTAAAAGCTTCACTAATGGTAGAGTGGTAAATTTGAATGCCACAAAAATAGTCTTGAAAATTTGAGTAAACATTTGATTCTCCCTTATTTAGGTAAAAATTTGAGTAAAACTCAATTTGCTATAAGTTTAATTCAAGGAGTGTAGAATCTTGTGAATGAATTTTTATTCAAATTTAAATTTGAAATTGGTTTGAGTCAATGATTGGAGATGCGTTAGGGTGTATATATCATTTTACATGTAAGTATGCACCTGGTTATTGCTAATTTGCCACATAATAATTTGGTCATAATGGATTTCCTCTGCTGTGCCCTATTGTACAGGGCAACAAGTGATTCATCATCTTGCTTGTTTATGTAGCTCTAGGAGTAAAATGTTTTATTTTCTGATTTTAGATTTATTGTCTGCATAGTAGAAGCAAATGGAGAACAATTAGTACTTACTTGATGAGTTTATTATTCGTTTTGAAAGAATCGCTTGCTATAATGATTGGGAATTAAATATTCTATTTGTATGTCATCTACAAAGCAGCTTGGTTTTTTTTCTTTACCAACTCTGTTTCTGATGATGACTACATTAATTATGTTCCTCCGTGCCATCATCCTCTTGAAATGTACTGGTTTTCATGCAGTAACCTTAGAGAGGCACATGCCACAGGAAAACAATGCTGTCTCCTTCTGATTTTGTCAGTTTACAGGCTATCTGACTCTGTTTAGATCTTTTTCTTTTTTTTTTTCCCACTTGTCTTTTCATTTGAATATATATATATATATATATATATTTTCATCTTATCAAGATTTATAGGGCAAATAGTTTATTTATCTACCATTTTTGTGTCTGAAACATCAACCATGCTTCTCTATGGTGAGGCTTGTAGGTGAATTGTACGACTTAGTTTTTTGATGGGACTGCCAGGGGCATCTTTAATTTCTGCATCATATGATCAAATTAAAGATAGTCTCTCTGTTTTAACCTATGAGCCTTGTATTGTATATAGCTCCTCATTTGTATATCATGTTATGAAAAAATCCAGTCTGTGTGAAACTCTCGTGTCAAATTTAGGAATTTAGAAGGCTAGATTCCACCATTGGTACAAAAAATTTTGGATTTTGTTAATGTTAAATGCTCGTGGCAGAAGTTGCATTTTACACCAACAGCCTTCAATTCTCGTTTTAGTCTATGTAGCACCGACACCTCATTTTAGTCGGACACTCCACGTGGTTTGTCAATATCTTTAATTATTATTTTTTTGTGGAACACTTTGGGGAGCCGTCTTAGACACGACTTAGGACACCTTTGTGAGTTTTTTTTTTTTTTTTTTTTTTTTAATTTTAGAAAGCCGATTTGGAATCAAAGTAAAAGATATGAAATCAAAGAGGAAAGTAACAAAAATAAAAATACACCCACTTATACATTGATTCCTCTATAAATTTATATTCATAGACATAGCTAATAAAAAATGTAAATTTTTTTTTGCAATATTGTTGCCATGTCTGTATCTAGGGATGTAATGTAAGAAAAATCGAAAAAATCATTTGAACCGGACGGGACCCGCTATATTTGGTTTGTTTTTTTAATAAGAATTAGTCTGTGCGATTTTTTAGTTTTATTTTTTTTGATTTTCGGTTTGGTATTGGTTCAAGTACCTTGTGCATTGAATTAAACTGAAATTGACCGCTTCAACATATATTGTATTTCTATAATATATATCTATATATGATATCTAATAATATAATGCCATTAATAAGTATAATAAATTATGAACCTTAATTTATTTATCTTATCATCCTTATAACCTAAATTAGTAAACCCTGATTATATATAATCTTAACTCTAACTCACTATTTTTTAAGCCTTAGCATTTATTAATTTTTTTGTTTGTATTTTTGTTAATCTAGAAATTGGAAAGTATTTACTAAATGGATGGATTGGATATGTTTAAAATGATGGACAAATGACTAATTCAATGTTTTACATAGATTAGTGACTATACTATAGTTTTAAAAAATTGGCTCAAATTTAAAAGGTCCTAAATTGATCAAACAATACTGAACCGAACCATTTCAATTGGTTTAGCTTAATGGGAGAAGCAGTTTGTATCGGTACTCAAAATAATAAAACCGACATTATTGGTTGAGTGGAAAGTTTCACTTAAATACTAACCGTACCGAACTGATTACATCTTTATCCATATCCTTGTTTTTTTTTTTTTTTTTTTTTTAAATTGCAGTATCCTGTGTTCGTACCTGTGTACATGAGAGCATCTGTGCCTATGTCTATACTTCTTAGATTTTGCTTCAAACTCAACAATCTATATGTAGTGGTTTTGTACTTGCTAACTCTTATGCTGCCTTCCCAAACTTTGACTCCGATTCTAGCTCTCGACTTGGAAAGTATGACACTGTCTCTGCTTATGTGTATATATATTTTTAGTTTTTTTTTTTTAGTCTTTTTGTTTTTGCTCTGAATTTTGTTTTGTTTTGTTTTTTTTCCCAGTTCATATTTTGGAACATTTTGAGATCTTTTATATATATATATATATAGATTTGTACTCATTCACCTGTTTTGCATTAATTTCTCATATTGCATTGGTTGTTTGCCACTTACAGAGTTATGCTCCTTGTTTTTCAAACCCTTAATGTTGTATTCTTGTGGCATAAATGCTCCGGGATTAATGAGCCTGACGGCTCTTTCCTACCTCAGGGCCTGCTATGGTGTTTTGAGATTTATTATGGAAAGTGGGGCAAAGGGATGCGAGGTACATTCACAGACTAACCTTTTGCCTTTAGTATTCAATTATTGATGATTTAATTTGCTTTTAAATGTGAATCTAATAGAGGTTAGTTTTCAGGTGATTGTTAGCGGAAAGCTAAGAGCACAGCATGCCAAATCCATGAAGTTTAAGGATGGATACATGATCTCTTCTGGTCAGCCAGTTAATGAATATATTGATTCAGCTGTCAGACATGTTCTTCTGAGACAGGTTTGTGTCTAATTTGCTTGAACACCCACAACAACAATAATTGGTTAATTACTATGAAGCACAAATACTCCAAAAAAGGTACATGTTCATATCTGATACTTATGAGATATGGATATGCTTTTACAACTGGATATGTATCGGATATGTTTGAAGAGTATCCAAAAAATATTTTTTGTTATTCAATTTTGAATACGTCTCAAATAAGGATGGATACGAGAAAGATGCGAAGGGGTCAAAACATAATTTTTGAAAGATTTTAAATATGAAACTCTAAAATTATAAAGTTTAATGCAAGTAACAAAATGCCAAAATATGCTAACAAAGAAAAAAGGAGGAACCCTAGCTTCTGTAGAGAATGAAATGAAGAAACGATGCAACACCATCGACCTTGGTAGGTCAGTCCTCTCCCCTTCTCTTTTTCTTTGTATCTTTATCTTCACCAAAATACCCCTCTTATCTCTCTCTCTTTCTCATAGATGAAGAGAAACAACTGGGAGTTGACATTGAAGATTCATAACTTCTAACAGAACTTGTTTTATTTGCTTGCTTTGTTTTTGGCATGTATTGAATTAATGATATTAACTAAATGAATAAACTCTTGTTTTTTGTTTTATTTTTCTGTACAAATGTATTCCCATCGTATCTGTATCATACTTTTTTAAGGTTTTGTACGTAGTATCTATATCCTGTATCCGTATTTGTATCCATGCTTCCTAGGTTAATTACCTATAGTGCCACATCTTCAGGCCAACTTTCTATACACCTGATTATCTTTCGATAGACTTTCTTTGAAAAAAAATTAAATTTCAAAGTGTCCTCCGATCATGTTCTTCTCCGTCATGCAGGGGGTACTTGGAATCAAGGTCAAGATAATGTTCGATTGGGATCCCAAGGGCAAGCAGGGTCTGGTAACACCACTTCCAGATCTCGTCACAATCCATACTCCAAAAGAGGAAGAGGAACACATCAGGCCGGCAATTATGCCAACTGAGATCAAGTCCCCCATGGCTTAAACCATTAGTACCAGCTGTTATTTGGTTTAGTTTCCTTCGAATCCATTTAGAAATTTTATTTTTTCAATATCTGAGTTAATAATGTTAGTCTCTCATTGATGGCTTGGGTAAACCATAAAAGAGGATGATGCTGGAGCATCGACCTACTTGCAATTTTGTTCTCTCTAGCAATTCAAAAGTTTTGTTCTAAGGGATGGTCTTTTCTATGAGGTTCTAACTTTGATATTGTATTGGAGATTGTTAGATTGGGGCTTCTAAGTTGATTTTATATGCTATGACATTCATTTTTGTTTTAACTAATTTCTTTTCTTTTTTCTTTTTTTTAAATATCTAGTATAAATGAATCTAGAAAATAAAAATATTTTGATTTTCAATTTAAAAAAAAAAATTTAAAAACAAAAATAACTCAACAAGATAACTCAATTTATAAATGGCCGCAAAAGAACGTTCAACCAAGCTTCTACATTTGCCTTCCCCATTACCATAAGAAGCAAGAGCATGTTTGGATGCTTTGCAATAGGCTCGGGAGCACAAAGTATCATGTCTCTTCGTATTTATAAATTGTCAAGTTTTGATTGAAATTTTGAAGGGCAAGTGCAAGTAGATTGAAATGTTAGTGTTCACGAATATGAAAGTTTATAGTATGTTTTTTTAATTTTCTAGTTATATCTAAAGTTCATAGATTTGTAATTAAATCAACTCATGAGCTAAGTGTGTAAATAATTTTCTATCTAGTATTATATTTGCTTTTTGTAATTTTCAAAAATAAAAAATAAAAAAAGTTTAAGCTTCTACAATAAAGTCACATAATTTTAGATACAATTTCATTCCAAAATGGGTAATGGTAACATTTTTAAATTCATATATATATAAAAAGAGTCAGTATTGTTCAATAAATAAAAATGAAAAACAAAAACACAACAGCTCTAATGAATTTATCTAATTAGTGTTATTCTCTGTTTATTATTTAAATATTGAATATAAATAGATGCCAATAAAGTTTTAAAATAAGAATGATGAAAAATAAAGTAAACATTTTAATGTAATTAATTACTAATATCATTTTTTTTTTCTTTCTCAGTTTTATTTACTGTTGACTTATAGTATATACTAAAATATTATATAATTTAAATTTTAAAAAAAAATATAAAATAAATACATAAAAGTCTTTCTTTGACGAGTGAGTGTGAGTCGGTACTTCCCTCCCCGCCAATCTTTCTTTGACGAAGAGAGTCTGAAATTGGCCTCTCAAAACAAACAAAAAAAAACAAACAAACAAAAAATCATCATAACTTCTCTGATAATCCATTGTAGTATACATCATCTCAGATTCAAATTCTGATTCAATTTTCCAATCGAAAACCTTTGACTTCAATTCAATTTTCATTTCAAATTCATTTCCTTTTCATTCACCTTCAACAATTTCAATTCCAAATCTCTATCTCTTCGATTCCTAGGGTTTCGTCTATGCCGATCAATTTGACTCCGAACGCGATTCCGGCAATAAACGCCGGAGATGTGAACTCGAAGCCGGTGGTTCAGGTTCTGGACATCAAACTCATCGGTAACAATCAGGAACGGTACCGTTTCATGCTCTCCGATGGTGTGTCGACTCAGCACGCAATGCTCGCTACTCAGCTCAACGACCGAGTCAAGTCCGGCCGAGTCCTCAAAGGTTCTGTCATTCAGTTGATCGAATATATCTGTAGTACCGTTCAGAATCGCAAGTACGATCTCTCTCGTTCTCTCTCTCTCTCTCTCTCTCAAGCCTCACTCGATTTTGTATATTTGAAATTGTTGCAGTTTGGAAAAATATAGGTTTAGGAGGTTGAATTGCATTAGTTATAATCTGAAGAGACTAGGATTTCAAGTGTTGATGGTGATTTAATTGCTTGGATTGATGATATATATCGATTGAATAGACACAAATTTTCACATTTATATATGCAAATGGTTGTCTGTATGCTGTATCTGAGTGACATTGATGCAATGCAATTCATGCCTCACTCAATTAGACACACACAAATGTGTGTACATTTATGTGTATCATTGTATATATATACTAGCACGCATCTTGTTTCGGAAAAATAAAATTGTAAACTATATGATTGAATTCAAAATCTGAAAATTGAAATGAATTTGCAAAATCAGAAGTTGAAAGATTTGAAAAAAAAAAAAAATGCCCATGTAACTGCTATAGAGACATTTTGATAAACCAAAAAAATGAGACAACAACACCAACTCATGCCTTCCATTTATAATAGTATAGATAGATAGAAGATAGATAGATGTCCTCTCTGTATGTGAACAACACTGAGTGGGGATGACTTGGTTGGCTGAGTTAAGGTGGGAATGTTTTAGGATTTAGAATTTTACTAGTCATAACGTGAAGAGGGGATGATTCAGTTGTTTTAAGGTAACTTAACAACCGTTGTCAATGATGTATAATTGAATAAACATGCAGACACATATATACACACACTGTGTGTTTTGGATTGGAGGTACTGTCAGCTGTAGAGGTACAAAGGCACTAGTCATGATTCTTGTCTAATTTGAAGTTGAACAGTAGATTTTAATGTGAAAGTGGTTGCAAGGTCTGCTTGTATAACAGTTAAAAGAAAGCACATATGATAAAATTACCAACCTTCTTAAGAATTTCACAATAGCTCACTTTAACATATATCAATAATAAGGCCATAAATCGTCATCAATGAATTTTCCAGTTTTGATTTGTAAAATAACCAAATAGAGAGTCATTACTGTTTTTCTTAGTGTGCTGCAAACTAGCTAGCCTGCATTTGCTGCAGTTAGTTTGCATTGGCTTTTTTATAAGTGAGGGAATTAAAACTTTGTGTCTCATACTCTAAAGACTATAACCCAAAGTGATATGGCTCATTCTAATTTCTTTACCACTTAATATTATGAATTTGTAAACATTGAACCCACCGGGGAAGGTTGCTTTCCTTTTCTGATGAAACTGGATCATGTTTCTGATTTTTAATTTCAGAGTGAATTTACATATTTGATTTCTAATTGCAGGATCATTGTTGTTCTAAACATGGAAACTATTATATCAGAATGTGAAGTAATTGGGAATCCAAAAGTGTTCATGGAATCTGATTCAGTAGGACAAAAACCAGTGCCTGATGACAGCTTTGGGCGCACAACTATGGCTACCAATAATAAGAGTGCCCAAAATGCTGGAAACAATATGCAGAGTTTTCACCCAACTGTTCAACCTCCATACCAACCGCCTCCAAATTACAAAGCCCATGGGTCAATTATGAAGAATGAAGCACCAGCACGAATAATTCCAATTGCTGCTTTGAATCCTTATCAAGGTCGGTGGGCAATCAAGGCAAGAGTAACTGCAAAAGGAGAGATCCGCCGTTACAACAATGCCCGGGGAGATGGGAAGGTGTTCTCCTTTGACCTTCTTGACTCTGATGGAGGTGAAATACGAGCCACCTGCTTCAATGCTGTTGTTGATCGCTTCCATGATATTATTGAGGTTGGTAAAGTCTATTTGATATCAAAGGGTAGCTTGAAACCCACACAGAAGAACTTCAACCATCTGAAAAATGAATGGGAGATATTTTTGGAGGCAACTTCAACGATCGATCTTTGCCCTGATGAAGATGGTTCTATACCACAACAGCAATTCTCCTTCAGACCTATCAGTGAAATTGAGGTTGCTGAAAATAATTCAATCATAGACATTATTGGTGTTGTAATATCTGTGAACCCTTCAGTCCCTATCTTGAGGAAGAATGGTATGGAAACTCAGAGAAGAATTCTAAATCTGAAGGACCAATCCGGCCGGAGTGTTGAGTTAACTCTATGGGGTGATTTCTGCAATAGGGAAGGTCAAAATCTGCAAGAACTGGTTGACTGTGGGCTTTTCCCGATTTTAGCTGTCAAAGCTGGGAAAGTTAACGACTTCAGTGGGAAATCTATAGGGACCATTTCTTCCACCCAGCTCTTCATAAATCCAGATTCTCCAGAGGCCCAAAGCTTGAGAGTTTGGTTTGATCAACGGGGCAAAAATATTGCTTCTCAATCTATCTCTAGAGACATGACTGGAGGACCAAAGAATGAGATTCGTAAAACTGTGTCTCAGATCAAGGACGAAGGCTTGGGAAGATCAGATAAGCCAGACTGGGTTACAGTGAAGGCATCCATATCATTCATCAAGACGGATACGTTCTGCTACACAGCTTGCCCATTGATGATTGGAGATAGACAGTGTAATAAAAAAGTGACAAGGTCGGGAAATTCAAGATGGCAATGTGACCGGTGCAATCAGGAATTCGAGGAGTGTGATTACAGATACCTTCTTCAAGCTCAAGTTCAGGATCATACGGGGTTGACATGGGTGACCTCTTTTCAGGAATCAGGTGAAGAGATTGTGGGTTGCTCAGCAAAGGAGTTGTACTTCTTGAAATATGAAGAGCAGGATGATGTCAGGTTTGCAGAAATCATCCGTGGCAGTCTCTTCAGAGAATATCTGTTTAGGCTCAAAATCAAAGAGGAAATGTATGGTGATGAACAGAGGGTGAAAATCACAGTTGTCAAGGCAGACAAGGTGAACTATTCTGCTGAAAGCAGACACCTGCTTGATTTGATCTTGAGAGTTCGCCCTCACTGAATAATTCAGAACTGAATTGAATGGTTAGTGATGCAGTACAATTAGTTCTGTGAAGAATATTGGTCCGATTATGTTTAGGAGGAACTGGCAATGAATTCGTAGTTACTGATTTTATGAATAAATGTCAACAAATATATATTCATGTTCACCAAGAACAAGGTACGGTTACATGTAATTCTTGATTCAAATTTTCCACTTCAATTCGGATTTTAGATATTGCAATTTGATAATTACTTGGCCGTAATTGATCTATTGATAATTTAATGCATTACTTAATAATTGAATATATTCAGTGAAAATTAAGTCTGTTTAATAACCACATTTGTTCTACAAAATTCTTACTTAATTCTGAAAGTTGAATGCGATTTCTTATGATTGTAGCACTACTGAGGTGTATCATCATCACCCCACCAATGTCACTACTATCATTGCTACCATCACCACCACCCCTTCATCCATATTACCACTCACCACAGCTAACACCAGCATATCAACACT
Organism: Camellia sinensis; assembly: GCF_055761805.1. Classification (NCBI taxonomy): domain Eukaryota; kingdom Viridiplantae; phylum Streptophyta; class Magnoliopsida; order Ericales; family Theaceae; genus Camellia; species Camellia sinensis. The sequence continues at coordinate 86,798,103 of NC_138973.1, forward strand.
AACACAACCATCACTGCCGTTTCCATCATCACTAACCACCATCACCGCTGCCACCACCATTACCATAACACTGCCGCCATCATTGTCACTCCACTCTTGCCACTACTGTCACTCCACTACAACCACCATGCCACCACCACTACTGTCGTCACCACCATCTTGCCTCCACTGTCAGCACCATTGTTGCCACCACCACTCACTCCACCACCCCATCACCACCCCACCACTACCATGTCTACCAGCTCACCGCCACAAATATAAAGAGTGCAAAATAGATGTAATAATAAATTTCAAAATCTAGTTGGATTCTTAACAGAAATTATAGAGCAATTCTTGCTAATTCAAATTGTGGAAAACTGATGTAAAGCTGATAGTAATTCTACATTTCTGATGATTTTTGGTGATTGAAACTGCTGTTGTTTTTTAGCTGTTATTATTGCTTCTAGTAAGTTGCAGCCACTGTACTAAGCTCATTTTATTGCCATAATTGTACTCTGATGAATGCGTTGCTGAAGCTGTTCTAACACAAGGATGTGTAGTATTCGTCTTGCAAAAAAGAAAAAAAGAAAAATGGAATTTCGATTCTGATGTTCGCATGCTTTCGATAGAACTAAAGCTAATAGAGTCGTCGATTACACACACATTATGGTGCTTGGATTTTGATCCTCAATTTGTTTATAGGAAAACGAGTCAAAATATTTTTTTAAAAAACGAGGTATCAACACACGCACGTAACACAGACAATGACTACAAATATTAGACAGATACATCAAGCTGGAAAATGAATGCCAAAGTACAATCCCAAAACAACTATTTCTCTCTCAGCCCCTCTTGACAGGGTCGAAGTTGGCGACTCCTACCACAAGACCAACAAGGACGGTGAGCACAACGCCACCGGCTACAATGCTGAGCAAGAAGTTCTTGAGAGAGGGCGAAACCCCGGATCCTGCAGCCTCGGCCACGTCCGGAATCACCATGGAGGCTGTCATTGCCGCCGCTGTTAATCCCGTCACCACTTTCTCTTTCATTGAAGCCTTGACTTCAAACTTCCCAATGGTTGTTTTTGATCCAACCACCGCTGCCTTGGAGGGCCTCACCGGCAGTGGCTTAAAGAAGGCGGCGGAGCTCGGAAACCTCTTTTGGGTGGCTGAAGTTAGTGGCGTTGCTGCCAAAATTGCAGAAGTAGAGGCCATGGTCTTGTCTTCCTCTTGTGAATTTTGGTAGTGTTCAATGTGAGGATGGTGTTGATATGGGTTGGTTTCGAGGGAGGAATCGGAAGTTGGATAGAGAGGGTATGATGAGTGGTGGAAAATTGAGATACATAGCTTTGTCATCCTCTATCTTTGTCCTAGGTGGCAGTTTCTCTACTGGGCTATGGTGGATAAGGTTATCCAATTCTATTACACCGCATTCTCCATCAATTTTAGATTTTGGATAGTGTACTCGCTAGGGTTTGACAGGCCATATTGGTTTTTTTTTGTTTTTTTGGGGTTGGTATTTTTGGAGAGTTGATGGTATGCCCAGGCCCAAGGTCACTACAGGATTGACCCATTAGACAGGAATAGAATCTCCCAGCCCTTCTGAGACTCAACCCATATTTGGTTCAATGACAGGAATAGAATCTCCGTATCAATTTGCCTCATCTCATTTTGATCTATTTAGTTCTAATTATATCAATTTTTTACTTAAAATTTTCATAATCTGTCAATTTAATCCAATCGATTCTTTTCTTTTACACTTAAAATGACATCAAGGGACAAAATAGTTCATTCACTTTTTTCAAGAGAAATTTTGTCTGTCAATTTGTAAGACTACTGCTATTAGTATGTCACTTTTTACTTTAGACCCCACCTCCTCCACCACTGACAATGGGGGTGTTTAGTGAGGCTTTTTTGAGCCAACTTATGACTTCTGGCTTTTAAAAAGTTATTTTGGACTGTTTGGTTAAACTTATTTCAAACAGTTTATGATTCTAATAACTTATTTGAAGTTAAAAAAACTGATTCTAAGAAGCTGCTCACCCCTTGTTTCTGATTATCAGCTTCTACTGTGGACATGTTAATTCACGATTATACTCTTAGATTTTTTTATTTTTTATTTTTTAAAAAATAGAAAAAGACCCAAATGGATTATAGAATATTATTATTATTTTTTATGTGAAATGTAGACAAATAGTGAATAATAAAAAATAAAAGTTAATTGAAAAAGCTACTTCACAGCTTATTTAACAAACACTACTTAGCAACTTAAATCTATAATCCAACAATTACACCAAACAGATTAACAGCTTCTGATTAAAGTCATAATTTATAATCTGTTAAGTTATAATCTATAATCTGTTTTAACAATTATACCAAACAGCACCAATCTCTTCCTGTCCAAACCTTTGCGTGCGTGCATGCACACACATTAAGGAAAAGAATAAGAGACAGCAATGGGATTTGGGAGAAGAAGGTAGGGATATCGCATATCACGACAGGGGGAAAGGGTTGGGGAAGCTGGCACTTAAGGTGGAAAGGGATTGAAAGAAGATGCAATGGGTTGTGTGCAGAGGAGGAGAGAGGAGCTAAAAGAGGGATGGGGAAAGGAGGAGAGAGGAGCGAAAGGGGGCAAAGGGGGTAGCGCCAAAGGTGGAAAATGGCTAGGGATGGTAGGCAAGGCAAAGGAGGGTTTGGTGAGTGGTGACTAGAGTTGGGTATGGATAGGGGAGGGTAGCCGAAGTTGGTGGCAACGGATAATTTTAATATGAAGAGAGGGTGTTAAAAACAATAAATTTTAAATTTTGTAGCTTGGGGTCAAAAAAAATTTCCCCGCAACTACTAACAATATTTAATTTGTAAGTGATTTATTCTCTTTTAACTTAATTATTTTGCTCCTAGTTTCCATTCAATTTCTTCATTCCAATTTTTTCATATATATTATTAATAGGACTAAATTATCGCAATGCAAAATAATAATGAAAAACTGATACTTTTAAAACTATAAAGATCAAATTAATATGACATAAATTATAGCAACCATAAGTATAATTTGCCAAACATAATGGAGCACTGAGAAACTACCACATTACAAATTATCAAATGAATAAACCTAAACTAGAAGTTTAGGATATTGTATAGAACTATTTTTGGTACAATACATTTGCAAATCAAAGATGAGGACTTGGTTTAGTTCAGAAGGCTGAAATTTTGGTACTGCAGCAAGAAGGCATTATTCATTTTCCAGGTTAGCAGTCCAGCTTTAAGAACTCTTTTTCCTCCAGAAGATGAAGCAAAATCACTGCCCGTGTTGTCTCCTCCGTAACTTGTTTACAGATAACTATCCTTCCAGCTCCTGCATTGTACTGGTCGTCAAATATAAAATAAATAAAAAAAAAATCCAAAACCATCTTTGGATGACAGTTTCAATATAAGATCCATTACCATCTACAGACACTTGACTGAGCTATCAGGTTCTCCATACATTCGTTAGCCAACCAGTTTGTTCGGAAACTCAATCGACAGGCAAACATTATCTATACCTTCATTGAATGCCACAATTTTGAAAGTGAGAGTCGAGCTTGGAGAGATGACAAGGAAAGATTAAGAAAATGGAGCTAGTCAATCCATGCTATTAGATTGGATGGGTAATTGGCTTTTTTATAGAAAAAGTGCAACAAGATATTATTCTTTCTTTTCAACAAACTAGTCAAGAAAAGAAAATAATAGACCTAATGGGAGCCTGAGCCGTTTAGAAAATGATAAATCATGCTTTATGAGAGAAAATGCCACCAAGTACGAGTTCGAATGAATTAACACAAGAAGTCAGCACCCCGCATGAACAAACTCTTGCGCACTAAGAGAGGGAGAGTGTAACATTCTCATCCCGGACTGTAGCAATATTGTGTGCTTTGTGCTACGCTCACACACTCTTGCGCACTAAGAGAGGGAGAGTGTAACATTCTCATCCTGGACTGTAACAATATTGTGTGCTTTGTGCTAGACTCACAAACTCTTGCGCACTAAGAGAGAGAGGGTGTAACATTCTCATCCCGCACTGTAACAATATTGTGCACTTTGAGCTAGGCTCACACGTCTTTAAAATGTGTTGTTACTAGAAAGGGATGTGAACTGGGATAGGCCCTCATGGCTTTAAAACACCGCTGTTACTAGAAGAGGATGTGAACTCACCTATATAGCCCAAAAGCTTTTCCTACCTAACCAATGTGGGACGGAATGCTACAGGGAGGTGCATATTCATGTGACATTGTGTAGAGTGTACAACTGTGGTTCTAGTGTTTTTTGATTTTTTATATGCCAATATCAGGCATCTATAACTCATGATACAAGCAGTCATGCAAGCTCAATATGAGGTAGAGAGCAAAGGTGCGTACTCGTCGGAGAGTAGGAATATTCTCATGCTAGCAAAATGATCATCAACACGAAGCATTTGGAAACATTGGGGCTGAAGACCCAACATAGCTGAGGTGAACTTCTTGAGGAAGAAGATGAAATTTGATACCAAGCTCCTCGAAGATTTTCTTTAGCTCAAGAACTAGGTCAGATCTTCGGTTGCCCCTCTCCACATAATTCTGAAAGTTTATGGTATGATTAACAAATAGTGCCATTTTCATCTTGTTCACATCCTCAATCTCCTTAACTTGCACGCTGTGGTTAGGACGCCAGTGTTGAGGTTTGCTCTCCAAGTACCTGAAAAGTACCCGAAAGCTGCCTTATTCAGGATGTCATCTAATTGAAAAAACAATATCAAAAGACAAAAAGAAAAAGATAATATGAAAATTGTATTTAATTTTCATTTATTTAATGGGAACATGCAAACACTAAAGGGTTAAAGTAGAACCATCAATTTATAAACAACAGGTTCGTCCTCTTTGTTGTCAAACTCTTATAAACAACAACAACAACAACAAAAGTTAACCACTTTGACAAGAATATGAAAAGAATTAGCAATAACATAATGAGATATGAAAAGTGACCATAAAAATGAGATGAGAATGTAGTTGGAATGTTTGATTATAGCCAGAATCTAGGAACATTTCCACACTTTAGCAGCTACATATCAGAAATTCAAGTGTTGAATATTCAAAATGCCCGGAAAATGAGCTTTGCAATCATGTGAAATGTGTAAACAACACATACATAGAAAGGTACTCGACTAACAAGATGTTTGCAAACAATAGAAGTCACCTGACATCAATTTTTCATGTGTTAATTCCCACAGAAAATAGAGAGTCGAGCCTTCAAACTCTAAGCTATAGCGGCCTTTGAAATAAAGCTTCATAATAGCATGGTTTGAGTGATAAAAAATCCTATAAAGATGACAACCTTGATCTAATTCAGTCCTTATGTTTACTTTGTCATAGTTATAGTGGTATACATTTGGAAGACCCAGAAGAATGGAGTTGACATACCCTTTTATTTTGGCTTTTAGAGCTACAATACTTGCAGCCGAAGTCGACACATCAATAGCAAACTCCACGGCATCACTCATCTCTGGGCTTCGATAAAAATTGCTGATTGGTTTGCTAGCCAAAACTGAATTCGGATAGAATATCTTTTCGTTGTCATATCTCAAGAAGATTGTTGTCAAAATGTTCATCTCTTCAACGACCATCTATGAAATTTCAACATACTATGATAAACAAATCAAACTAATTTCAGTACTGTAAACTTTATGTATTCTAGGCTGAGAGAGTTACCTGTACCCCATCAATGACACAACGATCACCTACATCGAATGGGTGCATCACAAATACAAAGATGAGGGCTTCGAATACAGTCTTACAAGTGTTTCCAAACATGAATGCCACAAGTAAAAGCTGAGATGAAATGAAGACGATCACTTGGGTTGTTGCAAATCCCATCAAAAGTAACCACACAATAATGATCACCACAAGTATAATTCCTGATAAAATTTTGTTCAGTTCCTCGATGGCTGTTTTAGTGTCGTTTAGAGAATGCGCCAGTGATTTACGTTCATTGTAGACATTTACCTGCAAACAAAGACTAATTTATTCGAGCCAAAAACAAAAGTCCCTGCATACTACAGGTTTTTCTATCCATCTATATGAAGTGGAAACATACAAATTGGTTTATATCCTTTTCCAATGTTATCTTATCAAAAAGAGCAGGCATATTCTGGACAAAACCACACAAGCATGTCCCCTAGGAATCTAGTATTATTATTTTAAACCCCGAACTCTCTGTGAAGGATAGTTTATATGACTAAACTTTCACTGAAATAAAATATCCACTTCAATAGTAGTCTAGGTCAATATTGCAAATTGTATTTTATGGAAAAATGTTCCATCTTTACGCAGCTTTGCAATCTTTCTTGTTTCCTTTAGCAGTAACTGTTACATGGACTCTTCTATTTCCTACAAAGGACCCGTGTCCATAATATATGACAAGGGTAAGGGTGTAGGGTATGTGCCCAACATCCGTACTCAATTTAGACACTTAGGCCACGTTTGTTTGGCTCTATAAGATGGAGGAGATTAAGAGTACGGTGTGATTGAATGAGGAGATTATTAGTGTAGTGATATTAGGTTAGAGATGTAAGATAAAGAGCGTTTGTTTGTACACCACCGAATTAGTAATACTATAGATAGTATTAATATACAATTAATATTTAGTATTTTTTTAATATTATATATTTATATATATTGGTTCTAAAAAATATAAATTTTGCTTAAAAATTCACTAATTCCCTCACTCAATTTCTAATCCTAACCTCTCTATGGGATTGGTAATCCTACCAATTCGGGCGCCCGGGGGGGGGGGGGGGTATTACTGGGATAGCTAATCTCCTCACGCATGTCTCCAACCAAACACTTTAAGTGGATCCCACGGACTATTAATCCAACCCTCCTCCCCAAAGAGCCAAATAAACATAGCCTTAGATCCTATAATTTTTTACAATGATTGAAAAAGAAGAAACTCAACTTTTGGATACGTATCCTACATATCCTATGATTTAAGTTTATGAAAATTTGACGCTTGGACACACACTTGCACCTAATACTCGTACCCAAATCCATGTAACATAAGTGGTAAGGTAGCACAAGTGATAGTTACATTTTAGGATACAATCAATATGGATGAGAGGAAATGTGAAATTCTATTAACTATTTATACTGGAAAAACACGACTTCATGAAGAAAATTATAAGAAAAGAAAAAAAAAAAAAAAAAAAACTTGCATGGAACCTATACGAAATAAACGAACCAACAGAGATCTCACCACCCATTTTTGTAAAGCCGATTTCTTAATCTTTCCTGTTTCTGCTACGCCCTGAAACATTGGGAGCACATTATCCACTTCGTCCTTTTTCAAGAAACGCAAGAGGTCCTCCTCTTCAATATACCTAGATGGTATAACAATAAAAACAATGAGACCATTCCAGGACAAGCAAACATAATGTAAGTGCGTAAAAATTCAAAAAAATAATATTCATACTTGCAGCCAGGCTTTGCAACATTTTTAAATATTCGATACGCAGCATCCCTTGCTTCCAACTCACTAGTAATCTCCTTATCTTTTTGCTCAACACCTTCATCATCAACACTCTCATCGAGTGCATTTGAAACCGTAAAAAGCCCTGAACCCCGTATCGCTGTAATCAATCCTTTCATGGTCCAAGCTGAAATCTTCTCTTGTTTCATTTTATGAAGCTTCTCTATGTCAATCACGCCTTCTTTCTGTACATGGTTTCCTTTCTTCATATTCTTGAAACTCAATTGACCACTAATTGTATTGCCAACCCTTTCTGCAAATTCCATCAATGGAGGCCCCGAAAGCGTCTGAAAAACATACTGCTGAAATATAGATTCTTGAATCCTGTCAAAGAATCTCGTGACATGAAAGGAAGAAGCCAATAGCTTTACCAGAAATGTCTTCGCCATCCACATTCCTGCCCCAATAAGACATGATGCAAGAGCCATCGTGACATAGTTTAAAATCCTTCTAGTCTTCCTTGATCGCTTGACCCCATGGTTTATCAACAGACACCAAGCCAGAAGAACCAAACCCAACCAAATGAAAACCCGAACACTTACTCTCAAACCATGAACAAAATACAGAACCTTCTTCTTAAGCAAAAAGTTCCTTTCAATCAAGAAAACAAGAACATTGATAAACCATCCAGTGAACAATCTACCACAAAAAATCACCAATACGAGCACACACCATTTCCAAAGTTCCAAACTCCAAATTGCAGCATCATGAAATTTTTGAACAGTTAAGCTAGCAATTAAAAAACCCATTATGCACATAAACATAACCCATTCAAGTAAAGCCATGATGTTCAATTTCTTGCACAAACTTTTATCAACTCTATGAGTTGAAGTCTTATAGACATCATCATCCTCCTCCTCTCCTCCTGGCGAAGCCAATAGCGGCGTTTTTGGAGTAACTGGGGTTGTTTTTACATTCTCTTTAGGAGTACTAGCATTGGTTTTGGGTGAATTTCTATAAGGTGAGCTTGAATGCACCAGTTGGCTGCTCTCTTCAACCGGATGTGAATCATTGGTATAATAAGGCTCCACCAATCTTGATTTGGGTTTTGAATACGCAGACCGTGGAATTGATCTTCGTCGAGTAACATTTTCATCTGGGATTTTGAGAGGCCTATCTGGTGTTGTGCATGATTTGGTTATCTCTGGAGAAGAAGAGTTTGGAAGTGTGGACATTTGAAGCTCTGTTAATCCAGCATTAGGAGAACCTGTTTGGGCATTCTTTGGAAAAGAGGATGACCCAGATTCCAGTGTTGTGAAACTTTTAGAACTCCCACTTTGATTGTCTTGGTCTCTCCTTGAAGATTCTTCAATACCCAAAATGGAGACTACAACTTCATTGTTACCCACCTTCTGTTTCTCACCTTCCATGGGAGCTACTCTGTAAGTGTTAGCATCAAATTGAACACTGGGGTTTGTTAGTCACCTCTGTTAGTCAAAACCACAAACAGTTGGAGTGCAAAGGTTGAAACTTTGAAATATCCCTGCAAAAATGGACAACTGAGTTGGGAAGTAGAAAAAGAAATGAAATTGAGTTGTTTAGGTTTCAGGGAAAAGTTGAGAGTAAGCTTGAAAACCTTGCAATGGCTACTCAAATCCCCAGTTTTTCTGGGCAACCAAACACAACGATCTCTCTCTCTCTCTCTCTCTCTCTCTCTCTCCCCCACCCTCTCTCTCGGTCGCTCAGTCTTGAGTCTCGGACTTTGCTTTTGACTTGTTGTCAGGACTGGGAAGGTAAAGACAACAGACATATTACCTCCACTTGAAGAAAACTTTGACAAAAAGTACGTAAATGTTGTTTTCAGAATAATTTTTTATTTTCTAAAATTAAAAATTAATGGAATAATTATAAAAAATAAAAAATAAAAAATAAATTTTTTTAAACTTTTAATTTTGTGACAAAACAATTCTTTATTTTTTAATTTTATCAATTTAAATTTAAATTTTTTATTTATTTTCAATCTAAATTATTTATTTATTTTTATAACTAAAATCGAAAGAATATTTTAATTATTAAACTTAATTTAAATATACATCAAATATGTTTTTATTAAGTTTAACAATTAAAATATTTATTATTTCGTCAATTTTATTTAATAAAAATAAATAAATAGTTTAGTGGTTGGATTGGAGGGTGGCAAATAACGGAGAGATTTCATGGTTGTGTCTAGTGGTGTGTGGAGGTATATAGCAGAGATTAAATTTTAAGATTTTGTCCATAAAAGTAATTTGCTTGACATACAATCATAATTTAAAAAAAATAAAAAATAAAAAAAATAGTGTAAATTGAGAGAAGTATGCAAATAGAAGCTCTCTACAATACTCGATAGCCTTTAAATGGACTCCAAATTTATTGTTGGTACCTTACTTTTCAATATTATTTTGAATTTCATTATATCTTTAAATGAAAGTCTTGTTTGGAAAGGTGAAAAAAAGTTAGCCTATTGATTTATTAACTTATTTGGATCTTATCACATCACTTTTATATTTTTTTTTATACAATTTTTCATAATAAATCAATAAATAGTTTTTTTTTAATAAAAAAAAATCACTTCCTAAAATAGGTAAATTACCAAAGAAGACAACCCAAAATCCTAAGCCCTACCACTCTCAACTCCAGTTGCTGCTATCGCCAAAAGCACCATAGCCCTTCTCCCTACCCCTTCTCAGCTCTTCTTTGCCACTCCCCACCACCCCTTAGCCTCTCATACCCTTCTAAACCTTCTCTAACTTTTTATCTACCTTCAGTCCTTTTTCTTTGTTGCCCACGACTAGCTACCTTGCCACTGTTCCTTCTCACAACCTCCACCCTCAAAGTACCCCATTCTTTGCAACCTTCCACCTCCACAAACTACCTTAACAAACCCCATTTTCACAGCTCCCCCCTAACACCCACTCTCTCTCTCTCTCTCTCTCTCTCTCTCTCTCTCTCTCTCTCTCTCTCTCATATTAGATTTGTTGTAGGGACTAGTAGGGGTGCTTGCGAATCGATGTTTGACGGTTCGGTTTGCGATTTGGACCCTCCAGCATATTTGCGATTTGAAAAAAATTGAACTCGCATCCGCACGCAATGTGGGTTACGGTTTATGCGGATAGGGTTTGCAGATATGGGAACGGTTTGCAGATTGAGCTTTCTTTTAAAATTTTAATTTTTTGCTTGTTTTTTCCCATTTTTTAAATATTTTTTAGTGCAGAACATTCAACATTATCCTCCATTAAAACTCTATTACAAATAATTAGAATGAAAATTAAATAAAAACTAACATAGAAAAAAAAAAGAAGTCACATAACTAGATTTGCAAAAAATTAAAAAAACTTCAATTAAATAAAAAGTATTTCAAATAAGGCAATGTGTGATATTATTATAATGTTATAATGTTAGAGCCTACAAGTTTGATAATCAAATTAAAGTGAGTGAGAGAAGAGAAGATTAGGGTTACACACTTACAAAACTTATAAGAAAATCTGATAGTCCAGATAAATAAAAAAAATAAATAAATGTATATAGATGCGACGGGCGAGTGCAGACCTGCCTTCAACCCACAAAATAGGAAAATCTTAAATCACATCTGACCCTAACTGACAATTTTGTGAAACAGCCCAAATAGGCGTGGGCAATTTGGATTAGGCAGTTTTTGCAAGTCAAATAACCCTATGCCCAGCCTTAGAGACTAGAGATGTGCCACTAGAGGTTAGAGGGCATTGGTGAGGGATGTGAAGGGAAGGGAAAGGGTAACAAGTTGAATGGGTAACGGCAATGGAAAAGAAGGGAGACTCAATGCAAAAAATCTTGCTGGTGGGCTGGGAAGTGGCAAAAGTGTCACTGGCAAGTTGGATGGAATATGTGAGAGATCGGTGAAAAAAAGGGAGACTTCAGTCGCCATTATCGCCAATAGCACCATAGCCCCCCCCTCCACCCCTTCTCAACTCTTCCTTGCCACTCCCCACCGCCTCTTAGCCCTTTCATACCCTTCTAATCCCTCTCCAACTCTCTGTCAACCTTCAACCCTTTTTTTTTTTATTGCCCACGACTAGCTGCCCTGCCCATATTCCTTCCCCGCAACCTCCATCATCAAAGGCCCACATTCTTTGCAGCCTTCTATCTCCACAAACTACCTTCATAGACCCCATTTTCACATCTTCCCTCCTCCCAACACCCACACTCTCACACACACACTTTCTCTCTCTCTCTCTCACTCTCTCTCTCTCTCTCTCTCTCTCTCTCATATTAAATCTCTTGTAAGGACTAGTAGGGGTGCTTGCGGATTGGTTTTTGACGGTTCAGTTTGCTGTTTAGACTTACCCGCATGTTTATGGTTTTGGAAAAATTGAACCCGCAACCGCTTGCAATGCGGGTTGTGGTTTGTGCAGATAGAATTCGTGGATGTGCGGGCCGTTATGAGCAATTTGCGAATTGAGTTTTTTCCTCTAAAAATTTATTTTTTGGTTTGTTTTTTCCCATTTTTTAAATATTTTTTATTGTAGGAGATTCAACACTTTCCTTCATTAAAACTAGATTACAAAAAATTAGAATGAAAATTAAATAAAAACAAACATAGAAAAAAAAAATTACGTAATTGGATTTGTAAAAAATTGAAAAAACTTCAATTGAATAATAAGTATTTCAAACAAGGCAATGTGTGATATTATTATAATGTTATCATGTTAGAGCCTATAGGTTTGATAATAAGATTAAAGTAAGTGAGAGAAGAGAAGATTAGAGTTACACACTTACAAAAATTACAAGAAAATTTGATGGTCTAGATTTAAAATAAAAAAAAAAAGTTATATACAGATGTGGGCATGTGAGTGTAGGTATGAGTAAAACCCGTGACCAGCCTACAACCCATAACATAGGAAAATCTTAAACCGCATCCGACCATAAAAATTTGAAAAATCGCTTAGATAGGTGCAAACTGTTCAGATTAGATAGTTTTCACAAATTGGATAACCCTTTATCCAACCCTAGGGACTAGAGATGTGGCACCAGAGGTTAGAGGGCATTGGTGAGGGATGTGAAGGGATGTGGCACTAGAGGTTAGAGGGAAGGGGAAGGGTAACAGATGAATGGGTAAGGGCAATGGAAAAGAAAGGAGACTCAATGGAAAAAATCTTGCTAATGGGTTGGGAAGTGGCAGTAGTGTCACTAGGAATGGCAACGGGGCGGAGCGGGGCCGGGGACCACCCTCCCCGTCCCCGATCCCCGATGGTCAAAACTTCCCCGTCCCCGGCCCCGATCCCCGACGGGGAACCTGTCACAGTCCCCATCCCCGTCCCCAACGGGGATCGGGTTTCCCCGACCCCGAAAAGTCCCCGATCCAACTCTGTTTCAACATTCAACACCATCAACAGATAAAAAAAAAAAAAAAAGAATAACAGATCATCAAAAAAAAAAACAGATCTGTTTCAACATTCAAATTTCAACATAGATCAACAAAAAAAATAACAGATCAAAAAAAGAAATTTACAGAACATTAGATCAAAAAAAAAAAATTTACAGATCATCAGATCAAAAAAAAAATACAGATCATCAGATCAAAAAAAAAATTACAGATCATCATATCAAAAAAAAAAAATTTACAGATCATCAGATCAAAAAATCAATAACAAATAAAAAAAAGAATAACAGATCTTACAGATCTGAGCTGATGAGGCGCCGGAGGAGGATATCGACGGAGGAGGGCGGCGGTGGAGATCGGTGAAGGAGATCGGCGGTGTGCTACACTCCATTAGATCTGCCGTGGCGACGGAGGAGGAGGCTGTACTGGCCTGGTGGAGGAGGAGGAGGAGGCTGTAGTGGCCTGGTGGAGGAGGAGGAGGAGGAGGAGGAGGAGGTGGTGGCTTGGAGGAGGCTCCTGCGTCTGTGTCTGTGTGAAGAGAAGAGAAGAGAAGAGAGAGAGTGAGAGAAGAGAAGAGAGTGTGACTGAGAATCTCTCAGTCTGAGATAGAGCTACTGGTGCTTAGTTATTCAACACAGGGATTGAAATATATTTAATATAATATATAAATATAATATAATATATAAATATAATAGAGAGTTGAGATATATTTAATATAATATATAAATATAATATATATCTATCATATAATATAGATAGAGCGTGTCAGAGTGTAAGTTAACATATATATAATATATATATATATATATATAAATCGGGGGCTGACCGGGGCGGGGGGCGGGGCCGGGGCCGGGGCGGGCCGGGGATGAAATATATATCACCGTCCTCGGCCCGAATGTCACCGGGGATTTATTTTTTAATATCATCCCCGCCCTGCGGGGAGTATTTTTCGGGGAAAAACCGTTCTTATCGGGGACGGGGGGTCGGGTCCCCGTCGGGCCGGGTTCAAATTGCCATCCCTAAGTGTCACTGGCAAGTTGGGTGGAATGTGTGAGAGATAGGTGAGAATTAATTGGAATGGTCAAAGAAAATTAAAAAATTTGAATTTAAGAATTGAGTGTCCAACAACAAATTTAAAGTGTAATTAGAGGCTCCCCAATTACTCTCTTTTTTATTTAATGAATTTACCTATACCCACATTCTTCTAACAATGTCTATTATTCAAATATGAAATATGCTACCTTTAATCCAATGGCATTAGGGGTTTAAATCTCACCAAAGACAAGGCTAGGGTGTGCAAAAATCCTTTCAGCTCTTAAATGTTCCACTCGCTTCTGCCATGTAGTCGCTCCTCTTTGCCCCATATTTTAGAAGTACGCTAATTATTTTATATTTTAAATGAATCCTTAATTATATATATATATATATATATATATTCTTTATTTTAATTAACATTTTATTCTAAATGTAATTTTGGAGAAGATAGGGGATAAAATTATCTTTTTATCGTATTAATTTAATTTAATTTTTTTAAAAACTAAGCCCACTCTAAAAAATGGTGTGTGATAAACCTTCTTTAGTTTGTATAAAAAAAAACTAACGGTAACATTCACTACAAGAAATAACACATTCAGCGACTAATTTTGCTGACTAAACTAAATTTAGTCGCCAAAGGTATACACATTAGCTACTAAAAATTTGTTTGTCGCCAATGGCAGACACATTAGCTACTAAACAATATTTGGTCGCCAAAGGTACATGCATTAGCTACTAAAACTTTTTGGTCGGTAAAAGTCCACTATTTTGCTACTAAAAATACATTTAGTCGGTATTGTCTTTACTTTTGTCGACTAATTACATGTTTGTCGTTAAAAATATCATTTTGGGCGGCTAAAAAAGATGTTGGTCGCTAATTGCACAATGTTTAGAAATTATAATTTTTTTTATTGGTATTTATTTAATTTTTGGCTACTAATTGTGTGTTAGTCGTGTAAAATAAGATTTTGGGCAATTATTTTTATTTTGGTTGCTAAATTTGAAATCTTTACCGACTATAATTCAGTAGCCAAATGTGGCAAAAAATTGTGGAGGGAATATTAAATTTTTCATACAAAAATTAGCTACCAAATTTGAATTTTGGTCGGGAATAAATTCTTGTGTTGTTTTATTTTTATTGCAATAGAAGTCCATTTCCCTCCCTCTCTCACGCCCGCCTCTGTCACTGCTCTGTTTCCATCGCCATCACCACAAGGTTTGCTGGATCATCACTTTGTCTCCCTCCCAGGTATGTCCTCTATTTCGCCTCTCTCTCTCTGTGTGTATCTCCCTCTCGATTTCTATCTCCTTCTCACAGAGGGCTCTCGATTTCCCTCTTTCTCTCTCTCGCTGTTTATACACACACACACACACATACATGCATATATATATATATATATATATATATACACACACACACACAAATCATATATATACAATCTTGATCCCATATATAATCGATTATACATTGGTACACTCACGCCTCTGCCCTTTTCTCTATAGCTTTGTCTTCATCGCCATCACCGCAAGGGTTGCTAGATTATCGTTTTGTCTCCCTCCAAGGTAAGTCCTCTCCCTCTCTCTGTATCTCCCTCTCGATTTCTCTATCTCCTTCTCACTATCTCTCTCTCGATTTCCCTCTCTCTTTCTCTTTGTCTCTGATTACACACACACACACACATACATACATATATATATATATACACAGAAATCATATAGGAAATGCTAAAAATTAGGGCATTGTTATTGAAATGTGATTGAAATTAAAAATTAGGGCAATGCTTGGGATGAGATGTTATTGCAATTAGGCCAATGTTATTGAATTTGAGTGTACAAATTACAAAAATCCTAAAATTAGGCCAATCATTTACCATATGTTGTAAATTATAAATAAATAAATTACTTTAAAATAGTTAATTTGCCTAGAATTGTGGGCATATCATTTACCATATGTTGTACAAGAAAATCTAAAATAATTTAACAATAATGAAATTCATAATTTAACTTCTATCAGTCTGAGAACTGGTAAATAATAGGCTGAAAAAGTGTGTGTGACTGTATCTGTTCATGTGTGACTGTATCTATTAAAATGTGTGCTTATATATAAATTGATCTGTCTATTAATCATGTTATGCTCTATCTAAGAGATGGTTGGGCAATAAAACCATGAAACTTATTTGTGTGTCGCAACAATGCAAGGCTTTCAACTTATGAGATTTTAGCGCGATTAATTATTTCAAACAATTGCATTTTTTAGCTCGATTGACTAACCTAGACCCTATATCTCAAATTACTTTAATGCTAGTCTATAGTACATTAGTCCTTTCATATTACTAGGAGAACAAAGTGTAATCCCAACAAGGTAAATTTTATCTTACATATTGATTACTGAATGAATGACGAGCAAACAGTGTCATGTTACCTTTACCAGTTTAATTTCATCTGAACGCTTAGTTCTGCTACATGGACATCTAGTTCTGCTATGGCAATGTCAGTTCCATTATGGACACCTACGTCAACAATTTTGTCGCTCTCCTCTTTTTTGAGATTCCATGCC
This sequence comes from Camellia sinensis, assembly GCF_055761805.1. Taxonomy (NCBI): domain Eukaryota; kingdom Viridiplantae; phylum Streptophyta; class Magnoliopsida; order Ericales; family Theaceae; genus Camellia; species Camellia sinensis. The sequence continues at coordinate 86,814,547 of NC_138973.1, forward strand.
ACACATCTTGTAACCATGCTCGGTGGGTGCTACCACCATTTTGTTAGAATAGTAGTTATGTTACAGTTAGAATGTATTAGAGGATTCGTCTCCATTCTTATTCTGTCTACATGGCTTGCGAATAGATGATTGAATTGCTTGAATGATGAGAAGTGCAAACTTTTCCCATCAGCTAGGTATTTGATAGCTTTTTATCCATTTTCTTAATATTATTAATGCTTTGGTACCTTTATATGTATGATTAAACTTATATTTTAGCAGTTTATATTCTACCTTTTTGAAGTCAACAAAGTTCCTCCTCAATTAACCTTATGTTAGAATAAGATAAATAGGTTACTGTTTCCCTGGCTTGTTCTTCATACATTTGTTCTCACAAAACTGTTCAAATTTCAATGAAATTGTTTTCACCGACGGTTTCTCCTTTGCAGCCCACATTCCCTTATATCTGTACCCTTTTCTTAATACAACAAGCAAATCAAGGCCATTTGAATACTTAAGGCTTACTTCCTGGGGTGTCATCGGTGCTATATATTTATGTGTGTGTTGTCATGACTATTCCTGTTATTTTTTATATATTCGTGTCAAACATTAGATTTGGAGGTGGATATGTTTATTTGACGTTGATGTATGTACTAAATTTGAAAGAAAAATCAGTTTAAAAGAACAATAATTAACTACTATTGACAATGTTAGTCATGGGCAGCTGGTTATATTGAGAAGCTGTTTGCAGCCAATATTGTACATTTTGCTTTTACTTCCTCAAGCTCACGGGTACCCATGAGGAATTTTTCGTGAATAAAAAACATGTCATGCACACACACCGCTGAGAGCATGAAAGGAATTTGATTCTTTTGATGTATCATTCTATTATTGACCATATGGTTTCACTAGTAGTAGTGCTCTACTAGTTATGCTGTCTAGTGGTCCAAAATTAGGGGTCATTTCTTAAATTAATTTCCATAATTACGCATTTCATGGTACAAATCGTTTCATTTGGTCCCACTCTAAAAGAGATTTATGTGACAATGCAAAACAGTGAATGAAAAAACAACATAATCTATCTCAACTTGAAACGCGTGTTCTCATTTGTTCCTCGGTTAATCTTTGCTTGAGTTGTAGGTGGCAAAAAATGGACAAGAGTTGGATGACGATAAATAATAGGTTGACAAGTAAAGAGTATCAACAAGGGGTGAAGTCATTCCTTGATTTTGTTACGGCAAATTTAGGTGTAGAGGATAAAATTAGGTGTCTGTGTGTCGATTGCATTAATGGCACAAAATATAGTAGACAAGTTGTGTGGATGCACTTGATCCGAAGAGGAATGACATCTTCATATATAACTTGGGTGCACTACGGGGAACATGTTCTCGTGTCTCATCCTAGTGTATCAAATGACCAATGTGGAGGTAGTGGCGAATGTATGACAGATATCGATGATCTGCTCATGGGTGAATTGCCTATTATGTTAAAAGAAATTTATGTGAGTGGTCTTATGGATGATCATACCGATGAGGAACCTAATGGTTTGGAGATGGAGGATTTGCATAAGTTCATTAGGTTATTCGAAGATACACAACGCAAAGTTTACCCAACATGGGAAAAGTTCTCTGTGTTATCATTCGTCATTAAGATGCTTCATGTGAAGGTGTACAACAAATAGAGGAACAAGTCATTCGATATGGTTATGCAGGTATTCAAGGACATTCTACCAGAATGTGATCAAACTGTTCCATGGACACTCTATGATGCTAACAAGTTCTTACGTGACTTGGGTTTGGGATATGAAACAATTCATTCGTGCAAGAATGATTGTGCACTATTTTGAAAAGAGAGTGAAAATTTGGAGAAATGTCCTACATGTGACACGTGTAGATACAAGTTGAACGATGATGGTGGTAAAAAGATTCCACACAAGGTCTTACAATACTTTCCTTTGACACCGAGGTTGAAAAGACTGTATATGTCCAAAAAAACAACCGCAGATATGAGATGGCACAATGAGAAGCGTGTGAATGATGACATATTAAGGCATCCGGCCGATGGTGAAGCATGGAAGGACTTTGATAAGCAACATTCGACATTTTCTGATGAATCTCAAAATGTACAGCTAGGGCTGGCAACAGATGGTTTCAATCCATTTGGAAATATGAGCACATCATATAGCATGTGACCCGTAGTTTTAATGCCTTACAATCCCCCATCGTGGAAGTGTATGAAAGAGCCATTTTGCATGATGTTATTGCTTATTCCCGGACGTTCAGCACCTAGAAGAGACATTGACTTTTACTTGCAACCATTAATAAAAGAATTGAAGAATTTATGGGACCATGGTGTGCAAACATATGATGTATCGAATGGGCAAATTTTTATAATGCATGTGGCGGTAATGTGGACCATAAATGACTTCCCTGCATATGGTAACATGTTAGGGTGGAGTACAAAATGTTACTTGGCTTGCCCTAATTGTAACAATAATGCATCGTCCCAGGGTTTATGAAGTAAAATAGGGTACATGGGTACTCGTCGTTACTTGTCTGAGAACCACACTTGGCGAACAAGTAAGCTCTTCAACGATCAAACGGAGCATAGGTCCAAACCTTTGGACTTATCAGGGGAACAAATACTAGAGCAAATTGATTCTGGGACTTACAAGCCGTATGGAAAGCACCCACAAAATCGAAAACGACAAAAGAATGAAAATCAAAATTTGAATTGGACTAAGAGAAGCATTATGTTTGACTTGCCCTATTGGAAAACGTTAAAGCTTCGACACAACCTTGATGTCATGCATATTGAAAAGAATATATGTGACAATGTTGTTGGGACACTTTTGAGCGTAGATGGAAAGAACAAGGACACGGACAAAGCATGCTTAGATTTGGAGGACATGAGAATACGTAAAGAGTTACACTTGAAGAGGCGTTCTAATGGGTCCTTTGAGAAGCCTTTCGCATTGTACATATTGTCTGTGAAAGAGAGAGAAGGCTTTTGTGATTTCTGGAAATCAATTAAGTACCCTGATGGTTATGCAGCAAATATCTCCAATTGCGTAACCGCTCAAGCTAGAAAATTATCTGGCCTTAAAAGTCATGACTGTCATGTCCTCACACAATGACTTCTTCCAATTGGGATGCATGGCTACCTTATTAAGGAAATTGGGACCACACTTTTTGAGTTGGGAAATTTTTTCAAATAGTTGTGTTCAAAGACATTGAGGCGTTTAGATTTGGAGAAATTGGATGAACAAATCGTACTCATACTTTGTAAGCTTGAGAAGATTTTCCCGCCGGCTTTTTTTTATGTCATGATCCACATGGCAATTCACTTGCCTCGAGAGGCTATGCTTGGAGGCCCAGTGCAATATCGATGGGTGTACCCAATTGAGAGGTATTAACTCAACCCTCTTATTAATGTCAAATTTTAATTAATGCTTTAGTGTTGATATAAAGATTGCAGTATAATATTGTCATCGGCTTGATCGTTAGGTTACTTGGCCGTATAAAAGGGTTTGTGGCCAACAAAGCTCATCCTGAAGGTTCTATTGGCGAGGCTTACATCTCCAAAGAATGTACAACATTTTGTTCAATGTATTTGGATGGAGTTGAAACATTGTTTAACCTCCTAGAAAGGAATTATGACATGGGTGACCGTGGCCTAGGGTTGGCGGTATTCACTCAAAATGTCTGTCCCTTTGGTCTAATGACAAGGGCGTCCGATGTGTCTGTAGCTGAACACGAGATGGCTCATTGGTTTGTCCTACACAATAGCACAGAAGTGGAAAAATACATAGAGTATGAATCCATCAAACGTATTTAGAATGCTATAGTTGTAAATTGATTAGTCTTTATCTTAGTAAATATTTTTGAATCGCATTTCCTGTAACTAGGGAGCGCAAGAACTTGTTACAACAAAGAGCCGATGGATTCGACATCGAAAACAGACAATGCAAAGAATTCCCTAAATGGTTCAAAGATCATGTAAGCTAGTATTCTCCGCATACAATTAATCGTACATTACGTTAATATTGTGCATGCTTGTAACATGACACATGTTCTTGATGTAGATGAATGAATTGCGGATCTAAGTTTCCCCCGAAGTAACTGATGAGATGTGGTCACTAGCCAATGGTCCTAGTGGCTTAGTGAACACATATTCAGGATGTATTTGTAATGGTGTCCATTTTCATTCTATCGACTGTGACAACTGTCGTAAAAGTCAGAACAATTGATTAGTCGTGGAAGGGGAGCATGAAGGCCAATTGATACACTTCTATGGACACATGTGCAGAGTGTGGGAAATGAACTATTTGTTCAAACGTCGGATCGCATTGTTCCAATGTGAATGGTTTAACACCGGTAGTAGAAAAACTACTCGTGTAGAACCACATTTGACAACAATTGATGTAAGAAGTCGATGGTATAAAGACGACTCATTTGTATTACCAAGTCAAGTTGAACAAGTATTCTATGTTCATGACACCAAATTAGGTACCAATTGGAGAGTCATAGAAAAGTTTCAACATTGAGGAATTTGGGATGTGCCAAAGATGTATGATGTAGAACCTGATGATGTGTTCCAACAAGAAGAAACAACCGAGGTCGTACTAACTATGGCTATTGATGATTATGTGATTTTTCAACGAGATGATGTTGAATCTGAAATTATTCCAATAGAAGTTTTACAATCTGTCAAAGGTGTAGAAGTCAAGGGTGTTACAGATGATGACTTCATCTGTGATGATGAAGATGGATTAATGAGGGAAGATGATGACCCAGAAGAAGAATATGACCTACAAAGTGATTTTGATACAGATGTTGATGTAGAATCTTGATGTATATCATGCTTTAGTTCATGTAATAATTAGAGCAATGTGAATGTTCAATTGGTGCACAAATGCAAATCAAACTCATTATAAAATGAGGGCTCTCTCTTTGTAAATGTCAATATGTCGTAGATATAAAACACTAGCTGCATTCGGTGTGTGGGGAGAATCAAATCTTTTAAAAACTAAGAGGATGATAAAGCATGTGAAATAAGACCAAATTTGCACTATCGAAAGTTACACCAGCAGAATTTTGCATACTTCATGCAGACATAAAGTGATCATGCTTTTTTTTTTTTTTTTGAACAATTGGTGCTCGTCAAACTTCTATTATGCTTCCGTTGCAATTATTGGAGTTTCCAAAATAGATTAGTTTATTGATTTGTAAACCACTTGTTTTTTTCTTAATTGGATATTAAATCGAAATAAAAAAAAATGGGAAAAGTACTCAAATCTCAAACCATAAATTGGTAAAATAAATTTTACTCCAAACTTTTTTTTTATTTTTAATTTTATTTCTGTAATATTACACTAAAATATATGATATGATCAAAAACAATATCAGCAAGTGCAATTATATAAACTACATCTAAACATTCTCCCAAAAAGCAAAGTATATCATAACAAGACGTTCAATAATGTCAACCATAAAATGAAATTTCTATTAACAGTTGTGCAAAGAGTTTCTTGAAAATTCAATCCCACCTAGAATGACTTAAAAAAAAAAACCCTACATTAATTAACAGCATGCATGAATGCACTTAATCTATCAAAAAACAAACAAAAAGAAATCATAGAAATCAGCTTCCACATTTCAATTCAGTTGGTTCCAAATCAAATCGAAACACAAAAATGTCACGAGGAATCATCTTCAAGTCATGCAGCTTCACGTTGGTCGAACCACAGTTCTGAAACTTCTAAAACATTTTGTTGCGAAAACCTTTCATGACTGCAATATCACCATCGTAGAAAGTTGCGTAAGAAGGGTGAGGTTCTTTCTCTTCAACCGGTTCAATGTTCAGTTTGTTTATCTTTCGCCAAACGTGATTCGTGTCCATCTCCCATAAAACCAAATACCCATCTGGTTCTCTATAGATGAAAGCGAGCCGACCTTTGTACACTGTAAGTTGCTTGTCTCTGTAGTGAAATTCATCTTCTTCAGTTATTATTGGTTCTGGCAATGGAAATGTGGAGTAAGTCTCTGAATTTATGTCTAATGCGAATACTTGATCGTTGCTTGTGAGCCAATTGATTGCTCCGCTTGCAATAATGGTGGGTTGGTTGATGAAGATCACGCGGGGTGGCAGCAATACATCATTCAATTTTCTCCAGGTCCATAGATCTGAGTCATAGATTTCGTATTGATAACTGTAGTAGTACTTTAGCCTGACAAAAAAAAAAAATTATTGCATAGTTATTAGTATGAATATTGTTGGCTACATATTTTGTACAGGCTAATCATAGTTCAACACATGGCAGGATGAGGGCAATACGGGAAGACAATTCAAATCTTTAAACGTAACCACACACGTGACAGTTAGGATTGGTTATTGTGGATCTACATAGCACTGGATCAGCAAAAAGATGCAAGATGACATGGCTTTAATGGTTACTCATATATTTAAATTCAAAATCAGGAGAGAAGCCTAACGGCAGACATGGCATAGTGGAGCTAACTGTGAGGAAACATGATCAGCGATTATGGAGAGATGTTTCGACGGTTAGAAGCTCATTTCGATGGTTATCATTGAGAAATATAAATAGCAGAAAAGGCCCCAAAAAGAAGCCCCAAACCCAGATCCAGAAACCAGTTTTTATCTACTTTATTTTCCTTCCAGTTTTTACATTTCTTGTTCTTTACATTTCTGTACTTCAAATTTCTGCACTGCACTTCATTCATAGGAGTAGTTTCAAGTAACATGTTGTTGTAAACTTCTACGAGGCTGAATTAGATCATTGTAAGTTTTTCATTTTTACTTAATGAAATGCTATAATTGTTCTTCATTTAATTGTTGTTTGCTAAATTCTCCTAAACAAAGCCACCAGTAAAAGTCCTATTCGTTGAGGCTGAAAGAACTGAAACACAATCGTCTGATAATTGGTTGGCAATTAATCTTCTGTAAGGACTGATTGATCCTTACTGGCACGCTTAAAATTGCAATACTAACCTTCGAAAGCCAAAAAAACCAACATATATTTTTGGCACGCTCGGTGGGACTAATTGAAATGGCTAGACGTAGGAGACAAGGAAAAAATGAACGCTTGGAAGAAGGCGTGTAAAGAGAGGTAGAAGTACCTAATCCAGAGGATAATGTGATAACACATCCTGTGGAAGTACCTGTCTTATCAGAACCTATGGTCGAACAAACCAGCACTTCGGAGCAAGTACCACATGTTCAAAATATTGGACGAGGTCATGGAGTTGGATTATTCACTGTTCCATCTACTCAGTCAATGAATCCATGGGAAGGCCTAGTAGATGCCATGGGATAGCAGTTAATGAACACAATGAAAAGATGGGCAATATCCTTTATGGATCAAATGAATACCCATCAACCAACTAACACAAGGCATATAGAGGAAATTTCAAATGTCCCTCAGCAAAGATTGGCTAAAGATAAACAGCCTATGCAAAGTAATGGACATACTAATGGTCAAACTAGTAATCAAAACTATGAAAGACCATCACCTCAGTCTTGGTATGAGCTTCTTTCGAGGCCTGTGACAAATCAAAATGCCTCATTACTTAATAGTGAAACCTGGTGGATCTGGGCCAACACAAAAAAATTGCATAAGGATGTTTCCAAATCCTATGTTCGAAACCATACCTGGCACAAGGGGGTTCACTAATCCTTTGTTCGAATTTGTACCCGGGGGGTTGAAAAGGTTTCCTGCGACTGGAAGAGACACAACACCTGTTCCAACACCTTTCGCAGGACAGGCTCAGAGAGGTCACCCATACCCTCAACAGTAGCCAGCACTACATGGATAACCAGTCCCAAATATACCTCTGTATGGACCAAGAGGACCTCAGGCACAAGGTTGTCCACCAAATCCTGTGTTTGTTCCTCCAGTGGTGGTTCAACAAGCACAAAATATGGTTCTTAGGGACCAAATTGCTGATATTGTTAGAGAAATGTGTAGACCTATGGCTCGGGGAGTTCAAACTCCTGTGTACAGCAAACCATATCCAGAATGGGTAGATAAGGTACATGAATACCCAAGAGAGTTTAGAATACCAGACTTTACTCTTTTTTATGGAAATGGAAACCAGTCAACGATAGAACATATTGGTAGGTTCGCTGCTCAGTGTAGTGAATTTACCAATAATGATTACATGAAGTTAAGACTTTTTCTAAATTCTCTAACTGGAGCAGCTTTTGTATGGTATATTAACCTTACACCTGGCTCTATCCAAACCTGGCAACAAATGGAGGATTTATTTCATGCCCAATTCTTCCAAACAGAACCAGAAGTTTCTATAGCAGATTTGGCAAAGTTGAGTCAAAGGCCTGATGAGAAGGCTGTTCAATTTATTGCCAAATTCAAAAGAGCAAGAAATAAGTATAGGATCATTCTACCAGAGCCTGAATTTGTGAGATTGGCTCAAAATGGTTTAGAGTTTAGGCTTCTAAATAAGTTCGACTTAACTGAGTTTCGAGACTTAGTGGAATTAGCCTATAAGGTGTCTAGGTATGAATCATTACTTGAGGAAGAACAAGATTGGAGTAATGAATCATACAAGACATATTATAGAGATCCTAATTATGAGATTGATGCAGCAGAGATCATAGGAAAAGAGCCTGTGATCTGTGAGGCGTTAATTCATAAAGACACTATAATAGACCAGCAGTTTAAAAAGAAATACCTTCATAGGAAATATTCTTTTGATTTAACAAAAGCAGATGATATTTTTGATCGTTTGCTTGCAGCCAATTTCCTAAAGTTACCAAAAGGAGTCAAAATTTCTTCTCCAGAAAAACTTAAAGGAAAAATGTATTGTAAATGGCACAATTCTTGGTCTCACTCAACTAAAAATTGTATTGTTTTTTGGGATAGGATCCAAGAACAGATTCGGAAAGGGAGTCTAAAATTCCCAACTAAAGCAGAGAAAGCTATGGGGATTGACACTAATCCATTCCCAGAAATTGGAGAAGTTATAATCAATGTTATTATGCCAAACTTCCAAAACTTATCCTTGAAGGAAATGGAAAAGGTTAATATGCAGAAACATGTTGCCAGCCAGACTACTGTCAAGAAAGATACCAAAAGTTCACCAGCGAATGGGCAGGACTTTGCAGACCAAAGGAAAGACTCTGATGAGGAGGCACTGGATGATGACTCTTTAAAGGCAGTTGTCATACAAAGAATGTGTCCCACATGGAGGTTAAGCTACAAATGGTTGAAAGGGCTCCCGATTGATGGGAAGCAGTATTACAAGGATGTGCAAAGACGCCCTAAACCAACCAGGGCCTACAATAAAAGACCATACCCAACTGGTCCTAAACAGTAGGCATTCTTGGCTGGACCAACAACCAATAAAGTGCACTCCAAAGGCAAGAGACCTTTACATGAGTTCAGGCCACCCAACTATTATAAAATGGAGGACAATCATCCTGAGAGGAGATCTGAAGTGAGTTCAAGTTATGAGATCAAAGCCAGAGATTGGCCTCCTAGACTAGCCTCACATAAGATGAAAAGTGGCCATCCTCATGGAAAGCCTGAATTGGGCCCAAAACAGGGGGTCAGGGTCAAGCAATGGCCTTCACAGGCAGCTTCAAAACTAGCCTCGAAAGCAGAAGGAGACAGTTCAACAACTGAGCTAGTAGGTTCATAGGTGCCAATGGTTCTAGATTGGTTTGTCATGCAGAACAAGCCTAAGGAATACCTACCCAGAGAAGTGTCGTTAGAAACCAGGATAAGATGGTTAAACCTCCCTTGGTGGTTCCAAATAATTGGGTGTTACTAAAACATCCAAAAACAAAGGAACCAAGTATGGTCCCAGTAATTTCTAAGTCCCAAAGGAGGAAGATCCAGCAAAGGTACATTCAGTACCAAAGGGATCCAAAAGAAAGTGGGGAAAGTACTTTATTGGCCCAGCCAAAAGACCAAACAAAGGGAAGAAAAAGTTCCAAGTTGGATCATAGTCCAAAATCGACCCCTCAGGATAAAAGGAGTTACAGCAGAAAGCAGTTAGCTAAAGTTCACTTTGAACTAAAAGCCAAAGAAATATCCAATTTAGCAGGTCTTGAAAAGGCTTTGATGGAAAGTGACAGTGAGGCAGACGGAGAAATTGACCTAGACCAAAGGAAAGAGATGGTTGAAGAGAAAATGTTTGAAACCTTCATGGCTGAACAGACATTTTTGGTCAAAAAACCAGCAGGAACAAGCCATTCAAAGGAAGTCACTAGTACTGAAGTGCCAGAGTGTAGTATGGAGGATGCTTCGGAGGTAATTGAACAAGTTAGCCTGGAAAAGAAACAAGAGCAGCCAACAGTTCAGTTTGGCTCATTTCCTCCAGTGTCAGTGAATATGGTGCACATATTGCCACAAGAGTTCCAGGCTGAGGATGAAAACCAAAAGGGTCAAGAGATTGACCCTATTCCAGTTTCTAGTGAAGACTCACAAGTTAGCATGATTCAAGATGAGTCTGAGATAGCCACACCAATGGAAACTGAAGATGAGAGTGAGGAAGTAAGTATTAACCTCTCATACCCTTTTGAGTATCCTATAACATCCATGACATAGCATGTCAAACCCTTGTACATCAAGGCCTTCTTCGATGGGATACAGATGAACCGGGTATTAGTGGATAATGGGGCAGTAGTAAATCTGCTTTCGAAATCTTCTTTGAAGAAACTAGGAAAAAAGAACCTCAGATTAATCCCAACCAGCACAACCATTGCTAGTTTTACGGGAGATAAATAGATGGCTCAAGGTATTTTGCCCATTAACTTGAGTGTAAGGACCAGAGATTGTATGATGGTATTCTTTGTCATTGATAGCAATGCTAAGTATAATGCTTTACTTGGTAGGGACTGGATTCACACTAACAAATGTGTGCCTTCCTTTCTACAACAGAAGATAATGATGGCCTTATGCAATAAAGAGACAGACAAGATCAATGCAGATCCTCAATCCTTTGTTGCTTGTGCTGATTTTGCGGAGGCCAAGTTATATACTGAAGGAGTAACACTACTCAGTATATTGAGAAAACCTAATGGTTCAGCCGAAGTGACAGCTGATGAGGAAGTAACACACCTGAAGCACTTGGTACAAGAGTGCTGATGAAGAATTTGTCGTCAAAGATGATAATGATGCCTGGTTGTAGGCAAGAAGGTGGAGCCCAAGAAGCCAGACCTTTGGCTTTAGTTAAGTTCATAGCATTGGACTTAAAAGCAATAGTCCAAAAGGTTCAAGAACAAGAGAAGGAAGCCATGATAGTTGGTTGTAAGCATAAACAACAACATGTCAGACCTTTGACCTTTGATAAATACTGTGCATTGGACATTGAAACAAAAGTCCAGGAAATACAGGAGAAAAAATCCTTATAAACAGACTTTGTCTATGAGAAGGAGGGCAAAGATGTTAAATCAAAGAAACTGGGAGCAGAACAAAGCAAAAAAATTGTTTTGAAGATGAAAGAAATCAAAAAAGAAGCATCAGTGAGTAAGTTCTCAGATACATGACCCTGTGGAAGAGGTTAACTTAGGAGAAGGTTCTACATAGCAACTCACCTATATAAGTGCTTGATTAAATGCTCTTAACAGGGACCAGTTATTGATGGTTTTAAAGAGATATAAATATTGTTCTGCATGGTCTTATAATGAATTGCTAGGATTGCATAGGTCATTAGTAGAACATAGGGTCCCTATGAAGCCTAATTTTAAGCCATATAAGCAAAAACCAAGAAGGATGAGTCCTGAAGTGATTTAGAAGGTCAAGGAGGAAATTCTTAGGCTCCTTAAGGCAGGCTTTATTAGGATAGCCAAGTATGTTGAATGGCTATCCAATATTGTGCCTGTAGTTAAGAAGAATGATAAAATGAGGGTATGCATCGATTTCAAAAACCTAAATTTAACAACTCTAGAAGATGAGTACCCCATGCCTATAGTAGATTTATTGGTAGATAGTTCAGCAGGGCACAAGATTTTATCAATGATGGATGGCCACTTTGGTTATAACCAAATCTGCATTGCAAAAAAGGATATCCACAAGATAGCATTTAAATGTCCTGGGAACATTGGCACATTCGAATGGGTTAAAATGCCATTTGGCCTGAAGAAAGCTGGGGCTACATATCAAAGGGCTATGAACGCTATCTTTCATGATCTCATTGGAGGATATTTAGAGTGTTACATTGATGACATTGTCGTGAAGTCCCAATCCATAGAGGAACATTTGTTTCACTTGGAAGCAGCTTTTGAAAGAATGAGAAAGTTCAAGTTGAAACTTAATCGTTTCAAATGTGCTTTTGGCATATCAGCAGGAAACTTCTGGGGCTATATAGTACACAGGAATGGAATACAGATTGATCAGAACGAAGCCAAAGCTATCATTGAAGCCAAACCTCCATCAAGTAAGAAAAAAGTACAAAAGTTCCTTGCACAGGTTAATTTTCTTCGAAGATTTATTTCTAATACTGTAGGGAAAACTAAAGTATTTTCTTCCTTATTAAGGTTGAAAGATGAAGAGGAGTTTGTGTGGACAGTAGAGTATCAAACTGCTTTCAAAGGAATCAAAGTCTACTTGGCCAAGCCTCTAATACTGATGCCACCAAAGGGTGATAAGCCCTTGAAGTTATATATTGCTGTAGCAGAAGATTCACTGGAAGTTTTCTTAGCCCAGGACAATGAAGAAGGCAAAGAACAAGCAGTTTATTACCTTAGCAGGTTTTTAAATTCTTGTGAATGTAAATATTCAGCTATAGAAAAGTTGTGCCTTGCATTGTATTTTGCTGCAATGAAACTAAGATACTATCTTTTGCCTACAACTATCTGGGTAATTGCAACCACAGATTTGGTTAAATATATATTGTCTAGACCTATGTTGAGAGGAAGAATTGGCAAATAAATACTAGCTTTATTAGAATTTTATCTAGAATATGTCCCCCAAAAGGCAGTAAAGACAAGTTTTAACTAATTTCTTGGCAAATCATCCATGTCAAACAGAAAGCCAAGAGATAATGGAGCTTGGTATGGTTAGTGTTAAACCATGACAAATGTGGTTCGATGGATCAAAAGCCAACGGTCTAACTGGAATTAGTGTGGTGATTAAGTCACCACAAGAGGTAGAAACCACACATGGTTTCAAAGTGGATGGAATTGCTTGTTCCAATAATCAAGCTGAATATGAAACTTTAATAATGGGACTGGAAATACTTATTGGATTACAAGCTCATGCAGTTGATATATTTAGAGATTCTTAGTTGGCGGTTAACCAGGTGAAAGGAATTTTCAAATGTCAAAGTGCAAGCATGTTGTCATACTATGTTGTTGCATTATATTTGTTTTCTCAATTTCAGATAGCAAATGTGACTTATGTCCTAAGATTCTTGAATAACAAGCTAATGATGTGGCTTAGAAAGCTTCGAATTTCAGGAGAAGGGATAACACTCAAATGAATATAAGCCAAACAACATATCAAAAAGTAATGCCACCCTTAAATAAAAGGAATATGGTCTTAGAAGTCAATCATAATGACTTACAAGAACAAGATTAGAGGCATCCAATAATGCAGTATCTAGCTGGCCCATCTTCGAAAGCCAGCAGAAAAATCAAATTGCAATATATGCAATACATAATGTATGGTAATGCTCTTTACAAAAGAGGGGCAGACGGGTTATTATTGGAATGTTTAGGCCCAAAGGAAGCATTGACAGCCATGGCTGAGGTTCATGAAGGCATCTGCGGTGCTCATCAGCCTGGTGTGAAGATGAGATGGCTGCTTTGAAGACATTCCTACTATTGGCCAACCATCCTTAAAGAATGCATAGAATATGCTAGAGGTTGCCAGGCATGCCAAAAGCATAGCACAATAAGACATTTACCCATAACTGATCTGCATGCGGTTGTGAAGCCTTGGTCGTTTAAAGGATGGGCTATGGATATGATAGAGAAAATACGTCCACCATCTTTGAAGCATCATTGTTTCATCTTAGTGGCTACAGATTACTTCACTAAGTGGGTCGAAGTTAAACCGTATAAGGCTGTAGACCAGACTGACGTTATTGGATTTATTAAAGATCTGATCCACAGATTTGGCATCCCAAAAACTATAACTGTTGATAATGGGACTATATTTGATGGGAAGATGGTAAAGTCTTTTATGGCAGAATTAGCCTTGTTAATTCTACCCTCTATTATGCACAAGCCAATGGTTAGGCAGAATCATCTAATAAGTCTTTGAAGAAAGGAATACAGAAAGTTGTGGAAGACAATCCCAAGAATTAGCATACTTACTGTTGGATGTATTATGGGCTTACAGGATTTCTCCAAGATCAAGTACCGGAGTCACTCCTTATGCCTTAGTATATGGGCATGATGTAGTATTACCTGTAGAAATTAACATCAAGTCCTTGAGGGTAAGATGCCAAGATCAGTTAGTTCTTGAGCAGTACCATCAGAGTATGTGCTTGGAATTAGAGAATGTGGATAAAGTTAGAAATCTGGCATTAAATAACAATCTTTTCCAAAAGAAGAAAGTAGCCAAAAACTATAATAAGAAAATCAAGTACATTAGCTTTGATGAAGGTGATTTGGTATGGAAGACAATACTCCCAATAGGGATTAAAAGCCACAAGTTTGGCAAATGGTCACCTAACTGGGAAGGACCATATCAAGTTCATAGAGTCTTGCCTTAAGGAACATATCATTTGAGAAATTTGAATGGATATATACACCCCAAGAAAATTAATGACAGATATTTGAAGCCTTATTATCCAACCATGTGGGAAACACAAGGAACATAATAAGTGCTAAACAAAAGAAGCATGAAAACACTCAAATAACAAATAAAGATTTTATTTTAAAAAGAGTTGAATACATGCAACCATAGATTGGCTTAAAAGTCAGTACAATGTTTCAGTTGTTCCTTTACAATTGACTCTCTACTCTTGAGAGAGGGGAACAACTGAATGGCTGTAGTCATCTCTTGCTTTCGATCAGCCAGTCCTTGGTTAGTAATCTGTAGCTTGGTGGCAGTTCGATCTAAAGCCAGGTTAACTACTGATAACTTTTCTTCAAGCTGAGCTTTCTTCTCCAATAGTTGAGCTTGAAATTGGGAGACAGAGGAATGTTGTTCTTTCAATTCTAACACTTCAGCATGTATCTGGAAAACAAATCTTTGGTCTCTCAGCAATTTCTCTTCTGCAGCTTTGGCAACATGGTAGATGTTGATGTAAAAGTCAATGGTAGCTGCCGCCTAAGATAAATGACTTGAAATAGTCATGCTGGATTGCTTAACAACCTTGTAGCACTAGAGGAAGCCATTCTTGATAATAGGCCTTTGCAAGGCTTCGAAGGGAATCCTTGAGAAGAATGTCAGCAACTCCAAACAGCTGACCAAGTCTAATGAAGGCAAGGAAGTCCTACTGATAGAGGAAGAGCTCTCAAAAATTTTTAAGAGAGAATCAGCTAGGACTAATGGCTCAGTTTCATTGCTAGCTGTTGGAATGGTGGAAGGCATGTCAAAAAGGTTAGCTAGTCTAGCTTCGAAAATGTCTACCTCTTCTGTTAACATGGTTGGTGCAGAAAGGGCTCTAATAGGAGGAAGAGATGGCTGCATAAGGATAGGAGAGGAAGATGAAGTATCCTTAGCAGTTTCTATAGTCTTAGCTACCAGTAAGTCAAGATAAGAGGAATTGGAGCTAGATAAGGATAGTGGACAAGGAATTGGTGAGCTACTAGTGTCTTCTCTACGGGAATCAGCTATCACTGGAGATGAAGTAATAACTGGAATTTCCATAGGAGGGGAATGAGCAGCAAGGCTTGAAGGGAGAATAAATTGGGTAGAGTTGAAGGATATAAGAGGAAAGTATAGAGTTAAGCCGAAAGATAGGGATACGGGAATGCTTTGCCTCAAGAAAGGTATGAAAAATGTAGGACCAGGGAGTGGGAGTATTGCTTGAATTGGCTCCACATTTTGAGGTCTTTCAACTTCAGATGATACTAAAGGAGTCCTTATTAAAGGAGAAGGCAGAGTTGTTGTTGCTGCAAAAGAACAAATACAAAGTAATGTTAAGTCTTAGTATCAATAATTTGAGAAAGGAAAATAAAGACACGAAAGGAAGTTATTGGTTTCAGAAGTGGTGGCAATGATTGGAGAGCTGCGAAGGGTATAATGTTCAGCAGTTTGTTATTTTCTTGTAGCTTCTCTTTGGAGTTCATTAGCAGCAGCAACTTCATCCCTAAGCATTTGCTGTTGCCTTCTCTTCCCAGTCCTCTGAAATACAATAAGTTCTTTGGAATGTTCTGCTTCTACTGCTTTAACAGATGCTTCGTGAATGGGGTCTCCAGTGAAATCAGAAAGAGAGACAATCATTTTCTTCTTTCTTTTTAATGGTGTCTCTTGCTCTTTTTCTATCTCTTCTTTTTCTGCTTCCTTTTCTTTTACATGAACCTCAGGTACCTCCTCTTCAGGGTCAAGCAAGAGCTTTCTTTTCCTTTGTTGTTGTTGTTTGCTCTTGAGAAGATTTAAAGCTTGAACCTTTTGGAGAGAATCTCCCTGTGAGGCACTCGCACCACCTACTCCAAAGAAAGAACTATAAGTGAGGGCAAGAGCATCATAAAGGGGGAGAAGAGAAAAGAAGCAGGAGTATATACTTTTCTTCGAGGCAGCTCGAGTAACTCTAGAAGGAGGTGAGGCAACAGGAGCAGACTTTGTAGTGGCAGATACAAGAGCTGGAGTAACATGAGCAGTGCAGGAAATAACAGCTCCAATCCCTTTGGATTTGGCTTGAGGTACATCCACTACCATTAATAGATCTTGAGGAGGAATGGCCAAGTGCACCTCCATATTAGCCATCCACCAGTTCTGGCACCTTTTAAGTATGTTGCTTTGAGGTATGAAGGGTAGGTACTCAAAGTCAATTAAATCTTGGATGAATTTGGAAGTTGCTTCTTCTAATCTAGATCTTCAAACCTTCAAATCTCTGCTGGTAAGGCTTAAATTGGACTAACTGCAGAGAAGAATAATGACCCTTTGTGAGAGTCCAAATTGCCTAACAAATTGGACAGAACAATATGGCTCAGAGATGCACTTGTAAGCTTTGGGGTTCATAGTCCTAATGAATAGTTCCTTGGGAATCAGAATAGAGGCCCACATGTTTTTGTGCTGAGGTATAGAATAGGACCTATCACTCAAAAAGGTCCTCAACCAGGATGGGCCAATATTGGTAGTTTCGAAGGGATGGAAGCTGTGAAAAGAAGGGGAAGATGGGAGTTGGTGAAGTAAAAAGCAAAGATAGAAGGATAGAGTGAAACATTGGCTAACGTCATACCATGAGTGGTAGGGTTTGGCTCCAAAAACCTTAGGCATTTAGATTGTAAGTCGGTGAAGTATGCAAAAAGCTAAAGTTGAAGTATCCAAAATGGGCCTCCTTAGTTGGCATCCAAGGGTTTTTCACAAAAAAAGGAACAAGCTCTATAAACATGACCTAGAATGTATGGAGCTAAGACCACCTTTCTTTGTAAAACAAGGGCTTTGGCAAGAGGGGCAAATTCAGGCATGATCCTCTAAGAAAAGGTACAGAAAAGGAATTTACAAAGCCAATACAATATAAAAGAGAAAAATTCCTTATCAGTCATAGGGCCCTCTCTTTTGTTCTCAACCTTGACAAAGTCACTATAGGATGAGTTCAGAGAGGGGAGGGAAAAAAGGGTTTTGAGGTCAGGATAGTCTAGACCAATGGGGGTACCAGTAGGGGATAGTCTTAACAAATGATAGATGTCAAGGACAATAGGAGCCATCATCCTACATCTAAATTAGAAGAAATTGAAAGTAGAATTCCAAAAACAAAGGGCAATAGGTATTAAAAAAGGGTCCTCTGAAATGGTGAATCTGGATAATTGAAGGGCGTCGAAGAGGCAGAGCTCCTGAAGATCCAATGTCCTATCAGGGACGACCCGATCATATCATTTCTCCTAGTCTGGTCTCACTGTGGGCCAGCAGCGATAGGGTTGGTTCGTCCTCCAGCTTCCTCAATCAAGACCACCTTCATAAAGAAGGCAATGATCTTTCAGACATGGATACAGAGCTGGAAGCTTAGTGGGAATCTCCTTAAAAATGGGCCCAAGCACGTATTCTTGTTGCTCATGGCGACGGGAAATGAAGATGCGTCCGTCGATGGCACTTTTCTCACCAGCCTTGTATTTCTCACACTCTTCATCAATGATCCTTTTTAAGGCTATGGATGGACTCGGACGCTCCACAACTGGTATTTTCAAGGAAGAATAAGCCATTGACAGGAGTTTTTTCAGAAGACGAAGTTGAGAAAGAAAGTAAAGGGAAAGAGAAAAACCAATAGAGATGAAGGGTTTGTGTGTTAGGCGACCAAGTGAATTAGAAGCACAAAATAAAAGAGTTTTTAAACCTTTCTGTCTGAAAAACACCCAGTCATTTTAAGTGGGCAGAATTCATAAAGAAGTACTAAAGGTACGGGTGCGAAAAGTTCATTTCAATGTTGATAGTTATGGAGGTAAACGTATCTCAAATACTAATATTGGCTTCGAAATAAAATGTTTGGCTTCGAACCCAAGCTTTGGCGCCAAACTTTGGCGCCAAAATCAAGTGACAAACAGCGTTGAAAGCAAGAAGTTGACTTCGAAGCACATTTCACACCTAAAGGTGCAGGAATGCCAGGTTTTTGTTTACTTCAAAATGATTAAAGACCTGCTTTTAGGTTTTTTGATAAGAGTAAAATCCTTCAAAGTAAAGTTTGAAATACCTTACGGTTAGAATTTGTTTGTTCTAGGTTTCAAACCAATAGTTGGTTTAGTAGTATACAAAAGGAATCACTTTTTTAGAATAAAACAATGCAATCCTTAAAGGAGGTTTTCATATTTTGGAAAGTGTAAACTGTTCGTTCGAAGCAAAAATAGTTAATTTGAAACTGCTTGATTGTATTAACCATATGTTGGGGAATTGGATATAATCAAATCAAGTTTCGAAGGGCAAAATTGGTGAATTTGAAGCTCTGATTCTGAAAAGAGACCTAAGGCAAAGGTTGTTAATTACACTCCATATGTTGGAAAAGTTTAAATTGGGTTTCCAGTATTTCATTGGATACGATCGAATCAAGTTTCGAAGGACAAAATTGGTGAATTCGAAGCCCTAATTTTGTTTGTTTTTTGACAAATAGAATAAAATCAAACCATGCCAAATAAAGAGAAGACATCTTAGCTTTATTAAGACAAAAGCAATTACATCAGAAGCCTTTATTGGCTACATATTCAAGTTTATAAAAATGAGGAATAGAGTAAATGACAAGATCATGGATTTTGTTCCAACTATGGTCAATGAATTTCTGTTCCTTTTTAATTCTATCTTCTATCTTCTCCAGGCTAGGCTGCTGAAGTTGATATGCTCTTATTTGATAAAAAAGTTTTTCGGCTTTTATTTCAAACTCTATTTCTTTCAACCCTTGTTCTATCTCATCCATGTCCAAGTCATCCCAGTATGCAGAGTCTTTATTCTTGAAATCATTATATTCGTCGATAAGGTTCTCTACGGGCTGAGATTTGGTCCAAAGATCGAGTGGTGGCCACAGAAATTTGATGTCAATGAAGAAGCAGTGGGAGTTGGTTTAAAAATATATGGAGCTCTGCTTGGCCGATGGGGTTGAGGATATGACCCCAGGTCATAACATCATAAGCCCATCGAAAGTTCTTAAGAGGAACAGCACCCTCGAGAACATTGAAGGGCAAGTGAGAAAAGGCCGCAAGCAGAAGTTGGGCTTGACATCGTTCGAATATAGTAGGGAGAGATGGAGGGCTATAGAAGGGGAGAAACTGGTCCTCAAAAAGAGTAAGTCTCAGTTCTTCCATCCAGTGAGGGTTTTGCGGAATAGGAGGTGCAGGAGCTTCTATTTTGAAACAATGAGGGAACTGGGGGTTGCTGACGCAGTCAAGCCAGTCAGAAGAACAAAGTTTTGCCTTTCAGGCTAAGAACGACAAGCTGTACCCTTATGCCTCTTCTGGACGACGAGTAGCTTGTACTATCTTCGTAGGCATGGAGGATATGTACCATGCTACAAGTAAATTGTCTTCCCAATGGCATCAGCGGTTGATGGGTACATACGGGTAAACCATTGAGCTCCGAGCAAAAGGAGGGAAAGTTAGAGGATTAACAAATTCGACAAAGTGATGATTGATTCGCTCTCTTAACTTGGACTCCTCAGGTTCTGGCCAGCTTCTCTAGCCAGAAGTGTAGACACCCCATTTTTGACCGCCCTTAAGACTTGGGCACTACTGATGGTTTGCTCTGTGTTGAGAGATGTGCAGGGCAAAGAATCAATTTCTTTGGCAAGAAGAGAGGCAAATCTTTCAAAACACTTTGTTTAGGGTTTTGGAGTCGAAGAAAAGAGGAAAGGAGAGGAGAAAACTAGCTTGGGAGAAGTTCGGCATGAATCCGGATAGAAGCGAGTCGAGCAGTCCTCGCTGAATCGGGCTTATCTGTCTGTACACTTGGAGTTTAGCTATGGGGCCACCACCGTCGGAAAGCTTACTTCCGGGGCTTCATTTTGCACTCAAGAATCTCCTAGAGCCAAGTCCGGGTGGGGGAGATATGATTGGTTGAAGTTGGGTATCATCCCGGTTGGATCGAATCTACGCGGCTTCACGGAAAAGGGCATAACTTTTTGCACAGAAGGAATTTTAATGCAAGGTTTGCGCCATTGGAAAGATAACTTCCGGGGCTTCAATCTGGACATCCACCGGCACTTTTTTGACCTCACCGGCCAACCATCGGCACTCTGTTTGTGCCGGCCGGTAATTTATTGTGCCAACCGGCCATTTATTGTGCCGACCGGCAGGTTAAAGTAGCCGACCGGCCTTTTTTGCTAGCCGATGACCTTCCGGAGTATTCTACAGATTGAATGGATGCCAGCTGTGGCAGCTGGAATGCACAGACCCTGCTCCCCATGCAAGTGTGTGGCTGTTTTGCACCATTTGCACACCTTTTGACCCTTTTTTTTGCACCCTTTGCTCAAAGCTTCTTGAGGAAGCTTTGACCCCTTGTCTTGGCTTCCTCAAGAAGCTTGCACCTTTGCATTAGCTTCTCTTAGAAGCTTGGTCCCTTTGACCCTTTTGTATAGCTTCTTTGAGAAGCTTTATGTCATTTTCCTTGCTCTATAAAAGGAAGCCATCCTCCTCCTTTGTTTTGGTTCAGCAAAACCAGACCTAATACATACATATAACATATATATCACCCTCTCTCTCTATATCTCCCTCTCTCTCTACATTTGGGAGTGTTATAGTGATCAAACACCCTTGTTCTTGGGCCATTTCTTCATCAACTCATAGCACAAGGCATCCAACGCCCATTCCAGCAGCTTGAGGCTGTCCTCCAGAGGTTAAAAGCTCCCAAACTCAGTCCAAAGGTTGCTAAAGTTTGGTTCTACAAGGGTGAGTCTCATTTTCCCTCTTTTGCGCATTTTTTTGGCCTATATCTAAGCCATAGTTGCTTGCACTTTTGGGCTCCGACCTAAACTTCAAATCATCATATTTTGAGGTCCTCTTCATGTTTGATTGAGGACCTCTTGCTGTTTGAGGATAGTAGCTAGCACTTCCTTCTTTATCTCTCATTTAGGCCCTAATCTTGCATGTTATTTTTGGCCTATGTGTAATCTGGTTTTGAGCCTGATGTAAACTGAAGATAGGCTTATTTTGAGCCCTTCTTCAACATTGAAGAAGGGCTCAACACTTTTTGGGACTTCCATGTTGTACTTCCCTTTATATCCTCTTTTTGGTCCCATTTTTGTATGTCTTGGCAGCCCCTGATGTTGCTGTTTTTGGGCTGAGGTCCGAACTCAAAACAGCCATATTTTGACCCCCTTGTCATGTTTTATTAAGGGTCTTTGGCTGTTTGATGAATATTTTGTGTACTTCATGTTATAGCCCTCTTGTGGCCTTAATCTTGCATAAATTGTTTGCCATGCTTGTATCTGTTTTTGAGCCTTGCCATGAACTGTAAATGTGCATATTTTGGGCCCCTCTTCAATGTTGTTGAAGGGCCCTAACATGTTTGGGGACAGCAGCTGTGAGTTGCTTCATAATCGCATGTTTAGGGCCGTTTTTGTATGCCATTTTAGCCCCATCTTTGCTTGCTGATTGGCCATGTCATAAACTGTAAAAATGCTTGTCTCAGAGCTGTCTTGCTTCTTTCTTCATGCTCCATGTCCATATTATGCATGCTTTGTATAGCTGTAAGCCATTTCGGGTGCCTAATTTCGCATTTCGGGAGGAATTCCATGCATCGGGCATACTTTCGCCTCATTTCGGGGCTGTTTTGCCCCTCATTTTGCTGCTGAAATCCCATTGGCATGTTTGCATATCATTTCCATGCCATTGCACTGCGTATGCCATTGCCTCGATTTGCGTGCCCGTGCGCACGCATTTCGAGGCACTTCATTTTCATTCATCGGCCTCTCATGTGAGTGTGGCTGAGGCTCTCTCATGTTAGTATAAGTCCATGTTGCATTCTATATGCCATTTTAGCCATTGCATTGCATATGCCATTGCCTCGATTTGCGTGCCCGTGTGTACGCATTTCGAGGCACTTCATTTTCATCTTATGGCCACTGATGTGGGTGCGGCTGAGGTCCACTCACATTGGTGTAAGTCCATCTTGCATTGTGTATGCCATGTTTCAAAGCGTTGCGCATGTTATGTTGTTAGCATTGTGTATGCCATGTTGCATCCCTAGCTTGTATGCTTAGGTTGCATTGCATCTTGCATGCATGCCTTGTTCCTTGACTTGGTGATAGGAATTGGGCCTTGTTTGTTTGATTGGTTTGCATTGCATTTGAAATCAAAGTTGCATACTTGATTCCTTGGGCCATCATGCATGGAAATGCGTGATTGGTGGTCCGAGAATCGAGGCACATGCCCCTTTGAGTCATTACCATGATAAGGGACATGAATGGTGCATATATGCCTTGAATTGTGCTGCCATGCTTTGCTTTGCACTCTGTTGCTGTCAATTGCAGGTTCTGCAGACATTCCTTGCCGACCGGCAGTATATATTGCCGACCGGCAGTAAACAAGCAGCCGATGGATTCATATTGTGCCGGTGACTACACCACACTGCCGGTGGCAATTCTACTCAGCCGGTGGCACTCCTCAGTGTCCAAGGAAGTAGTCCTGAGGTTTTGGTAGCCTTTAGAGGAGCAGAGGAAAGAAAACAGAGGCAGCCTATGCATGGCGGCGCATTTCCCGAGGCGGTTTACCTGTTTTCCTAGATTAGTTAATTTGTTAATTAATTAATTAATTTGTAATATTTAATTAGCTTGCGTAGTTAATTAATTTGTAATATTTATTTGGTCCCTCCGAGCGAGGGCAAACCTGTAATAAGTGTGTGTGGGTGGTGTGTATGTCTTCCAACCCCCACTTCTTTCTCCCTTTTATTTACCTGCTTATGATGGTAGATTAGGGCACATTCATTTTAGCATACCTTATGCTATGCATGCGTGCATTCATGCATTTGTTGACATGCATTAGGCTCGGTACATCACGCTAACTGCATTCGTACTTCAATTCAAAAATTGACTATGTGATAGTTGATCGCATTTCATATGCCATGTTTAGGGCTAGCCGAGCCTGCCTAGATCGCATTTTGCATGTGATGCATTAGCCACTTTTAACATGAACTAGGACATGCATGTTTGCTAACTAGTTTACTGTTTTGGCACGGAGTACGATGTAAGTATTTTTGCTTTAGCATCCAGCATGCGTGTGAGTGTTGCCATGACAGTATGCTTGCCATGCGGCTAAGTGCTTACATGAGATAAAATGCTTGAATGCCTGTGGGTGGAGGTCAAATTGCTTAAATTGGGATAATGCGTTAAAACTGTGAATTTTAAGCCCACTAGATAGTGGCAAAATCATCTTCTCTAAAAGCCCACTTGAGGGTGGCAAAATCTGTATTTTAGCCTGCTTGCGAGTAGCAAACCATTTTCAAAACGAACATGAATTGTTTTGTTCCAATTTGGGCGATTTGGTCTATACTTGTTTGCTGCGCGCATAACATAGTAATTCTAGGCTAACAATTGGTTTAAGAACACATAAAGTTTTCAAAAACGGATATCACGGTTAGTAGAGGCCGGTCTTCGGACCGGGCGAAAGGGGGTGCTCATAGCTGACCTTCCCCGATCGTACCCAAGCTCCCGAGCCGAGACAACTCCGGTGATGACGGACACGTGGCCTTCGGCACCGAGTCAGGGTTTCCTAAATTCTCCCATAAAAAATATTTAGGTGGCGACTCTGTATCTGGCAAAGCAGTCCATGTTTGGCACTACTTTTTCAAAAATCTGTTTCTCAAAACGATTTGCCAGATTTGGACTCTTTGGTTCAGATTAAGAACCGTGACACAAATCGAGTCCGAACTGTAGCATGAGGTCCCCCCCGCGGCGCTTCTACAGTTTCTGGCGACTCTGCTGGGGATTTTAGAGAGCTTGACTTGAACTCGTGATATCCTGTTTTGATCTCATTTATGTGTTTCTTTGCATTGCATGTGCATTGGTGCGCCTAGGAACACAGTGTTTGCCATCTGCCATTCCTGAACGGTTTGCCGGAGGCTTGTCTTGTCAAGGCATGTCCATAAGGCTGACCGGCTATGGGCTCTGACAGCATGGGAACACAAACCCCGGTTTACCGGGGCACCCTTTTTGACCACTCGACCTAGTACATTTTCGGATCCATACTGACCATTCCAAATTAGGACAGGTTGCTTACCCGATGTTAGGTTGTTTGAGAACTGCTGTGTGCATAGTGAAACCCTAGCTCCTGACAAAATAGGACAGGGAAACCCTACCCCAACATAGGGGTGTTTTGGCTCTCTCTTACTTGCTATGTGCTTTTAGAGTGTATCTCTATAGGAATGCATATATCAGTTTACAAGTTTGGGCATCAGGCCTGTGGGCATCGGTATTTGGGGAATCAGTTTTACCTGAGGGTATCAATTTTGGGACAGATATTTGGGGAACAGTGATCAGTATTGAGCACAGTCATTCCATTATGATTATATCCGAGCTGAGATGCTGTCTGTTTTCTCTTTTGCAAGGTAGTCCTGGAACCATAGCTTCAGAAGGCTCCGATATCCCCCGGGTACATTGGACTAGTGCTGATAGACTTTGTTAGGTCAGAAATTCAATTCAAGGGCAACCAGTGTTCTTTTGCCGAGGCAAGGCAAAGAAGGGCCAAACAGGGCTCATTGGTTCATCTGATCCGACAGTCACCAGCCACATCACCTTTGTTCGGACTCAGCAGACCATGATGGCACAGGGTTCGGAAGAATTTGTGGCCATGATAGCAGCGCTAAATCAGGGAACTGCCATGCAAGCTGAGACCAGTATTGAAATGCAACGTCCATCTGGGGCATCTGCCTCACATCCAGCTTTGGGACCCCAGCCAAACTTTGACCCACTTCCGCCAGTTGAAGATTTGCAGTGTCCGAATCCTCGAGAAAGGTTGACTCAAGCTCAGGTGCTCAGACCCCTGGTACAGCCTAATGAGCGGCTTTATTCCCTTGATGTTAATGAGCTCAATCCGACTGCAATGAAGATTGCGAACCTTGAGAAGCAATTCAAAAAGGCACAGGGCCTTAACTCCATTCCCGACATTGAGGATGGGCACACCGAGGCTGCCGTTCGGCTCCCGGACAGATTCAAAATGCCATATATCGACCGTTTCGACGGGTCTGGAGATCCAATGGTACATATCCGACTTTTCTTGGATGTCCTGAAGCCGATGGGTCTGACTAAGCCACAGAAACTCTCTCTGTATGGAAGAACCCTGTCGGGTGTAGCGGCCACTTGGTACGCTAAGTTGGAAGATAAAGTGAAGCAAGACTGGGAAGAATTGGCTGAGGCCTTTGTTGATCAGTATTCCTACAATACCCAAGTTGAAATGACCATGCAAGAGCTTGAAACAACCCGCCAGAACCCAACAGAGCCTTTTGTGGAATTTGTAGCAAGGTGGAGGGCAAAGGCAGCACAAATGACAGATCGCCCTTCTGAGAGGGATCAAGTGCAGATGATGGTCCGAAACCTCGAGCATGATATGTTGCAAAAGTTGATAGTCGCTCCACTATTCACTTTCAAAAGTTTGCATGAACTGGGGGTTCAAGTCGAGAATGCGTTCAACAGTGGGATCATTCCCAGAACAAGGGAACCGACAAAGAGGGTGATTTCAGGGAGTACCAATGCTGGTAGTAGCGTCATTCCCAAACCCACTGAGATCAATGTAGTCGCCTCAGCCAACCCTTTTGCCAAACCAAGCCTACAAACAGCCGGTCCAGCCCGAGCTCAGGGCAGAACTTTCACTCCCCTCTATATGAGCCTGACTAGCGCACTAAAAGCCTTGATGGAAAGAGGGCATCTCAAACCCCTCGATCCTCAACCTCTGCCTAACCCACTTCCAGCCAGACATAATCCCTCCAAGTACTGTATGTACCATCAGCAGCGCGGTCATGGCACCGACCGTTGCTACCGCCTTCGTCATGAGGTCCAAAATCTCATCGACAACCGGACGATAGCTCCACCTTCAGCCCCCGATGACCAAGTACCTCATCCACATCTCAATCTGATCCACACACTGGCCGTCCCTTACGACCCCAGCGTATACATCACCCCGGCCCATCTACCCAAGCCTGAGATGTTTATCCCGGAAAGCATGGACTTATGCATGATGGGTGCATCTGAACCCCAAATATCTCAAACCCATGAACCCACTACTTCTGAGCTGATGAAAATGATCGAAGATCTTCAGAGAACTGTGGCAGATCTGGCCTTTGGAATTTTGGCCCCGTCATCAACCGCATCACATACCAGGGAGTTCATGTCAAAAGGCTCCTCAGGGCGGGCTGCATTGGGAGAAGGCCAATCTTTTAGCAAAGTGGAGGCAAGTGGTAAAAACAAGGTAGGGGCAGGCATTGGCCCCTATGAACACCTTCGGTGGGATATTGAGGCTTTGAAAGCTGAGGGACTGAACAAAGAGCAAGTCCTCGTAGTTGCTACAAAAGCTGTGGATGACACTTTCGCCATTCAGAATGAGAGCAATCTGAATCAAGGGGCAAGCCAGGAGAAGGGCCTTTGTACGAGGAATGTTCCCTTCAACCCTAATCCCATGCTCGGAAACGATCAGCAAACCCAGTCAACGCCTGCCAATCCCTTTGCTGGTGCGCCCAGCAAAACTCCACAAACCTCAAAATATCCACCTCGAGGCCAGAGGGTGTTCGCACCACTGTACATGTCTCTATCAGCAGCCTTTAGGATCCTGATTAGAGAGGGGAATTTGAAACCCTTGGAGCCGCGACCACTGCCCGATAGACTTCCTTCCTCCCATGATCCGACCAAGTACTGTGCCTTTCATCAGCAAGTCGGCCATGTCACTGATGGTTGTTTCCGTCTTCGCCACGAAATACAAGATCTGATTGACAATAAGGTCATCGCCGCACCAACTCAGCGAAGTCTATCGTCATTGGATCAGTGAACCTGGGGGATAATGTGATGTGATCGGGGGATGAACCACCTGCGGATGGCGCTCGATTTACTCCAGATGTGGTGTATGGCACACACTATTTTGAGCATTTGTGAATGCTAGTTTTGTACATTCTGACTTGGGTATTGGGTCAGTCTTGTTGTGTTGTTTTGAGTCTGTTTTGAGTCAGTCTTTTTGTTTCAGGTCTGTCTTGTTGTATCGAGTCAGTCTTGTTTTGTTAAAGTCAGGTGATTCCGGGGGTGTTACCTCGGACATCACTATCTTGTTTTGTGTTTGTCCTTTTGAGTCTGTTTTTGCCTGGGAGCCAGTTGTGCCAACAGATTTGAATGAACAGCAGTGATTTTCACACTCTTGTGTTTGCTTCTGCCGTGTGCCAGTTGTGCCAGAAGTATTGAATGGAATGACAGTGCTCTCCGCCTACCTTTTCTGTGCCTTGAAATCATTGTATCGACCTAAGTTTTTTCAAAACTTTTTTTTTGAACACTGCGGTAAAAACGAAGAGGAAGGAATTCCTCGGGATTTGCAAAATTTGATCATTTGAGAGAAAGAGAGGCATGCTAAGCCCTTAATGAATGAAATCATGCTTGTTAGCGTGAGTACTGAGAAGGATCCTGGCCTGATCCAGATTGGTCCCACACTGTCTTCAGCGCGAGCGATTTGTCGCTTTCTTAAAAACTTTCGAAAAATGTTTTGCGCAGTCCTGTGAAGACTTGTGTGGAATCGCTCTCGAGATTGTGCAGCCTAGGATCGCTCTCAGCCTCGAGATTCTGTCCATTTGTTTTCAAACCTCGGACTTAAATTCAGAATGTTCAATGGTCAACCGCCATATGAGGCCTGTGTGGCCAGATTCAAAGCAGCCCTCGGACAAGAGGCAAGAAAGTCAGATCAAGAAGATTAGACCTCATCAGAAGAAGCTTGCAAAGCTAGAACAGAAGTACCCTTCAAACTAGGGGCAAAGATGTCAGACGTGCTCGAAGAGCCGAAGATGAGTCCTCTTGCAAATCAACAGCCACTCTCCTGGATACGGATGGCTTCAAAACCCTAAAACCATTTGGCATGGATTTGTTACAGTTTTACCCTTTGAGAGGCTCGCTGGGCCGAAAACCCGGAAGGGCGACCCAGGCAAAAGTTAGAGCAAGAGAAAAATACAAAAAAGAAAAAAAATACAAAAAAGAAAAAAGAAGAAAAAGAAAAAAAAGAGAAAGAAAAGAACAAAAAAGAAAATAAAAGAAATGAAAAGAAAAGAAATGAAAAGAATTGAAAAGAAAAGAAGAACAAAGCTCGCAAGGTCGAAAACCCGCAACGGGCGCCTTGGCAAAAGTTAGAGCCTAAAAAGGAGAGGTTAATACCCGAGTGTACCTAACCCCGAACTACGTAAGGCTTGATTCCCATGTTTGGGATACGTAGGCAACTTCATCCTGAAGTCCAGCCGTAAAACACTTCAAATTCAACTGTGTCCATGTGATGGTTCTAGTCATCTTTGTCTTTTCTGTATTCGGGAGTTCGGTTGCAATCATCGCTCTGAGGACTGATCACAATGCGGTACGGTGCCATTCAGACAAGGGGCAACTTTCCGTTGCCATTCAACGCGCTGCGGTGCCGTGCAAACAAGGGGCAACTTTCCGTTGCCATGTAGCTCTCTTCGAGAAAGGGGCCAATTTTCCTCCAAATCCGAGGTTGTGCGTCTCAAGAGTGGGTTTCGTGCTTGTTAAGCATTGGCCGTTTGCAAAAATAGTTTTTGAGAATTTTTACTGAAGCTGACTACTTTTCTCGAAAGTTGTTCCATCTTTTCCAAAAACTGGACCATTTCTTGGACCCAAAAAAGGAAAATTTTCAGTGCTCATAGCCTGACTTGCATGATTTTCAAATCAAAAATCGAACAAGTGTGTTAATCTAACTCTCATATTGGTCAAAATTGTTTTAGTAGAAAACCAAAACAAAAAATGGTCAAAATGATGAACTAGGGGCACAGTTGAGTCAGGCTTCCTGGCTTTTCCCTGTTGTCAATGCATTTGCCAGAAAGGGCACTCTACTTGCCAGAAAGGGCACAACTGAAGTCAACAACAAAGGGCTAAAAGCTCTCTCATCCTCCAAGCAACGAGGAATCAAGTCAAGTACGAAGCACGAACTGGAATGGGGCGAGATGTTCCACTCCCTCATCTGGACAGATCTAACCACGTCCAAACTCCCCAGCAGGGCATCATCAACCGATGTTAGCTGCAGATTTGCTACACACCCAGTTGTAGCACAACCCCTCTATGGGAGAAACTTACTGTTGTGAACAAGAGTCTAGTGAAATACCAGGGGCAAGAGCCCACAATTTCCAGCTTATCCATCAACCACCCAGGGGAGGGATGAAAAATGAGAGATTAAAGAATAGAGAGATGTGCGCTGAGAGAAAAAGCGAGAAAAGGGTTTTGAGAGAAAAACCGAGCTTGAGAGCCGAGTGATGTGAGAATCACAAATAAGAAAGGGTGGGAATAATACCCGGTGAAACAGGCTCCCTGTGCACGTCTGTGTGTCGTGTCTTTTGTTTTGTTTTATCTTGATTCTTGTTTTGAGTCGTTTCGAGTGTTACTCGACGTGTTTAGGTTGTTTACCTTTTGTTTTCCGTTGTTGAGTCTTTCTCGCTGTGTTCAGTCGTCGGCTCAATACCCGGTTAAGAACTCATTTCTCAATTTCCAAAAAAATCATCTTGTGCTCAGAGTGCTGTGCCATTCTCCACATTTGTGCAAAACAGTATTCGTTGTTTCATAAAACTGCAGGGTCCACCCCCGATAAGTGTGAACAGTAGAACAAAGACCTATCTGAAGCTATGTAGGTTCCAGACTGCAAAGCAAAAGAAAAAGGAAAATTCGGAGCATCTTAGGGTGTTCCAGCTTTGGCAAGATCCGAGACTACATTCCAGGTGCACCTTCTCAGGCCTCACCATCTCTCTGGAGTATGAGTGTATCTCGACCCCAAGTGTAAGCCTGCTTCAAGTCAGAATGGCAATTAAAGCAACAGATGTTATCTCTTGCCAACATAAACAGGGTGTGCCCTTTTTGAGCTGAGCGTATTACAAAGTCCTCCGAAAGGTAAATCAGAGGCACCAGAGTACATGTTTGATGCCTTTCCATTGCATGGAGTGTGCACTTTCATATACACTTCTGTTACATGCTTGCCGCATATCGTTATGATTCATGCACAGAATATGCTTGCTTTCGATTCTGCATAGAATTTGCTTTCAATATTGCATAGAATATGCTCCTGTTTCTTGCATAGAAAATGCTCGTATCTCTTGCATAGAAAATGTTCGTATCTTTTGCATAGAAAATGCACTCTTCCATATTTGCATAGAAAATGCACCTCATTTGCATAGAACATGCATTCACTCGCGCTATCATGCGCACCTTACTTGCACTTGTTAGTGCATTGTATTTTGTTCGCGCTATTTTGCGCATCGCACTTGTTAGTGCATTAGATTTTGTTC
This sequence comes from Camellia sinensis, assembly GCF_055761805.1. Lineage (NCBI taxonomy): Eukaryota > Viridiplantae > Streptophyta > Magnoliopsida > Ericales > Theaceae > Camellia > Camellia sinensis. The sequence goes on from NC_138973.1 coordinate 86,845,556, forward strand.
GCGCTATTTTTGCGCATCGCACTGTTTTGTGCATCACATTTCCTTCGCGCTATTTTGCGCATCGCACTATTTTGTGCATTGCATTTGTTCGCGCTATCTTGCGCACCTTACTTGCACTTGTTAGTGCATTGTATTTTCTTCGCGCTATTTTGCGCATCGCACTGTTTTGTGCATCACATTTCCTTCGCGCTATTTTGCGCATCGCACTATTTTGTGCATTGCATTTGTTCGCGCTATCTTGCGCACCTCAATTGCACTTGTTAGTGCATTGCACTTGTTCGCGCTATTTTGCGCATCGCACTGTTTTGTGCATCACATTTCCTTCGCGCTATTTTGCGCATCGCACTATTTTGTGCATTGCATTTGTTCGCGCTATCTTGCGCACCTCAATCGCACTTGTTAGTGCATTACATTTTGTTCGCGCTATTTTGTGCATCGCACTGTTTTGTGCATTACATTTCCTTCGCGCTATTTTGCGCATCGCATTATTTTGTGCATTGCATTTGTTCGCGCTATCTTGCGCACCTTACTTGCACTTGTTAGTGCATTGTATTTTCTTCGCGCTATTTTGCGCATCGCACTGTTTTGTGCATTACATTTCCTTCGCGCTATTTTGCGCATCGCACTATTTTGTGCATTGCATTTGTTCGCGCTATCTTACGCACCTTACTTGCACTTATTAGTGCATTGTATTTTCTTCGCGCTATTTTGCGCATCGCACTGTTTTGTGCATCACATTTCCTTCGCGCTATTTTGCGCATCGCACTATTTTGTGCATTGCATTTGTTCGCGCTATCTTGCGCACCTCAATTGCACTTGTTAGTGCATTGTATTTTGTTCGCGCTATTTTGCGCATCGCACTTGTTAGTGCATTAGATTTTGTTCGCGCTATTTTGCGCATCGCACTGTTTTGTGCATTACATTTCCTTCGCGCTATTTTGCGCATCGCACTATTTTGTGCATTGCATTTGTTCGCGCTATCTTGCGCACCTTACTTGCACTTGTTAGTGCATTGTATTTTCCTCGCGCTTTCTTGCGCATTGCACTGTTTTGTGCACCTTACTTGCATTTTGCATGCATTCTATCGCGTTATCTTGCGCACCTCACTTGTACTTGTTAGTACATTGCATTGTTTTGAATACAAATCGGCTTCGCGTAGCGTATAAGTCCAACTTTCAAAACTGGCTTCGCGTAGCGTATAAGTCCAACTTTCAAAATCGACCTCGCGTAACGTATAAGTCCAACTTTCAAAACCGGCTTCGCGTAGCGTATAAGTCCAACTTTCAAAACTGGCTTCGCGTGGCGTATAAGTCCAATTATCAAAGTCTTCCTGCATATCATTTGCATCCTGCCCCTGAACTACGCTGGTTTGATTCCTTGCAAAGGGATACGTAGGCAGCCTGCGGGCACAACCATTCATTCATTTGTATTTTGTTTGTTTGTCCAAGTCTTCGGCCTTGTCAAAAATGGGTCGTCTCGGGGCTTTGACATTCACTCCCGTCATTGTTATGACTTTCGAGTTCTGTCAAAGAGGGGCAACTGTAGACACCCCATTTTTGACCGCCCTTAAGACTTGGGCACTACTGATGGTTTGCTCTGTGTTGAGAGATGTGCAGGGCAAAGAATCAATTTCTTTGGCAAGAAGAGAGGCAAATCTTTCAAAACACTTTGTTTAGGGTTTTGGAGTCGAAGAAAAGAGGAAAGGAGAGGAGAAAACTAGCTTGGGAGAAGTTCGGCATGAATCCGGATAGAAGCGAGTCGAGCAGTCCTCGCTGAATCGGGCGTATCTGTCTGTACACTTGGAGTTTAGCTATGGGGCCACCACCGTCGGAAAGCTTACTTCCGGGGCTTCATTTTGCACTCAAGAATCTCCTAGAGCCAAGTCCGGGTGGGGGAGATATGATTGGTTGAAGTTGGGTATCATCCCGGTTGGATCGAATCTACGCGGCTTCACGGAAAAGGGCATAACTTTTTGCACAGAAGGAATTTTAATGCAAGGTTTGCGCCATTGGAAAGCTAACTTCCGGGGCTTCAATCTGGACATCCACCGGCACTTTTTTGACCTCACCGGCCACCCATCGACACTCTGTTTGTGCCGGCCGGCAATTTATTGTGCCAACCGGCCATTTATTGTGCCGACCGGCAGGTTAAAGTAGCCGACCGGCCTTTTTTGCTAGCCGATGACCTTCCGGAGTATTCTACAGATTGAATGGATGCCAGCTGTGGCAGCTGGAATGCACAGACCCTGCTCCCCATGCAAGTGTGTGGCTGTTTTGCACCATTTGCACACCTTTTGACCCTTTTTTTTGCACCCTTTGCTCAAAGCTTCTTGAGGAAGCTTTGACCCCTTGTCTTGGCTTCCTCAAGAAGCTTGCACCTTTGCATTAGCTTCTCTTAGAAGCTTGGTCCCTTTGACCCTTTTGTATAGCTTCTTTGAGAAGCTTTATGTCATTTTCCTTGCTCTATAAAAGGAAGCCATCCTCCTCCTTTGTTTTGGTTCAGCAAAACCAGACCTAATACATACATATAACATATATATCACCCTCTCTCTCTATATCTCCCTCTCTCTCTACATTTGGGAGTGTTATAGTGATCAAACACCCTTGTTCTTGGGCCATTTCTTCATCAACTCATAGCACAAGGCATCCAACGCCCATTCCAGCAGCTTGAGGCTGTCCTCCAGAGGTTAAAAGCTCCCAAACTCAGTCCAAAGGTTGCTAAAGTTTGGTTCTACAAGGGTGAGTCTCATTTTCCCTCTTTTGCGCATTTTTTTGGCCTATATCTAAGCCATAGTTGCTTGCACTTTTGGGCTCCGACCTAAACTTCAAATCATCATATTTTGAGGTCCTCTTCATGTTTGATTGAGGACCTCTTGCTGTTTGAGGATAGTAGCTAGCACTTCCTTCTTTATCTCTCATTTAGGCCCTAATCTTGCATGTTATTTTTGGCCTATGTGTAATCTGGTTTTGAGCCTGATGTAAACTGAAGATAGGCTTATTTTGAGCCCTTCTTCAACATTGAAGAAGGGCTCAACACTTTTTGGGACTTCCATGTTGTACTTCCCTTTATATCCTCTTTTTGGTCCCATTTTTGTATGTCTTGGCAGCCCCTGATGTTGCTGTTTTTGGGCTGAGGTCCGAACTCAAAACAGCCATATTTTGACCCCCTTGTCATGTTTTATTAAGGGTCTTTGGCTGTTTGATGAATATTTTGTGTACTTCATGTTATAGCCCTCTTGTGGCCTTAATCTTGCATAAATTGTTTGCCATGCTTGTATCTGTTTTTGAGCCTTGCCATGAACTGTAAATGTGCATATTTTGGGCCCCTCTTCAATGTTGTTGAAGGGCCCTAACATGTTTGGGGACAGCAGCTGTGAGTTGCTTCATAATCGCATGTTTAGGGCCGTTTTTGTATGCCATTTTAGCCCCATCTTTGCTTGCTGATTGGCCATGTCATAAACTGTAAAAATGCTTGTCTCAGAGCTGTCTTGCTTCTTTCTTCATGCTCCATGTCCATATTATGCATGCTTTGTATAGCTGTAAGCCATTTCGGGTGCCTAATTTCGCATTTCGGGAGGAATTCCATGCATCGGGCATACTTTCGCCTCATTTCGGGGCTGTTTTGCCCCTCATTTTGCTGCTGAAATCCCATTGGCATGTTTGCATATCATTTCCATGCCATTGCACTGCGTATGCCATTGCCTCGGTTTGCGTGCCCGTGCGCACGCATTTCGAGGCACTTCATTTTCATTCATCGGCCTCTCATGTGAGTGTGGCTGAGGCTCTCTCATGTTAGTATAAGTCCATGTTGCATTCTATATGCCATTTTAGCCATTGCATTGCATATGCCATTGCCTCGATTTGCGTGCCCGTGTGTACGCATTTCGAGGCACTTCATTTTCATCTTATGGCCACTGATGTGGGTGCGGCTGAGGTCCACTCACATTGGTGTAAGTCCATCTTGCATTGTGTATGCCATGTTTCAAAGCGTTGCGCATGTTATGTTGTTAGCATTGTGTATGCCATGTTGCATCCCTAGCTTGTATGCTTAGGTTGCATTGCATCTTGCATGCATGCCTTGTTCCTTGACTTGGTGATAGGAATTGGGCCTTGTTTGTTTGATTGGTTTGCATTGCATTTGAAATCAAAGTTGCATACTTGATTCCTTGGGCCATCATGCATGGAAATGCGTGATTGGTGGTCCGAGAATCGAGGCACATGCCCCTTTGAGTCATTACCATGATAAGGGACATGAATGGTGCATATATGCCTTGAATTGTGCTGCCATGCTTTGCTTTGCACTCTGTTGCTGTCAATTGCAGGTTCTGCAGACATTCCTTGCCGACCGGCAGTATATATTGCCGACCGGCAGTAAACAAGCAGCCGATGGATTCATATTGTGCCGGTGACTACACCACACTGCCGGTGGCAATTCTACTCAGCCGGTGGCACTCCTCAGTGTCCAAGGAAGTAGTCCTGAGGTTTTGGTAGCCTTTAGAGGAGCAGAGGAAAGAAAACAGAGGCAGCCTATGCATGGCGGCGCATTTCCCGAGGCGGTTTACCTGTTTTCCTAGATTAGTTAATTTGTTAATTAATTAATTAATTTGTAATATTTAATTAGCTTGCGTAGTTAATTAATTTGTAATATTTATTTGGTCCCTCCGAGCGAGGGCAAACCTGTAATAAGTGTGTGTGGGTGGTGTGTATGTCTTCCAACCCCCACTTCTTTCTCCCTTTTATTTACCTGCTTATGATGGTAGATTAGGGCACATTCATTTTAGCATACCTTATGCTATGCATGCGTGCATTCATGCATTTGTTGACATGCATTAGGCTCGGTACATCACGCTAACTGCATTCGTACTTCAATTCAAAAATTGACTATGTGATAGTTGATCGCATTTCATATGCCATGTTTAGGGCTAGCCGAGCCTGCCTAGATCGCATTTTGCATGTGATGCATTAGCCACTTTTAACATGAACTAGGACATGCATGTTTGCTAACTAGTTTACTGTTTTGGCACGGAGTACGATGTAAGTATTTTTGCTTTAGCATCCAGCATGCGTGTGAGTGTTGCCATGACAGTATGCTTGCCATGCGGCTAAGTGCTTACATGAGATAAAATGCTTGAATGCCTGTGGGTGGAGGTCAAATTGCTTAAATTGGGATAATGCGTTAAAACTGTGAATTTTAAGCCCACTAGATAGTGGCAAAATCATCTTCTCTAAAAGCCCACTTGAGGGTGGCAAAATCTGTATTTTAGCCTGCTTGCGAGTAGCAAACCATTTTCAAAACGAACATGAATTGTTTTGTTCCAATTTGGGCGATTTGGTCTATACTTGTTTGCTGCGCGCATAACATAGTAATTCTAGGCTAACAATTGGTTTAAGAACACATAAAGTTTTCAAAAACGGATATCACGGTTAGTAGAGGCCGGTCTTCGGACCGGGCGAAAGGGGGTGCTCATAGCTGACCTTCCCCGATCGTACCCAAGCTCCCGAGCCGAGACAACTCCGGTGATGACGGACACGTGGCCTTCGGCACCGAGTCAGGGTTTCCTAAATTCTCCCATAAAAAATATTTAGGTGGCGACTCTGTATCTGGCAAAGCAGTCCATGTTTGGCACTACTTTTTCAAAAATCTGTTTCTCAAAACGATTTGCCAGATTTGGACTCTTTGGTTCAGATTAAGAACCGTGACACAAATCGAGTCCGAACTGTAGCATGAGGTCCCCCCCGCGGCGCTTCTACAAGAAGCCTTAGAAGAAGAAGAAGTTGTAGCCTCATCCCACGCAGAAGGTTGTGGGTCAAAAGAAAAGCTTTCAATATCCATGTTTGCAAAATTTTGGGTTAAAGAATTGTGGACAATAGGTTCATAATCCAAAGGTCGATAGTTTGCAAAAGCTTCCATGACTTGAATATAGAAAAGTGGATAAATGTGGCTAATCAATACATGAAGGTTCTTTCGAGGACGAATAGCATTATCAAATAACTCTTCATATGCTTGATCAAGGTAAGAAAAGGTTTTCTTAGCCATGAAAGCTACACCAGTCTTTTCGAATACTGAGATACTGAGGATGTTCAAAGGATAGAAGAGAATTTAATGCAAATGTTTCATTGATGAATGACGGTTGCATTTCTAAAAAAATGCAAAGCCCATGCACGTTCTAAGATGCGGATAAAATGCCTTGATCCACTAATATCACCAAGTATTGGGTATATTAGTGTGGGGGGTAATGTTGGCTACATATTTTGTATAGGCCAATCACAGTTCAACACGTGGCAGAATGAGGGCAATACGAGAAGACAATTCAAATCTTCAAACGTAACCACACACGTGACAGTCAGCATTGATTGTTGTGGATCTGCATAGCACTGGATCAGCAAAGAGATGCAAAATGACGTGGCTTTAACGGTTACTCATATATTTAAATTCAAAATTAGGAGGGAAGTCTAACTGCAGACATAGCGTAGTGGAGCTAACTGTGAGGAAACATGATCAGCGATCATGGAGGGATGATTCGACAGTTAGAAGCTCATTTCTACGGTTATCATTGAGAAGTATAAATAATAGAGAAGGCCCCAGAAAAAAGCCCCAGACTCAGATCCAGAAATCAGTTTTTATCTACTTTATTTTCCTTCAAGTTTTTACATTTCTTGTTCTTTACATTTCTGTACTTCAAATTCCTGCACTGCACTTCATTCATAGGAGTAGTTTTAAGTAGCTTGTCGCTATAAACTTCTGCGAGGCTGAATTAGATCATTGTAAGTTTTTCATTTTTACTTAATGAAATGCTACAATTGTTCTTCATTTAATTATTGTTTGTTAAATTCTCCTAGACAAAGCCACCAGTGAAAGTCCTCTTCGTTGGGGTTGAAAGAACTGAAACACAATCGTCTAATAATTGGTTGGCAATTAATCTTTTGTAAGGACTGATTAATCCTTGCTGGCACGCTTAAAATTACAATACTAACCTTCGAAAGCCAAAAAAGCCAACAAATATATTCACAATCACAAATCAATCATATTAATGAAATGGAGATGTTTACTTTATAATTGATGGTTTCAAATTTAAAATAGTCAACAGAGATTTTTTCAGTTACATACTGTTGATTTTATATTTTAATGAGATACTAATAATACAAAATTGGGCATAACTCTATTACATGATGTGGGATTCGATATGAGATTATTGTATTTGATTCTTTGATCAGATTTTGTTTGCGCACAAAAATTGTAAATATGGACATAAAATTCGTACATGAGTCTCACCATTAGACATGTGCCGAACCCTCAACATTAGTGAGTGTGGTAGGGGTGCAACTCAGGTGGGTTTGGGCAGGTTGAAAAGTTATTCAAGTCTAACTCAAGTTGTGTTGAGACTTGTCCAGGCTCATCCAGGTACGAATTATAACCTGAGATTATCCACCCAAGCCCAACCCAAGTTACTCGAATTGCTCGAATTATACATAAATTTCATTTTTTTTGGCACCTAAATTATTAATTTATTAAAATTAGACTTTATTTACATTTTTTTAAGAAAATTATTAATAACATCAAAACAAAAAATTTATATAATGAAAGAGAGATGTCATTATGGTAGTCTTTACAATTTATGAGTAAGAATAAAAAATGTAAGATTTTGTGTTATAACTCAAATTTTGGATTGCTCGGGTTGTTTGATATCTTTGCTCAAGTCATCTGAATTTTTGTCTAAGTCCATACCAAATTCAAAAATATCTTATCCAAATCTTAAAAAAATTCAAACTAGGCTCGAGTTATTCGGATTAAGTCCACCCAAATTGCACACCTAGTACATGGTGTGGCATAAATAGCATTGAGTGAGATATGCCAAAAATGACTTACTGGTTTTTGAAACATAATTCATTTTTAGCTTTATGATAAAAAAATATTTCACTTATTATTTAACCAACTAAACAATAGAAACTAATTGACTTTCTGGCTATTTTAGTTTGGCTTTTTTAACCTCGTTTAATTTTTGCTTTTGATTTTTTTGACTTTTATGAGAGAAAAAGTGTAATGATTATGAGATTTTTCGCGCCCCCTTTCAGAGAGCTCGAATTGGTCCTATAGTTCGAACTCCTGCCACGGTTCTAAATCTAGTTTCACAAGTGCAATGTGAAACTGATAAACACCAAACAGTCCAATCCGGCAAATTATTTTGGAAAATTGATTTTGAATCAAATAATGCCAAAACTGGACTGCTTTGCCAGATTATAGAGTCGCCACCTAAATATTTTGTTTTTGAAAAATTTAGGAAATCCTGACTCATGCCAAAGGCCAAGTGTCCATCATCACCAAAGTTGCCTCGGTTCAGGAACTTGGGTACAAGAGGGAAAGGTCTTGAATGAGCACCCCCGCTCGCCCGATCAAAGATCGGCCTCTACTAATCATGATATGTTTATTTTATAAACCTCATGTGTTCTTATTCGATTTATTAGCTAAATTTACTAAGTGACGCACACATACAAGTATAGACTAAATCACAAGAATTAGAACAAATTCAACTCATGTTTGTTTTCGAAATGGTTTGAAGGAGCCACTCTCAAGTGGGCTAAAACGCGGATTTGCCACCCTCAAATGGGCTTAAAACATGATTTACCACTTCACAAAGTGGGCTTTAAAACTCTCATTCGTTGAATTGTTCCAATTCAAGCAACCAAGCCTTCATCCACAGGCATTCATGCAGTTAAGCAAGTAAGCACATAGCCTCATGGCAAGTATGCGAAACATGGCAACACTCACACTCATGCAAGCATACTAAAGCGTAAAACTTACAGTGTACTCCAAGCCAAAACAAAAGCTAGTTAGAAACATGCATGATCCTAACTATGTAAGATGCCTAATGCAACACATACAATATGAAATTAATAGGCTCGGCTACTAATATGGCATATGATACAATTTGATAACATGCTTTTAAACACGTATTCAAATAAGTGTATTGAAATACAATGCAGTTTGAATGATGCGTCGAGCCATGGTGCATACAAGACAAATGAATGATGCAAACATGCAAGCATAAGGTATGCTAATAAAAAATGACCCTAAACTAACCATCGAAAGCGGTTAAGTAAAAGGAAGAAAGACGTGGGGTTGGAAGACATGTACACACGCACGCACCCTTATTACAACATTATGCTCTCTCGAAAGAGGGTCCAAATAAATAAGCTAAGCTACACTAAGCTAAGCTAATTATTACAACCCAAAACTAATTAACTATTATAGCTAATTAATTATTACAAACCAATTGAAACTAATTAACTAACTTATTCTAAGCTAATTAGTTACAACACTTGAATTGAAAAGATTAGCTACGCTAACTAATTAAAGCAATTAAATGGCCTCAAGGGCGAGGGAGACATGCATGCTCGATTGGCTTCCTTCTGAAAATCCATCGCCTTGCCATCGGTTGCCTCTGTTTGCACTCGTCTTGATCTCTGAACATTGTACTAATTTCCAGACTACCTCTGCTCCAAAACAGGAACACTTTTGCACAAAAATTGATTGGTGGCCGGTCGGCCACAAAAAGTGGCTGTGGGCCACCTTAACTGGCTGGTCGGCTAGCTCAATTGGCCGGTCAGCTACTTCAAGTAGCTGATCAGCCACCTCTTTTTCCAAACTTCTGTTTTTGCTGCAACAGAGAGCAACAGAGGCAAAACAATGCATTTTTCAAGGAATGTGTGTACTGCCACCCTCCTTATCATTTCTCAAGCTCAAAGAAGTATGGCACTTGGCTCTCAAGCCACCAACCAAGCATTTTCAATGCATGATGGCCAAAGAGTCAAGCTTGTACAAGCTTAATGAATGCACAAATAAGACTCTAAAGACCACCACCCTATTATGCATGATCAAGGGTGACGGTGACCAAGGAAAGTGGCACGTTTCATCACTGAGAGTATGAAACGTCCTACATTTCTTGTGTTTTGATTAACGTCCGATCCAAACACATGCAATGCAACACAACATGCTTAACTTGCTCAAGTTTTACTTGTCATGCTTTGTTTACACATTTTACATTACCGAATTATTCTTTAACCGGTTAAGTCCAAAGTGAAAGTCCTCTAATTAGAAAGAGGGCCTAAGCCACAAGTGCCTTGAGCATGAAAGAGGTCTCATGCTATTGGTTAGGAGGAATCCTCAAGAGAGGATTAAAACCATTAGGTATGAGAGCCTCAATTCTATACTCAAGCCAACAAGGGGCTTAAGGTCACTTTCAAAACAAATAAAAAAGTGAAGAATAGAGTGAGGTTGTAGACATTTTAGTGCTGATATGGCATGCAAATAGACTCTACAACATGCAAGTAACTCATACAAGACATATTCAAGAGCCAAAAACACTAAACTAGTGAAAAGCACTACACTAGAGGCATGCAATACCAAGCTCAAATGACCAAACTAGCTAAAAATAGAGCTAAAACATGCCAAAACAATGGCTAAAACATGTTGAGATTGAAGCATAAAAGGCTAGAAAAACATGCTCACATGGTAGCTTGCAAACAAGGCTCAAAGTACAACTCTTAAAAGCAATGAAAGAGTGAAACAAGTGAGAGTGTGACAGAGCTATATATACTGAAATCACATATAAAATGATGCTACAACATGCAATCATCTCAAGCAAAACATGTTAGAGGCCTTTAAACACTAAGCTAGTGAAGGCATTTGCACTATAACCATGCAAGACAAGGCTCATATGACCAAGACAGATCAAAAAAGAGTTAAATCATTCCAAAGCAGAGCCTAAAACATACTGAGATCAAGTCACAAAAAGGTAGAAAAGCATGCTCACATGTTAGGCTATCTACACTTGCAAACAAGACACAAGGAGGAGAGGCCACCCCTCCTATTTTGGACCTCAAAACCAAGTTTTTACCACTAAAATTCCCCTGGAATTCAGTGGTTAAAAGAGCCCAAAACGTTGTTTCAAAAAGCTTTGAAAGATGGCACAAAAGGCTTCACAAGTCAAAGAGCAAAAAGATAAAACAACCCCCTAACTCAACAAGACTTAAACCACCATTTTGAAACCTTAAAAACAGAGTTTTTTTATGGTTGAAAAACCAGGTCAAAACAGTGTAAAAAGATGGCCAAGCAATTGATTAAAACAAAGCTTAAAAGAGGCAAGCCTTATACCTTTGAAGCACAGCAACACACAGCCAGAATTCTGAGCCAAAACCAGCCTTAAGAACTCAAACTAAGCCTCAAAGAACCTCAACTCCAAGATGAAGATGTTTGGTCAAGGGTCTTAGTGCAAATGTGTAGAGAGTTCTCACTTTCAAGCATAAAATAAGAAGAGAGAGAGAGAGAGAGGAAATTTGCTCACAATTTTTCTAACCTCTCAAATGGGGGAGAGACCCCCCATTATATAGAAAAACAAGCCAAAGGCTTGTATTCATCTCTCCATACACGTGTATGGAGATGAGCATCAGTGAACAACAGCTAGCACAGCTGGCAAATAAATATCTAAAAAAGGAGAAAAATGGTCGTCGGCCATCATTAGTGGCCGACCGGCCATCAATGTAGCCGACCGGCCATCAGTGTGGCTGACCGGCCACCACTGATGGCCGACAGGAACAAGCCATGGCCGATGGACATTGGGGATGGCCGACAAGCCACCCTCTCCTCCAGAAGTGAAGCAACAAGCTCTTGGCCCACAACCAAGTACAAAACAGACAAGTTGAGAGGCCCAAAGGCAAGGTGCTCCGCCAAGAACTTCAGGCGCTCAGAACGAACACGAGCATATGAAATCATCGGGTGTTCAAACGATGATGTCCAAGTCTTGAGGACGGTCAAAAATGAGGTGTTTACATGTAGCCAATTTTATCTTTTGTACTTTTTAATCAAAAAGCCAAAACTAAACATAACTTAAGTAAAATATTTTAAACGGGGCCTAAATAACATAACAAATACATATTAGATTCATACCCTAGAACATAATGTTTCTGTACATTACATTACAAAGCCTCCAAAGAAACACTTGTTTTTTTTTAAGGACCAAAGAAACACTTGTTTGGCAATAATTTATACACAATGGTTTAAAAAATTAATAAGGGGAAATTATAAATAAATAAATAAACTCATGAATTGAAGTTTGTAACAAAATAAATCTTAATTTTTAAATTTTCTCAATTTAAATTCTAATTTTTTGATTTATTTTCAATCTAAATTATTTACTTATTTTCAATAAGCAAATTTGACGAAAAAAATAGTACTTTAGTCATTATACTCAATTTTATTTTACTTAACAAAAATATGTAAATAGTTTTGATTGAAAACAAATCAAAAAATTAAAAATTCAGAATTTATTTTGTTATAAAGTTCAAACTCTAATTTTTTTTTTCTGTATTATTTTCCTTACAACACATGCCACAGGAAACAAGAGAACAAAAACAAGGAAAAACAGAACACATAAGAGAGAACCAACAAAACCCAAACAAGGCACACACATAAAGAAAAACGCGGAAGAAAACCAAACACCAAAAAAAAAAAAAAAAAAAAACGGCATAGAAATAGCACATCTTGTCATTTATTCCAACTTACTTATAATTGTTTGATCGTATATTTCGAAATTAATAAATTTGAAATTTTCATATGATTTAAAAAAAAATTAGTCTAAGGCTCCTCTCCTATTTTTAGTAATGAAAGAGATTCACAATATTATTTTATGATGTCTAAGGTCCCTCAACCCCACACCCATGTATTATAGAGAAATTTGGTATACCTCGCGGCTTCAAACCTTCACATCTCTCTCTCTCTCTTCTCTCTCTCAGACTTACGCCTCACCTCTTCTCTCTCCTCGCTACTCTTATCTCTTTCTCGTCGATCCAACTCAATCAATCCAAAAAGCCCTATGTTAAGAACTCCTCGGCAACTCTTGCTCCGATTAAACCGCCATATGAAGGTCTTCCACCGTGGCGCAGCGACGATCTCCGACCACTCTCGAAGCTTCTTCAGAGCGTTGATCCCCCGATCCCATCACCTCCCCTCCTCTTCGCTATGGTCCATGAAAAAAGCCATTAAGAACAATCACAGATAGATGTTAATCAATCAGAGGTAGAGAATTTTGTAGTTCAGGTGGCTCCATCACCCATCCAAGAATGCACACCAGATGCTTCACAAGGCAGCTTTCAATTAACAGTTATAAATAGTGATCACGAGAAACTAGGATCAAGTGGTACTTTTAATGATGCTTCCACAAAAGACATCTCTTCTAGTGAAATGGTTGATTTTGAAGATGAGCCTACCTTGAACACTGTAGTTACTTGATCTTGTCAAATTTGTAGAATTGATCTACTTGAGGATATCATTGAAGATGCAAGAAATAACAAGGTAGTCTTGCTAGTTTTTTAATTTGTTTATTATGATCATAAGCTACTAATAGTGCAAGTTTACAAAAATTCTTCATTATTTAACTTTTTGTTATTAGGAACCCTTCCTTATAATCTCAGGGCAATGAAAACAAAACCACCTTGCTGTTAAACCTTTCTCAATACTCTGTGTAAGAAATTTGTGCTAAAATTTCTCTAGTTTGGTTAATTTTCTCTGCCTTGTTTAATTTTTTTCTATGGTATTCAATTTTTTCTGGATAGATAGAGGGATTTGAATGTTGATCCAAAGAAATTTGATGTTAGTGCAGAGAAATTTGATGTTAGTGCAAAGAAATTTGAATATTAGTCCAGAGAAGTTTGTGAAAGGTTCAAGGGTTTTTTTATGTTAGTCCAGAGATCCAGAGAAATTTGAATGTTAGTCTAGAGAAATTTGAATGTTAGTCTAGAGAAATTTAAATGTTAGTCCAGAGAAATTTGAATGTTCAAGGTCTTGAACCTAGAGAAATTACAAGGATTGCTTTGTATGTTGATTTCATTATATATATAGACATAAATATGGTTATTGAATCAAGTCTCTTTTTGTAGTATAAGAATAATGTTGGATCAAATCACTGAAGACATCAAACTGTAGACAACGCAAGTGAATTTCTTTGGTTTGAGGAGATTTTCTTTGGGGTTGAGTAAATTTCTCTGGGGTGGAAAGGGAAATTTCTCTGGTTTGAATCCAGAGAAATTCTCTGGTAAGATTTTCTCTATGAATATGCATCCAAATCACTGAAGCCATCAAACTGCAGACAACACAAGTGAATTTCAGTGGTTGGAGGGGATTTTTTCTAGGGTTTAGTAAATTTCTCTGGGGTGGAGACGGAAATTTCTTTAGGTTGAATCCAGAGAAATTCTCCAATGAGATTTTCTCTGTGATGTGTCCAGAGAAATTTGGAATTTTCACTGTAATATGTCCAAAGAAATTTAGAATTTTCTTTGTGAATTGTCTAGAGAAATTCTTTGGATCGATGTTGAGGAACCTTAGACATTATGAAAATATTGAGTGTCATTTATACTATAAAATCTTAATACTAGGGACCTTAAAAAAAATCCCATGATTTAATGATCACGAGTGAATTAGAATAGGGTAACAAAGTTTTGAGAGATGATCTCTTGCTTCGTCATTTTTCTCTTTTTTTGTTGATAGATCCAAACCCTCTTCTTTTTTTTAAAAAAAAAAATTATATATATATATACTAAAAGAGAGGATTTGATTTGAGACTGAAAGATTGGAAAAAATCTAAACATAATATTCCTGTCTCTAAAAATAGGCACAGAGGCAAAAAATCATACACCTACGAAGTCAAATACCCCTCAAACATAAAAGGGAAAAAAACATTATAAATAATAAATAATAAAAATAAAAGATGATAGTGTAAAAATATTACAAAGCAACGGCATGGAAAATTGTAGTTATTTTTTTTATTTTTTTATTTTTAAACCAAAGAAATAGTAGCTTACTTTTAAAGAAACTCTGAGTTAAACTAAAAACAAAAACAAAAAATAAACAAAAGCAAAAGTCAATGAGTTCTCATTGAACAAAAATATATATACAGTAGCGGAGCCAGTAATTTAATATAGCGGGCATCCATTAATTACAATCTCAAAATTTTTCTTACCCAATCAATAACAATAACATAATAATAATTTTTCGAACTAATGTTAAACATTAAAAATTAATATTCATTACAAAAAGTTTTAAATTTTAAACTTTTACAATTGACCCCGACGAGTTTTCATCTTTTGAAATCTTTCCATAATAGTATCATTGTCAATGCCATCAAAAATATCTCTCTCAATGTAGACAACCAAGCTATCATTCATCCATTTATCACCCATTTGGTTCCGCAACCGATTCTTCACAATATTCATAGCTGAAAATACCCTCTCAACGGTAGCAGTTGCAACATATAAGATTAATGCTAAAGTCAAGAGCAAATACTCCAATGGGTATACTTTGTCTCTTCCAGTCTCTACTATTTTCTTAGCAAGATCAGTAATTCCATTCAATATTAAGAACTCACTACTGAATAGCATGTTGATAATATACATATCAAGTCAATCATTAAGAACCATGAGCTCCACTGAAGAAAATTCTTTGGGATAAAATTCAGCAAGATGAATTAACTTTTTCCTGTCAAAACTAGAGAAAGAGTTAGATGGATTCAAACATGCCACACAAAGTAACAATTCAGTGTTCGACTTAATGAAACGAGCATTTAGTTCTTAAATTTGCATATCCAAAACAGTGTAGAATAACTCGGCGCGATAATGATGTAAGTTTGTAATTTCTTAAGCATTGCGCCTTTTTCTCCCTCAAGCTACAAACATATCTTCCATTTGGAAAACATCAATTTCATGCTTTTCACAAAAAAAACAAAATATCATCAAGTAAAGATGTCCATCCACTCTCCTTCATCTTTTGGAGTCGTACTTTAGAAATTCGAACTAAATTCATGGCATTAACAATATCTTGATATTTCCTTTGTAGTGCTTGCGATAACTCACTTGTAACAGCCAATATTGTTTTTATCAAATGAAGGTTGAATACAAACTCAAATGATTGAATTAAGTCCAACAATACATTTGCTTATGCTTATTGTTCTGAATTTGAACCATCCTCCGAAATCATTCAAGCACATCAATCACTATTGAAAACATACTAGCCAAGCTGACTAAAGTACCATAGTGTGAACCCCAATGTGTATCACCAGCACGTTTAAGATTAGTTTCTTGATTTAAGTCTTGCCCACTAGATAGCTCTCCATTATTAAGTGCCTCAACAACTTTTGCGGCTTGTTTCTCCCTAACAATATCTCAGCATTTACATGACGCTCCAACAACATTCACCACATTAGAAACCAAAGTGAAAAGTAAAATAATTTGATTATGATTCTTTGCCACTGCTACAAGTGCCAATTGAAATTGATGAGCAAAACAATAAATATAATATGCACAAGGATTCTCTTTCAGTATAAGTGTTTTAAGACCATTGAACTCACCTTGCATATTACTGGCCCCATCATATCCTTGACCATGCAATCTAGAAATACTCAATCCAAGTTTGGAGAATAAATTTTCCGTAGCTTGTTTAAGTGAGAGAGCATTCGTATTAGCAACATGCTCAATACCCAAAAAGCGCTCAATCACTTGTCTTTTTTTGTCAACATATCATACTACAATTGACATTTGCTCCTTGATTGATATGTCACGGGCTTCATCAATCAAAATAGAAAAAAGTGCATCACCAAGATCTCTAATAATCACATTGATAGTTTCAAATGCGGCCACATTTATAATGTCTTTTTGAATATCAGGAGATGTCAACTTGAGATTTTGTAGAGCATTGCTCAATGCAACCACTTTGACATCTTCATTATGATCAGCAAGAAACTTGAGAAGTTCAAGAAAATTTTCTTGATTACTTGAATTTTCAGATTCACCATGCCCACGAAACGGAAGTCTTTGTCTTAGAAGAAATTTAACACAATCAACCGATAAATTCAAATGGGTTCAACATTTAATTCAAGCTTGATCAGATTGTTTGAAAAAAATCATTTCAATATGTTGGTTTGGTTTAACAAGTCTTGACATTTACTCGAAGCTTGATTATGAGCACTATTAAGACCTCCAACATGAGTCTGAATTTTTTCTTTTTTCTTCCAATATGAGAAACCCTCACCAACAAAAGAATCACCACCAGCTTGATCTCTAATATCGGGTTTGAAAAGATAACAACATAAACAAAATGCTGCATCTTTTGCTACGCTATATTCCAACCAATTAGGAAATTCACTAAACCAAGCCTAATTAAATCGCCGAAGTTTTTGTCCAAATGATTTTTGTGAAAAATTATGATCACGAGGTTGACAATGACCTTTTTGTAGATATGCCCTACAAATTCGGTCTCGATCATTAGCATTATAGTCCATAATCCGAGGCCGTAGTCCTGGATCTGCAGGAAGGTCTACTAAGTTGATTTCTATGAGACTTTGTTTTACGGAAGAATAATTATCATCTTTTTCTTGAGAAAGAGATGATTCCAACTTTGATTTTCTTTTGAAATATTTCTCCATGACTATTTGAAAAAACTAAAAATCAAAATAACAATTCATAATCAAAATCTCAAACCCCCCACAAATCAAAATCTGTAATTTTAATACAAATCAAAAAATTTAAATTAGCACAAATCACAACAAATCAAAAATTTTAATTTTAGCACAAATTATAACAAGTCTAAATTTCTAATTTAAATATTAATCACTGCAAATTAATATTTTTAATTTTAGCACAAATTAAATCCCCAATTTTAGCACAAACAACAACAAACCAAAATCTCTAATTTTAATATAAATCACCACCTAAGATTCATAATTTTAGCATATCAAAATCTCATATTTTAACATAAATAATAACAAATAAAAAAAATTTACAAATCAAAACTTAACAAATAATTATAAATTAATACTCATAATTTTTATTTAAAAGTTAAAAAAATAAAATAAAGTTACCTGTAAACAATGAAAATAAGATACCAAGGTTGTAATGTGGTCCCAAATATGTGTTGTGTGATCCTAATTTGGTGAATCACGAGTCGGTAAATTGCAAAGCAACAAAGGGAGACAAAGAAAATACAAAGATATTTCACAAATATTGTGAATAAATAAAAAATAAAGAATTTCATACACTTTTAGGGTTTTAGAGTTTTAACCTTACTGTAATTGGAGTTGTGTGCACTTACCTAAAAAAAAGTTGTGTGTCAATTGTTAATTGGGATTGGGATTCCAAAATATATATATATATATATATATATATACAAACGTGTGTGCGTTGTGCTTGTGGTGTGTGTGTGTTAGTGGGTTTGAAATTGTGTATTAGGAGGGGCACAATCTATGTGTGAAAGGCAGACCACAGTTACACATACAAAAAAAAAAAAAAAAAAAATTTCAAAAGTCAGGGGGGGCATGTAACCCCCCTGAGCCCAATGTCCCTCCGTCCCTGTATATATACGTATATATATATATATTAGCAAAATGCATGTAGCTCACATATATTTTGTTAATTTTAACCAAAAAACATATATTTTGTTAATTTTAACCAAAAAAAAAGAACTCACATGTGTTTGGAATTTGACAATCAGACAATCTTGTAATGCAATGGGCTAGACTGTACCACCACAATCGTAACCTGAACCGTCATGTACCTTGTTTTGGGGTTCGGCAGCTATTACCATTGCCTAGTACTAGGTTTGCAAACATAGAATCGACTATGAAGCACGGGTACGGGTACGAGTACTGGTACTGGTATTGGTATGATATGGGTACGTCGATACGATAAAATCTAAAAAAAGTAGAATACGGATACGGCTTGGTACGCTTGTAAAATAAATATTTATTTTTAGTTTAGAGTAATGCAAAAATTAATTAAATAGTGTAATTTGTTAAGATCCAACCTATAATTAACATTTAATGCTAAAACTAAAGGTATAAATCAAAATTAAATGTCAATATATTAAATAACTTATAAACTATAGCTTAATTTTGAAGTCATGCTATGTATAAAACTAAAAATTAAAAAGAAATCTAGTAAAATGAGTTTTATTTCTGTAGTGGAAGAAAATATTGTTTCAATTGAGGTACCGCCTTGGATATATGCTAGGTATGTCTGAGTACGCCAAAAATTAAGAAGAAAAAATTTGGGTACATGTTTCGTGTACCCGGTACATATGTAGAAGTACCATACGAGATACCATACGCTAGTAAATACCCGGTACGGGTACGGCATATTTTTTTAAGTACCCATGCTTCATAGAGAATCGATAATTCCAATAATCATGGTCACTCACACAACACAAAATTCCTTGATTCGATGATGCCTCAACCTTCATCGGATGCGGCAAAAAATCCAAAGAGAGATTTCGACCTAATTCTTCTAACCGATCCATCGATGCGAATTTTGAGAAGTACTTGTTGTGTACCAAATCTTGAACTAAGTAGCCCGAAATAGTACTCGTCCTTTCACAATGAAGCGGGGTGAAAGTTGACTCATACGTCAAATTGTTCCATCCTTTACAAACTAATTTGCACCGATCCAAACCTTTTAACAATGTTCTAGTTAAAATCTCAAAGATTAAATCTGAACTAAAATTAGAACGCTCCATGTATATCAATTTTTTCGTTGCACAAACTTGAATAATTTTTTTTATTTTTCAACACAAGAACATGAGTTTTATTTTTGGCTCAAGTAAAGAATTATATAGTGCTGGGGTTTTGAGAGAGAGAGAGAGAGAGAGAGGGGATGATGATTTCTTTACCTTGAAGGAAAAGGAAAGAGACTTGCATTGAGTTGTGTTATAAATATTATCTCGAAAACAGAGTTTGTGAAGCTTTGCATTGAGTTGGTATTTTTGGAGAGTTGATGGTAGGCCTAGGCCTAAGGTCATTTCAGGATTGGCCCATTAGATAGGAATAGAATCTCCCGGCCCTTCTGAGACTTAACCCATATTTGGTTCAATGCTAGGGCTCTGTATCAATTTGTCTCGTCTCATTTTGATCTATTTAATTCTAATTATATCAATTTTTTACTTGAATTTTACATAATCTATCAATTTAATCCAATTGATACTATTCTTTTACACTTAAAATGACATCAAGGGAAAAAATAATTCATTCACTTTTCTTAATAGAAATGTTATCGGTCAATTTGTAAGACTACTGCTATTAATATGCCACTTTTTACTTTAGACCCCACCTCCTCTACCACTGACAACCCTTTTGCTTCCTCTCTTCCCATCCAAACCTTTGCGTGCGCACACACAAAGAAAGGAAAAGAAGAAGGAGTGGCAATGGGATTTGAGGGAAGAAGATATGGATATCAAATATCATGATGGGGGGAAGGGTTGGGGAAGCTGGTGCCGAAGGTGGAAAGGGATTGGGAGAAGATGCAATGGGTTGTGCGCAGAGGAGGAGAGAGGAGCTAAAAGAGGGCTAGGGAAAAAAGGAGAGAGGAGTAAAAGGAGGAGTAAGGGAGTGATGCCAAAGGTGAAAAATGGCTAGGGACGGCGGGCAAGGCTAAGGAGGGTTTGGTGAGTGGTGACCAGAGTTGTGTATGGATAAGGGAGGGTAGCCGAAGCTGGTGGTAACGGATAATTTTAATATCAAGTGAGGGTGTTAAACAATAAATTTCAAAATTTGTGGCTTGGGGTCCTAAAAAATTTCCTGGGGACTATTAACAATATTTAATTTGAAAATGATTTAATTCTCTTTTAACTTAATTATTTTGCTCCTAGTTTCTATTCAATTTCTTCATTCCAATTTTTTTCATAGATATTATTAATAGGACTAAATTATCGCAATGCAAAATAATAAAGAAAAACTGATATTTTTAAAACTATAAAGATCAAATTAATATGACATAAATTATAGCAACCATGAGTATAATTTGCCATTTGAAAAAGAAAAACGAAAAACAAAATGGAGCCCTGAGAAACTACCACATTACAAATTATCAAATGAATAAACCTAAACTAGAAGTTTTAGGATATTTTATAGAACTATTTTTGGTACAATACATTTGCAAATCAAAGATGAGGACTTGGTTTAGTTCAGAAGGCTGAAATTTTAGTACTGCAGCAGCATGGCATTGTTCATTTTCCGGGCTAGAAGTCCAGCTTTAAAAACTCTTTTTCCTCCAGAAGATGAAGCAAAATCACTGCCCGTGTTGTCTCCTCCATAACTTGTTTACAGATAACTATCCTTCCAGCTCCTGCATTGTACTGGTTGTCAAATATAAAATAAAAATAAAAATAATCCAAAACCATCTTTGCATGACAGTTTCAATATAAGATCCATTACCATCTACAGACACTTGACCGAGCTATCAGGTTCTCCATACATTCGTTAGCCAACCAGTTTGTTCGGAAACTCAATCGAAAGGCAAACATTATCTATACCTTCATTGAATGCCACAATTTTGAAAGTGAGAGTCAAGCTTGGAGAGATGACAAGGAAAGATTAAGAAAATGGAGCTAGTCAATCGGTGCTATTAGATTGGATGGGTAATTGGCTTTTTTATAGAAAAAGTGCAACAAGATATTATTCTTTCTTTTCAACAAACTAGTCAAGAAAAGAAAATAATAGACCTAATGGGAGCCTGAGCTGTTTTGAAAATGATAAATCATGCTTTATGAGAGAAAATGCCCCCAAGTACGAGTTCGAATGAATTAACACAAGAAGTCAGCACCCCGCATGAACAAACTCTTGCGCACTAAGAGAGGGAGAGTGTAACATTCTCATCCCGGACTGTAACAATATTGTGTGCTTTGTGCTACGCTCACAAACTCTGGCGCACTAAGAGAGGGAGTGTAACATCCTCATCCCAGACTGTAACAATATTGTGTGCTTTGTGCTAGGCTCACAAACTCTTGCACACTAAGAGCGGGAGAGTGTAACATTCTCATCTCGGACTGTAACAAACAATATTGTGTGCTTTGTGCTAGGCTCACAAACTCTTGCACACTAAGAGGGAGAGTGTAACATTCTCATCCCGGACTGTAACAAGCAATATTGTGTGCTTTGTGCTAGGCTCACAAACTCTTGCACACTAAGAGAGGGAGAGTGTAACATTCTCATCCCGGACTGTAACAATATTGTGCGCTTTGAGCTAGGCTCACATGTCTTTAAAATGTGTTGTTACTAGAACGGAATGTGAATTGGGATAGGCCCTCGTGGCTTTAAAACACCATTGTTACTAGAAGAGGATGTGAACTCGCCTACATAGCCCAAAAGCTTTTCCTACCTAACCAATGTGGGACGGAGTGCTACAGGGAGGTGCATATTCATGTGACATTGCGTAGAGTGTATACAACTGTGGTTCTAGGGTTCTTTGATTTTTTATACGCCAATATCAGGGATCTATAACTCATGATACAAGTAGTCATGCAAGCTCAATATGAGGTAGAGTAAAGGTGCGTACTCATCGGAGAGTAGGAATATTCTCATGCTAGTAAAATGATCATCAACACGAAGCATTTGGAAACATTGGGGCTGAAGACCCAACATAGCTGAGGTGAACTTCTTAAGGAAGAAGATGAAATTTGATACCAAGCTCCTCGAAGATTTTCTTTAGCTCAAGAACTAGGTCAGATCTTCGGTTGCCCCTCTCCACATAATTCTGAAAGTTTATGGTATGATTAACAAATAGTGCCATTTTCATCTTGTTCACATCCTCAATGTCCTTAACTTGCACGCTGTGGTTAGGACGCCAGTGTTGAGGTTTGCTCTCCAAGTACCTGAAAAGTACCCGGAAGCTGCTTTATTCAGGATGTCACCTAATTGAAAAAACAATATCAAAAGACAAAAAGAAAAAGATAATATGAAAATTGTATTTAATTTTCATTTATTTAATGGGAACATGCAAACACTAAAGGGTTAAAGTAGAACCATCAATTTATAAACAACAGGTTTGTCCTCTTTGTTGTCAAACTCTTATAAACAACAACAACAACAAAAAAAGTTAACCACTTTGACAAGAATATGAAAAGAATTAACAATAAAATAATGAGATATGAAAAGTGACCATAAAAATGAGATGAGAATGAAGTTGGAATGCTTGATTATAGCCAGAATCTAGGAACACTTCCACACTTTAGCAACTACATATCAGAAATTAAAGCATTAAATATTCAAAATGACCAGAAAATGAGCTTTGCAATCATGTGAAATGTGTAAACACATACACAAAAAGGTACTCGACTAACAAGAAGTTTGCAAACGATAGAAGTCACCTGACATCAATTTTTCATGTGTTAATTCCCACAGAAAATAGAAAGTCAAGCTTTCAAACGCTAAGCTAAAGCGGCCTTTGAAATAAAGCCCCATAATAGCATGGTTTGAGTGATAAAAAAATCCTATAAAGATGACAACCTTGATCTAATTCAGTCCTTATGTTTACTTTGTCAAAGTTATAGTGGTATACATTTGCAAGACCAAGAAGAATGGAGTTGACATACCCTTTTATTGTGGCTTTTAGAGCTACAATACTTGCAGCTGAAGTCGACACATCAATAGCAAACTCCACGGTATCACTCATCTCTGGGCTTCGATAAAAATTGCTGATTGGTTTGGTAGCCAAAACTGAATTCGGATAGAATATCTTTTCGTTGTCATATCTCAAGAAGATTGTCGTCAAAATGTTCATCTCTTCAACAACCATCTGTGAAATTTCAACATACTATGATAAACAAATCAAACTAATTTCAGTACCGTAAACTTTATGTATTCTAGGCTGAGAGAGTTACCTGTACCCCACCAATGACACAACGATCACCTACATCGAATGGGTGCATCACAAATACAAAGATAAGGGCTTCGAATACAGTCTTACAAGTGTTTCCAAACATGAATGCCACAAGTAAAAGCTGAGATGAAATGAAGACGAGCACTTGGGTTGTTGCAAATCCCATCAAAAGTAACCACACAATAATGATCACCACAAGTATAATTCCTGATAAAATTTTGTTCAGTTCCTCGATGG
The DNA here is from genome assembly GCF_055761805.1 of Camellia sinensis. Taxonomy (NCBI): domain Eukaryota; kingdom Viridiplantae; phylum Streptophyta; class Magnoliopsida; order Ericales; family Theaceae; genus Camellia; species Camellia sinensis. Next base: position 86,869,480 of record NC_138973.1, read on the forward strand.
CTGTTTTAGTGTCGTTTAGAGAATGAACCAGTAATTTACGTTCATTGTAGACATTTACCTGCAAACAAAGACTAATTTATCTGAGCCAAAAAGAAAAGTCCCCGCATACTACAGGTTTTTCAATCCATTGATATGAAGTGGAAACACAAAAATTTGTTTATATCCTTTTTCCAATGTTATCTTATCAAAAAGAGCAGGCATATTCTGGACAAAACCACACAAGCATGTCCCCTAGGAATCTAGTATTATTATTCTAAACCCCAAAATCTCTGTGAAGGATAGTTTATATGAATAAACTTTCACTCAAATAAAATACCCACCTCAAAAGTAGTCTAGGTCAATATTGTGAATTGTATTTTATGGAAAAATATTCTATCTTTACACAGCCTTGCAATCTTTCTTGTCTCCTTCAGCATTAATTGTTACATCAACTCTTCTGTTTCCTACAAAGGACCCGTGTCCACAATATATGACAAGGGTAAAGGTGTGGGGTATGTGCCCGACATCTGTCTCCAATTTAGACACTTAGACCACATTTGTTTGGCTCTATAGGATAGAGGGAATTAAGAGTATGATGTGATTGAGTGAGAAGATTATTAGCATGGTGGTATTAGGTTGGAGATGCAAGATAAAGAGTGTTTGTTTATATACCACCAAATTAGTAATATATAAAATTAATATTTTTTAATTATTATTATTATTATTATTATTATTATTATTTTTTTTGGTTCTAAAAGATATAAATTTTGCTTAAAAATCATTTAAAAACCCACTAATCCCCTCACTCAATTTTTAATCCCAACCACTCCATGGGATTGGTAATCCTACCAATAGGGTGGATTACTAGTCCAAGGGGATAGCTAATCTCTTCACTCATATCTCGAACCAAACACTCTTTAGATGAATCCCACAAGCTATTAATCCAATCCCCCTTCCCAAAGAGCCAAACAAACATGGCCTTAGATCCTATAATTTTTTACAATGATTGAAAAAAAAGAAACTCAACTTTGGGATACGTATCCTACATATCCTATGATTAGGTTTATGAAAGTTTGACGCTTGGACACACACTTGCACTTAATACTCATACCCAAGTCTATGTAATATAAGTGGTAAGGTAGCACAAGTAACAGTTGCATTTTAGGGTATAATCAATATGGATGAGAGGAAATGGGAAATTCTATTAACTACTTATGCTGGAAAAACACGAGTTCATGAAGAAAATTAGGGGGGGTGGAAATCAGCAACAAAAAAAAAAAAAAAAAAAAAAAACATGCATGGAACCTATATGAAATAAACAAACCAACAGAGATCTCACCACCCATTTTCGTAAAGCCAATTTCTTAATCTTTCCTGTTTCTGCGACACCCTGAAACATTGGGAGCACATTATCCACTTCCTCCTTTTTCAAGAAACGTAAGAGGTCCTCCTCTTCAATATACCTAGATGGTATAACAATAAAAACAATGAGACCATTCCAGGACAAGCAAACATAATATAAGTGCGTAAAAATTCAAAAAAATAATATTCATACTTGCAGCCAGGCTTTGCAACATTTTTAAATATTCGATAAGCAGCATCCTTTGCTTCCAACTCACTTGTAAACTCCTTATCTTTTTGCTCAACACCTTCATCATCAAAACTCTCATCGAGTGCATTTGAAATCGTAAAAAGCCCTGAACCCCGTATCGCTTTAATCAATCCTTTCATGGTCCAAGCAGAAATCTTCTCTTGTTTCATTTTATGAAGCTTCTCTATGTCAATCATGCCTTCTTTCTGTACATGGTTTCCTTTCTTCATATTCTTGAAACTCAATTGACCAATACTTATATATCCAACCCTTTCTGCAAATTCCATCAATGGAGGCCCCGAAAGGGTCTGAAAAACATACTGCTGAAATATAGATTCTTGAATCCTGTCAAAGAATCTCGTGAAAGGAAGAAGCCAATAGTTTTACCAGAAATGTCTTTGCCATCCACATTCCTGCCCCAATAAGACATGATGCAAGAGCCATCGTGACATAGTTTAAAATCCTTCTAGTCTTCCTCGATTGCCTGACCCCACGGTTAACAGACACCAAGCCAGAAGAACCAAACCGAACCAAATGAAAACCCGAACACTTACTTTCAAACCATGAACAAAATACAGGACCTTCTTCTTAAGCAGAAAGTTCCTTTCAATCAAGAAAATAAGAACATTGATAAACCATTCAGTGAACAATCTACCACAAAAAATCACCAATACGAGTACACACACTTCCAAAGTTCCAAACTCCAAATTGCAGCAACACGAAATTTTTGAACAGTTAAGCTAGTAATTAAAAAACCCATTATGCATACAAACATAGCCCATTCAAGTAAAGCCATGATGTTCAATTTCTTACACAAACTTTCATCAACTCTATGAGTTGAAGTCTTATAGACATCGTCATCATCGTCCTGTCCTCCTGGCGAAGCCAATAGTGGCGTTTTCGGAGTAACTGGGGTAGTTTTAACATTCTCTTTAGGAGTACTAGCATTGGTTTTGGGTGAATTTCTATAAGGTGAGCTTGAATGCACCAATTGGCTGCTCTCTTCAACCAAATGTGAATCATTGGGATAATATGGCTCCATCAATCTTGATTTGGGTTTCAAATTCGCAGACAGTGCAATTGATCTTCGTCGAGTAACATTTTCATCTGGGATTTTGAGAGGCCTATCTGGTGTTGTGCTTGATTTGGTTATCTCTGGAGAAGAAGAGTTTGGAAGTGTGGACATTTGAAGCTCTGTTGATCCAGCATTAGGAGAACCTGTTTGGGCATTCTTTGGAAAAGAGGATGACCCAGATTCAAGTGTTGTGAAACTTTTAGAACTCCCAATTTGATTGTCTTGGTCTCTCCTTGAAGTTTCTTCAATACCCAAAATGGAGACTACAACTTCATTGTTACCCGCCTTCTGTTTCTCACCTTCCATAGGAGCTACTCTGTAAGTGTTAGCATCAAATTGAACACTGGGGTTTGTTAGTCACCTCTGTTAGTTAAAACCACAAACAGTTGGAGTGCAAAAGGTTGAAACTTTGAAATATCCCTGCAAAAATGGACAACTGAGTTGGGAGGTAGAAAGGGAAATGAAATTGAGTTGTTTAGGTTTCAGGGAAAAGTTGAGAGTAAGCTTGAAAACCTTGCAATGGCTACTCAAATCCCAGTTTTTCTGGGCAACCAAACACAACGATCTCTCTCCTCCTCTCTCGGTCGCTCAGTCTTGAGTCTCGGACTTCGCTTTTGACTTGTTGTCAGGACTTGGAAGGTAAACATAACAGACATAAATTTGGAGAAAACTTTGACAAAAAGTACGTAAAGTTAACAAAATTCTGGACAAATTACATATACCTCCCTCGAGATTTGGTTAAATTATAGATAGTTTTTTGAGATTTTGAAAATTACATTCCGTCTCCTAAAGTTTGTATTTTCATAATAAGATTTATATTTCATAACAAATTACCTCTTAATTTGTTATGCAAATATAGCATTCAAGGGGAAATTTATAATTTCTCAAACCTTAAGGGGGCATTTGTAATTTAGCCAAACCTCAAGGGATATATGTAATTTGTCCGATAATTTTGGGCAAATTACATATACCCCTCGAGGTTTAGCTAAATTATAGATAGTTCCCTAATTTGTTATGCAAATATAGCATTCAGGGGAGAATTTGTAATTTCTCAAACCTCATGAGGTATTTGTAATTTAGCCAAACCTCAAGAGGATATATGTAATTTGCCCAACAATTTTTTATTTTCTAAAATTAAAAATTAATGGGATAATTATAAAAAATAAAAAATAAATTTTTTAAACTTTTAACTTTGTAACAAAATAATTCTTTATTTTTTAATTTTATCAATTTAAATTTAAAATTATTATTTATTTTCAATTAAAATTATTTATTTATTTTTGTAACTAAAATCGATAGAAAAAGAATATTTTAATTATTAAATTTAATTTAAATATACATAAAATATTTAAAATATTTTTTATTAAGTTTAATAACTAAAATGCTCATTATCCTATCGATTTTATTTAAAAAATTAAATAAATTGTTTAGTGGTTGGATTGGGGGGTGGCAAATTACTAAAGAGTTCATGGTTGTGTCTAGTGGTGTGTGGAGGTATATACCAGAGATTAAATTTTAAGATTTTGTCCATAAAAGTAATTTGCTTGACCTACAATCGTAATTAAAAAAAAAAAAAAAAAAAAACCTTAAAAAATAGTGTAAATTCAGAGAAGTATGCAAATAGAAGCTTTGTACAATTACTCGGGAGCCTTTAAATGGACTCCGAATTATTGTTGGATACCTTACTTTTTAATATTTTTTTCAATACCATTTTATCTTTAAATTGAAGCCTCATTTAGAACGGCGAAAAAAAGTTAACCTATTGATTTATTAACTTATTTAGATTTCATCATATCACCTTTCTATTTTTTTTATACATTTTTTCATAATAAATCAGTAAATGGTTCCTTTTTTTTTTTTTTGTGTTAAAAAAATCACATCCTAAAATTGGTAAATTACCAAAGAAGACAACCCAAAACCCTAAGCCCTACCACTCTTAACTCTAGTTGCTGTTATCGCCTATAGCACCATAGCCCCTCTCCCCACCCCTCCTCAGCTCTTCCTTGCCACTCCCCACCACCTCTTAGCCCTTTCATACCCTTCTAAACCCTCTTCAACTCTTTGTCAACCTTCCGCACTTCTTCTTTGTTGCCCATGACTAGCTGCCTTGCCCCTATTCCTTCCTGTAACCTCCACTAAAATTAGATTACAAAGAATTAGAATGAAAGTTAAATAAAAACTAACATAGAAAGAAAAAAGAAAAAAAAGTCACATAACTAGATTTACAAAAAATTAAAAAAATTCCAATTAAATAAAAAGTGTTTCAAATAAGATAGTGTGTGATATTATTATAATGTTATAATGTTAGAGCCTACAAGTTTGATAATCAGATTGAAGTGAGTGAGAGAAGAGAAGATTAGGGTTACACACTTACAAAACTTATAAGAAAATCCGATGGTCCAAATTAAAAAAAAAAAAAAAAAAAAAAATTGTATATAGATGCGGGTGAGTGAGTGCAAGTGCGGGTAAAACCCGCGACCCGCGCCGCAACCCACAAAATAGGAAAATCTTAAACTGCGTCCGACCCTAACAATTTTGTGAAACCGCCCAAATAAGCGCAGGCGATTTGGATTAGGCGGTTTTCTCGAGTTGAATAACCCTATGTCCAGCCTTAGAGACTAGAGATGTGGCACCAGAGGTTAGAGGGCATTGGTAAGGGATGTAAAGGGAAGGGAAAGGGTAATAGGTTGAATGGGTAAGGGCAATGGAAAAGAAGGGAGACTCAATCGAAAAAATCTTGTTGGTGGGCTAGGAAGTGGCAGAAGTGGCACTGGCAAGTTGGGTGGAATGTGTGAGAGATCAGTGAAAAGAAGGGAGACTCTAGTCGCCACTATCGCCAATAGCACCACAGCCCTCCTCTCCACCCCTTTTCAGCTCTTTCTTGCCACTCCCCACTACCTTTTAGCTATTTCATACCCTTCTAGTCCCTTTCCAACTCTCTGTCAACCTTCAACCCTTTTTCTTATATTGCCCACAACTAGTTGCCCTGCCCATATTCCTTCCCCGCAACCTCCACTCTCCAAGTCCCACATTCTTTGTGGCCTTCCACCTCCACTAACTATCTTCATAGACCCCATTTTCATAGCTCCCTCCATCCCAACACACACACACACACACACACTCTCTCTCTCTCCCTCTCTCATATTAGATTTCTTGTAAGGACTAGTAGAGGTGCTTGCAGATCCATTTTTGACGGTTCAGTATGCGGTTTAGACTTACTTGCATGTTTACGGTTTGAGAAAAATTGAACCCACAACCGCCTGTAATGTGGTTTGCGGTTTATGCGGATAGGGTTCGTGGATGTGCGGGCCGTTACGGGCAATTTGCAGATTGAGTTTTTTCCTCTAAAAATTTATTTTTGGTTTGTTTTTTTCCCATTTTTAAAATATTTTTTATTGTAGGAGATTCAATATTATCTTCCATTAAAACTAGATTACAAAAAATTAGAATGAAAATTAAATAAAAACAAACATAGAAAAAAAAATCAAATAACTAGATTTTTAAAAAAATTGAAAAAATTTCAATTGAATAATAAGTATTTCAAACAAGGCAGTGTGTGATATTATTATAATATTATAATGTTAGAGCCTATAGGTTTGATAATAAGATTAAATTGAGTAAGAGAGGAGAAGATTAGGGTTACATACTCACAAAACTTACAAGAAAATCTGATGGTCCAAATTTTTTTCAAAAAAATTTATATACAGATGCGGGCATGTGAGTGCAGGTGCGAGTAAAACCCGCGACCCACCCACAACCATAACATAGGAAAATCTTAAACTACATCCGACCATAAAAATTTTGCAAAACCGCTCAAATAGGGGCAGACGGTTCGGATTAGATAGTGTTTGCAAATTGAATAACCCTATACTCAATCCTAGGGACTAAAGATGAGGCACCAAAGGTTAGAAGGCATTGGTGAGGGATGTGAAGGGATGTGGCACTAGAGGTTAGAGGGCATTGGTGAGGGACACGAAGGGAGGGGAAAGGGGAAGGGTAACAGATGAATGGGTAAAGGCAATGGAAAAGAAAGCAGACTCAATGGAAATCTTGCTAATGGGCTGGGAAGTGGCAGTAGTGTCACTGGCAAGTTGGGTGGAATGTGTGAGACAGTTGAGAATTAATTGGAATGGTCAAAGAAAATTAAAAGTTCTGAATTTGAGAATTGAGTGTCCAACAACAAATTTAAAGTGTATTTAGAGGCTCCCCAATTACTCTCTTTTTTATTTAATGAATTTACCTATACCCACATTCTTCTAACAATGTATATTATTCAAATATGAAATAAGCTACCTTTAATCCAATGGCATTAGGGGTTTAAATCTCACCAAAGACAAGGTTAGGGTGTGCAAAAATCCTTTTAGCTCTTAAATGTTCCACTCGCTTCTGCCGCATAGTCACTCCTCTTTGCCCCATATTTTAGAAGTAGGCTAATTATTTTATATTTTAAATGAATCCTTAATTATATATATATATATATATATTCTTTTATTCTAATTAACATTTTAATCTAAATGTAATTTTGGAGAAGATAGGGGACAAAATTACCTTTTTATTGTATTTATTTTTTAAAAAACTAAGTCCACTCAAAAAATGGCGTGCGATAAACCTTCTTTAGTTTGTATAAAAAAAATAAAAATAAAATAAAATAAAAAACTAACCGTAACATTTTAGTTCAAAATTACATGGAGCTTTATGATTGTAATTAAACCATATATGGGTAAAGTACTCAACCATAAATGGGTAAAATAAATTTTACTCCAACTTTTTTTTTATTTTTAATTTTATTTCTGTAACATTACACTAAAATATATGATATAATCAAAAACAATATCAGCAAGTGCTATTATATAAACTACATCTAAACATTCTCCCAAACAGCAAAGTATATCTTAACAAGAAGTTCAATAATGTCAACCATAAAATGCAATTTCTATTAACAATTGTGCAGAGAGTTTCTTGAAAATTCAATCCCACCTAGAATGACTTTAAAAAAAAAAAAAAAAAACCTAAATTAATTAACAGCATACATGCATGCACTTAATCTATCAAAAAACAAAAAAAAATCATAGAAATCAGCTTCCACATTTCAATTCAGTTGGTTCCAAATCAGATCGAAACACAAAAATGTCACGAGGAACCATCTTCAAGTCATGCAGCTTCACATCGCCCGAACCACAGTTCTGAAACTTGTAAAACATAATGTTGCGAAAACCTTTCATGACTGCAGTATCTGCATTGTAGAAAGCAGCATAAGAAGGGTAATGTTCTTTCTCTTCAACCGGTTCAATGTTCAGAGTGTTTATCTTTTGCCAAACGCGATTCGTGTCCATCTCCCATAAAACCAAATACCCATCTGGTTCTCTGTAGATGAAGGCGAGCCGGCCTTTGTACACTGTAAGTTGCTTGTCTCTGTAGTGAAATTCATCTTCTTCAGTTATTATTGGTTCTGGCAATGGAAATGTGGAGTAAGTCTCTGAATTTATGTCGAATGCGAATACTTGATCGTTGCTTGTGAGCCAATGGATTGCTCCGCTTGCAACAACGGTGGGCTGGTTGATGAAGATCACGCGGGGTGGCAGCAATACATCATTCAATTTTCTCCATGCCCATAGATCTGAGTCGAAGATTTCGCAGTGATAATTGTAGTAGTACTTTAGCCTGACAAAAAAAAAATTATTGCATAGTTATTAGTATGAATATATTCACAATCACAAATCAATTATATCAATGAAATGGAGATGTTTACTTTATAATTGATGGTTTCAAATTTAAAATAGTTAACGGAGATTGTTTCAATTATAATAACAATTACATATTGTTGATTTTATATTTTAATGAGATACTAATATTACAAAATAGGGCATAACTCTATTACATGATGTGAGATTCGATATGAGAGTATTGTATTTGATTCTTTCATTAGATTTTGTTTACGCACAAAAATTGTAAATATAGACACAAAATTCGTACACGAGTCTCACCATTAGACATGTGTAGAACCTTCAATATTAGTGTGTATGGTAGGGGTGCAACTCGAGCAGGTTGGGAAATTGTCCAAATTTAACCCAAGTTGGGTTAATACTTGTCCAGGCCCACTTAAGCGCGAATTATAACCTAAGATTACCTACCGAAACCCAACTCAAATTAAATCCGAATTATCCGAATTGTCCGAATTATACATAAATTATATTTTTTTTGGCACTTAAATTATTAATTTATTAAAATTAGACTCTATTTACATTTTTTTAAGAAAATTATTAATAACATCAAAACAAATAATTAATATAATGAAAGAGAGATGTCACTATGATAGTCTTTACAATTTATGAGTGAGAATAAAAAATTTAAAATTTTGTATTATAATTCAGATTTTAGGTTGCTCGGATTGTTTGATATCTTTGCCCAAGTCGTCTCAAATTTAATTTGAGTTTCTGAATTTTTGTCCAAATCTGTACCAAATTCAAAAATATTTTATCCAAATCCTAAAAAATACAAATTGGACTCGAGTTATTCGGGATTAAGCTCACCCAAATTGCACACCTAGTACATGGTGTGGCATAAATAGCATTGAATGAGATATGTCAAAAATGACTTATTGGTTTTTGAAACATAATTCATTTTTAGCTTTATGATAAAAAAATATTTCACTTACTAATTGACCAGCTAAACAATAGAAACTAACGTTGCCGTACAGTAGAAACATAATTAATTTTTAGCGTTACGATGAAATATTTTATACGGAGCCTAAATAACATAACAAATACAGATTAGATTCAGATCAGACCCCAGTTTATAATGTTTCCGTACATTACAAAGCCTCAAAACAAACACTTGTTTGGCAATGATTTATACACAATAGTTTAAAAAATAATCAGGGGAAATTATAAATAAATAAATAAACTCAAGAATTGAATTTTGTAACAAAATAAATCTTGATTTTTAAATTTTGTCAATTTATATTCAATTTTATTTTACTTAACAAAAATATGTAAATAGTTTCGATTAAAAACAAATCAAAAAAATTAAAGTTTAAATTGATAAAATTAAAAATTAAAAATTTATTTTGTTATAAAGTTCAAACTCTAATTTTTTTTTTTTGGGGGGGGGGGGGTATAATTTTCCTTACAACATACACCACGGGAAACAGGAGAACAAAAACAAGGAAAAATAGAACACATGAGAGAGAACCAACAAAACCTAAACAAGCCACAGACACAGAAAAACGAAGAAGAAAAACAAACACCAAAACAAAACATAAAAAAAAAACTAGGCATAAAAATAGCACATCTTGTCATTTATTCCAACTCAATTATAATTGTTTGATCGTATATTTCGAGATTAATATATTTGAAATTTTCATATGGTTTAATGATCACGAGTGAATTAGAATAGGGTGACAAAGTATTGAGAGATGAGCTCTCCCTAGCTCCTGTCATTTTTCTCTTTTTTTGTTGATAGATCCAAACCCTCAACTCTTTTTTTTTTTTTTTGTAAATAAATTATATATATTATATATATATATATATATATATACTAAAAGAGAGGATTTGAGACTGAAAGATTGGAAAAAATCTGAACAGAATATTCCTATCTCTAAAAATAGGCACAGGTAAAAATCATACACATACAAAGTCAAATACCGCTAAAAAATAAAAGGGAAAAAACATTAAAAATAATAAATAATAAAAACAAAAGATGATAGTGTAAAAATATTACAAAGTAACGGCATGGAAAATCGTTTTTTTTTTTTTTTTGTAAACCAAAGAAATAGTGGCTTACTTTTAAAGAAATTCTGAGTTAAACTAAAAATAAACAGGAAAGCAAAAGTCAGTGAGTTCTCATATATATATATATATATATAAGCAAAATGCAT